>NC_044582.1:6004243-6307273 GCF_901933205.1 Camarhynchus parvulus
TCCCAGTTGTTCCCAGCCCCTGGGCTCTGTGCAGCTCTCAGAGGCACAAGGTCTAGGCTGTCCTTGACTGCATTCAGCACCTCCCTCTGTGGTGCCCCACAGGCCTATCCGTCCCTGAAGCCATTGGCATCATGGGTGAACGACTTGGTGCAGCGGATTGAATTCCTGCAGAACTGGATCAGCCATGGGATCCCCTCTGTGTTCTGGATCAGTGGATTCTTCTTCCCCCAAGCCTTCCTCACTGGGACACTGCAGAACTTTGCCAGGAAGTCTGTCATCTCCATCGACACCATCTCATTTAGCTTCCAGGTCAGTAAATCAGGTGGAGAGTCTGAATTTATTTGGAATCTCCTGCTAGAAAGCCACAAGGGCCCTGACCTGCCCAAGAGGTGAAGCCACCAGGCTACCCAGCTGCCTATGGCTCCATCATCCTCTTTGTGCTTGGATACACCCACCCACCCACATTGTCAGACACCTCCCCAAGGCTGGCAGAGGCTTCCAGACCCGCTCACACGCCCCTGTCCCAGGCTGCCCCTCTGAGAGCTGTGGCACGCTCTCTTTTAGCAGCGCTGGCTTAACTAAGAGCTGCTTAAGAGGCTTGTTGGGGCTGAGCTGCCAGGGACACGCCTTGAGCCAGGGCCTGGCGGCCCCTCCCCGTGGCAGGTCATGAAGGAGTCGGTGAAGGAGCTGACGCAGCAGCCCAAATTTGGCTGCTACATCCACGGCTTGTTCCTGGAGGGCGCCCGCTGGGACGCGGCCGCGGGTAAGCTGGCGGAGTCCCGCCCCAAGGAGCTGTACACGGACATGGCTGTCATCTGGCTGCTGCCTGTCGCCAACCGCAAGCCTCCAGAATCCGGCTCCTACCTGTGCCCCATCTATAAGACTCTCACTCGCGCAGGTAGGTGCCCCAAAGGCAGACGTGCAGAAGCAGGGGAGCTGCAGGAGCAGCTAGGAGGGGCAGTAGGGAGCTCCTCCTGCCACACGTGGGCATAGAGAAGGCAGTGCTGGCAGTGGCCAGCCAGGGAGAAAAGGTTTCTCCTGCTGTGGTTGAGATGGAGCAGCCGGACATGCTGGCTCTGCAGCAGTGCCCATGGCCAGGCTGTGCTCAAGGCCACAAGCCTGAATTCCCCCAGCCCTGCTCAGCCAGTCACCGGGCTTAGGGTGGGGACAAGGGCTCCTGGATGGGGTCAGTGTGCAGCAGCACCACCCTCTCACCCTTGCTTCCCCCATTACAGGCACGTTGTCAACAACGGGCCACTCCACCAACTACGTGATTGCTGTGGAGATCCCTACGGACAAGCCAGAGAAGCACTGGATCAAACGGGGCACGGCCTTGATCTGTGCCCTGGACTTTTAGCCAGAAAATGCAGTGAGCCAGCCCAGGAACCCACTGCAGCTGAGGGCCTGAGGTGGGCTGCTGCCCTCTTCTCCTCCTGCCCTCCTTCTGCTGAGGTGAGTCCTGCCCTTCCCCTGTTGAGTTGTGTCAATAAATGGAGCCTGCTATTGTTGCACTCCCCACAATTACTTCAAATCTCTACACCAGAGAAGAGCTGCCAGCAGGGATAACAGGGCCTGGAGCTGGCACGTGGTGCTCCCAGCCCCCCTGCCCCCCACCCCCTTCCCTGACACACCTCTTCCATGGCTGGCCATTACAGGATAGCTTTATTCCTTCAGACAGATCCATTATTTACAGCACTTGATATTAGACACAGCAAGAGACAGAAGGATTTTCTTTCCTTCAACAAATACCAAAAGAACTGTTTCATAGTCAAGATCTGCACACATATTGAAAAAACTCAGTCCTCTCCTGTGGCAGCTGCACCTCAGGACAGTGCTGGGGAGCAGTGCTCACCTCTGATATCTGCCAGGCTCCTGGGGGCTGGTAGGAGGCAGCCAGGCTGTACCAGCAAGCTCTGGTTAGCACCCAGCCAGGGGGAAGAGATGTGGGGGGGTCCCTCTGCTGCTGCCCCCATCCCACCTCCACCATTGCAGCAACCAGCCACATCTTCCCCTGCCAAGAGGGTTTACCAGGCCACAACCAGAGTCCACCCTTGTGCCATGCCCAGCACCTCCAAGGCCACCATCTGCACCTGGTCTGTTCACAATTCACGGGGTTTCTCTGGGGCTTGCTGCAATGCTGTGTGACCCATAGGCATTGCCAGGGCCACAGAGCTGGTGCCAAGGAGAGCAGCCAGGGCAGCAAGAGGCACAGGCCACCCCCAGCACCGCCACAGAGGGCTGGGGACAAGGCCCAGCTCCACAGATGAGTCTACCCACCCTCATCCAGCAACAGAGCTGCCATGGCCCTCTGGGGAGCCAGGCTACATGGGGAAGGTGTCACCATCCCCAGGAGCTCAGCCAGCACCGGGCACTGGGCAGTGCAGTGTGGGGGGTGCAGAAGCGGCTCTGTCCTGGAGCCACCTTGCTAATAATGGCCAGAGTCTGGGTTAGGACCAAAAATCAGTTTGGGGAAAGGAGGGAGAAGGATAGAAAACATGAACATCATGAAAACATGAACATCCCAGGGAAGCACAGAGCTGAAGGCCCGGACACAGGAGGACACAAGCCACAGCCAGCTGCGGCCAGCACAGCCTCACATGGGCATTGCCAGCGTTCCCACAAGGCCAGACCCATCCCCAGCTGGGTAGGCTCTTTCCCTCGGTCACAGTCCTCAGCGAGGGTGCTGAGACAGAGGTGACAACGTCTGGCTGCTGCCATGGCATGGTCAGGCAGCTGAGCACTCCAGACTCCCTTCTGCTCCAGGGCGTACTCCAGACAGGTTCTTGCTTTTCACAGCTTAGGCGCAGAGAAAAACCCAATTTCCCTTTGTCCCCAGGCTCCACCTGGGCAGAGGGCTTGTCACTGTGGTCCCTCTTCCTTGGGCAAAAGGTAACATAGATGCCAGTGCCAGTGCCCAAAGCCACAAAGCCCAACTGCTGTTTGCCAGCCTTGGCTACTGGCGCTTGGCCTTGTAGGGGCGGGAGCGTTTCCGGCGGTCCGGCTTCCTCTGCTTGTGCAGGCGGCCGATGCTGACTCCCTGCCGCCGGCGCACCGAGATGTTCTGCTCCACCAGGCTGGCCAGCATGCCTGCAGGGAGAGCACACACAGGGCCTGGAGGGCTGGCATTGCCCATGCCACAGGGCAGCCCTGCCTCTCTCACACAAAAGCCATCACTGGGCACCTCTTGGGAGTATAAAGTGGAAGGAGAAAGCAGAGATCTGTGGCTCCCCAGATGGAGCCTGTGCCCCAGGCCTGGCCTGAACAGGGAGCCAGGCAAGGTGAGCAGCCCGGGCTCCCAGCTGCTGCTCCATCACGCTCCGTGCCCCAAACCCTCTGCCCCATGAGCACAGCTCACCTTCCTGGGCCAGCATGGATATGAAGGTACAGATGAACTCATCATAGTTGTGGGTTCTCCTCTGGTCATCAATCTACAAAGAGACAAATCCACAAATAATCCACAAGCAGGAGGCAGGGAGAAAGGAGAGTTCAAGGTTAACAGGGGACAAAGAACTGGCATGCCTGGCCCAGCCCACAGACTAGGGAGATTGAAGTAGGAAGGGACCCACCTCCCAGCCTCTCTTGGGCCAGTGCACAACTGGGACTGTCTCCATCCCAGTTCAGGTGCCAGCATGTTCCACAAAGAGCAGCTGGGAAGAGGTGAAGGTGGGCAGGGGAGGTATCTCTGCTGACTCTCCTCTGCCTCCTGTCAGAGCTGATGTTCATCCCAGCACTGTATCACCCTCCCCCAGGCTGCCAGTGCTGGCCCAGGACTGTAGCCCTGGTAACAGCTCTGCCCCACTGGGCTGTTTGGTAACAGGGTAGAGACTGTGAATGCTCCTCATCGCCATTCTCAGCTGAACCACTCTCCCTCTATTTTTACGTAAAACCACCCCAGACAAAAGCCTTTGGGCAGCTAAATCAGCAGTGCAAACAGGCCAGCAGCACACCTTGAATTTCTTCCTCTTCTCTACCTCCTCCTTCAGGCAGGCCTCGTAGTTTGCAATCTCTGCTTCCACACACTTGAGCAGCGCCAGCAGCTCCTACCAGGATCAAGCAGACCAAACATGAGCACAGACCCAGCCACAGCCCAGGAGCCAGCAGGGTGAGCTGGCAGGTGCTCATCTCTGTGTTAGGAGAGGGATGATTCATCAAAGGAAAAACATTCGCCAGGGGAAAACAAGGAGATCAGTTCATTGAAAAGAATTCACTATGGCTAACCCCAGGGGAGGTGGGTTCTGCCCCAGCCCCAAGGTTTTGGGACAGGGGAAGGGCTGCCTGTAACCCAGAATCCACCCCCTCACCCTCCACCCCCAGGGCCTGCTTCCCCTCAAAAACAAAATCTGAAGACTTCCCTTTGGAAGAGCAGTTCCTACCCAGCTGTCCTCCAGGCAGCCCTTGGTGCCCTTGTGCTGCCTGACCCTGGCGGTGCCCCTAGCTGGAGGGCACAGACAGGCTGTGAGTTACCAGCAGGCTGGGACTTGGGGTGCAGGGTCTCACCAGCTCGTGGCCCAGAAGAGAGCACAGCAAGCTGAACATCTCAGCTGCAGAGACAGGGTCTGTGCCCACTACCAAGGCAAAGGTCCCCGAGATGACGCAAGGCACAAAACCTGCACTGCCCTGTGCCTTGAGGCATGGCTGCGACGACACGCGAGGGGACACCGTGCACATGCAGTTCAGTCACTGCCAGCGCTGCTGCGCCTCCGGGTGAGCTCCACGTTCCCAGGGCTGTCGCAGCACAAAACTCACCTTGGGAGAATACTTTTCCCCCCCAGGGTGATCACTGGTCCTGCCAAGTCCCACCTTCTCTTTGCTGTCACTGGCCTCACTGCCCTCCTTCTCCTCCAGTTTGATCGCAACCGGGGCCTCTTCACCGGGCTTGATGGAAGAGGGGGAGTTTTTCCCATCTACACACAGGGGAAGGAAGGAGGCATTAGGAACCACCACAAAGAACTGGTATCCACCCCTGAAGTCAAAGGACACTGTCCTGTCACCCCAGGCAAGACACCACCCCCTACAGCAGGCACTGACCTGCAGCAGCCAGTGGGCAGAAGACGCCGTCCTCGGTGAGGTGCAGCAGGCCGGAGCTGACGATGGGCCCCAGGTCCCTGACAGCACGGTTGTAGCGCAGGCAGTCGAGGCGCAGCAGCCCGTCCTCCTCGCCAAACAGCACCTTGGAGATGTGTGAGGTGACGGGGCTGGAGGGGCGCGTGGGGTTGGCCGAGCGGATGGGGGAGCGCAGCGGGGAGTTGAAGGCGCTGCCGATCTCGGAGGCCGTGTCCGTGCTCTCGTTGCTGGGCGTGGGGGACGGCTGGGAGTGCGTGACCACGGCCACGGCGGCGCCCCCACCACTCGTCTTGATGGACAGGGGAATGGAAAGGTCCTTCTGAGATTCCTTCAGCTTCTCAGCCAGGACGTTGATGGTGTTGGGCTGCAGGACGGAGAGCTGGCCATCTGCGGCCCCTGCCACGTGCTCTTGCTTCACTTGCCCTTTCCTCTTGTACCTGCCCAGAAACACAGCAGGGAAGATGTGTAGCTGGTGGAAAGAGGTGGAGACCCACCATGGACACTGCCAGCTCTGTGCGCAGCAGTCCAGGCTGCCTGCTGGGATGAAACAAGGCCTGAAACACTTCCAGATCACCCCCAGTGCCACCAGCTTCTCTTGGAGCACCTCAGCACCACTGAGACACTCAGCCCCAGGGATCCCTACACTGCTGGGTGCACAGGGTCCTGTGTACCTCCTGCTCTTCTTCCAAAGCCCCCCAAAGCTCCCTTGCTGTGACCCAAACTTCCTGGCCTCAGCAGCAGTCCAAGCCCACCAACACTGTCACCAGGAGCTGAACTGGCAATCAGCACTGTGGAACCAAGGTTCCTTAAAGCCCCAAAGCCTGCTGCCAATACACAGTTACTCTCAGGGCAGCTGAAATTCAGAGTTGGCTGTAAAGAGCTACAGAAGGACTTTACAAAACCCAGTGAGTGGAAAGTAAAATGTCAAGTGAAGAGAAGAACAGAACTATCAAGATCTAAGGAAAGAAGTTAGGGAAGTCCTCATTGACGGGTCTGCAAATGTCAGCTCCCAGCCCCCCACTCAAGCTGTCACCTGATGGCTGAGTTGGTGTTACGAACTTCCTCCTCATCATCATCATCATAGTCATCCTCATCATCCGAGTACTGCTGGTGCTGTCGGACTGGGACCCGGTTGCGACCCACTCCTGCTGCAAGGTCTTCCTCCTCCTGCAACATACCACTGCTGAAGGCCTGCTGGCAGCAGGGCAAGGAGGAAGAGCCCAGTGGACTCATCCCTGGTCCAGCCCAACACCAGGACTTGGCTCTTTTGAGAGGAAACAGGAACCCTTCCCCATTTTTGTTCAGTTTACCCACATTAAGGTAAACCTCCTTTGTCAGGTCAGTCTTTATTTACCCTCTCCCCTCCCAGCCTGCGTTAGTGCTGGGCCAGGCTGGCTGCAAGGCAGGGCCAGGCTCAGGCCAGCTGACAGCTGTGGTCCCACAGAGGGGAGGGAGTACAGGCAAAGAGCGCAGCTTGAACCAGCTGTGCTGCTAGCCTGGCACTCCAGCCTACCTGCATGGGGGACTTGGCATAGTTGTGGTTATCCAGGAAGGCTGGCAGTCTCTGCACAATGGGGTTGGGGTTTGCTGGAGGGGCCCCATTGATGCCACTCGCTGCTGTCTTTGGCACCGGTTTGGATTTGCTGGGTGGGCTCTGCGTGGCCGTGGGGTGGCCCTGGCTGGTGGCTTCATCAGTGCCATCTGTCACACAAGCACAGCACAGCCTTTCATCACCAGCACTGTCACCTTTTACTCCTTTACCACCCCTTACTCACCCAGGTGAGAGAAGAGCTCTTGCACTCTCAGAGACCACCACAACCACCTCCATCTGTCACTGGTGTCCCCAAACTCCAGCCCTCCCACTTTCAAGATTCGCACCCTCCAACACACTCCCAGACACACAGGCATCACCATACCCCAGCACAGTGCACATGGAGCAGGGCTCACAGAAAAGAAAGTGAAGCTGACAATAAAACTGCCCCAAGCCCCAGGTCAGCCAACTGTTGTCACCATCCTGTGCTCACTCCATGGCAGGCCAGGCTGGCAACACTGCTGGTACAAGCCCCTACCTGGATGAGTGCTCTCTGGAGTCACGGTCTTGCTGCTGGCTGGCTTTGCCTCTTCACCAGGCTGAGACTCCTGAGACTTCTGGGTCTGGATCAGCTCAGGCTGAGTTACTCGGATAAGCTTTAAAGCAAATGACAGAGAAACCGCATGCTGGATCAGCATGACCCAAATGACATCCTTTCCACTCAAGCACTGCAGAGCTCATGGGAGTGAGCAAACACCAAGTGCCCAGGCACACAAAAGACACAGGTGAACCACCTCCCAGGTGAGCAGCAATGGCCAAGCAGTGAGGCTGGCTATGTCCTCTTCCCACAAGATTTTTCCCAAGGCCAAACCAAACCCCTAAAACCAGGGCCCTGGCGGCATAGGTAGATGCTCTGAAAAAGCCTATTCGCCCCAGCAGCCTTGCCCCCCCTCAGGCTGGGCTGTCCTACCTGCTGCAAGGCCTCCAGCACAGTCTGGCGGTTCATCTTCAGGATGTGCAGCTTGGACTCGTACTTCATCCTCCGGTCAGGCACCACGGCCATCAGGTTGAAGCGGATGTCGTGGTACGGCTCCCTGCAGGAAGGGCAGCAGCCCTCAGCCACAGGATCATGGTGACAGCCCCATCCCCACCTCCTGCCCAGGCACTGAACACCAACACACCCACGGCTTCTCCCCAGACCAGGTCAACCTCACAGTGGCTGATAAGCCGTACAACGTTTTTTCAGCTGCCACACAAAACACACTCAGAGTCACAGGTTAGCTGAGGTGGGAAGAGACCTATGATAGTCATCTGCTCCAGTCCCTGCTCCAGCAGGATCACCCAGAGCTGGTCACAGGACAACATCCAGACAGCTTCTGAATAGCTCCAGAGATGGAGATTCCATCTTTGGGTAACCTATGCCAGTACTGTCACCCTCATGCCCAAGCATCCAAGAGGCCCAGCTCAAGACCAGAAGCACCACTCCTTCTCCTATGGACTTGAGCTAACATGGACCTAACCAGGCCACTCCTAAGGCTGTGCAGCATTTGCAGGGACTCTGCATCACACAGGGAATGCATGCTCTGCAGGCAAGAGAAGGCAAGGGGCAGAGCACCTACACCTCTCCATAGACAACCTCCACTTCCACAACCTGCCACTCAGAAACCCCAGGACAAATAATCCAGGGGAATATGGCAAGGGGCCAGTGTTTGCCCCATGGGCCAGGACATTACCCTGCAGTGGCCAGGCCAATGCGCTCCATGATCACTCTCCTGGCTTTGTCCGTCCATTCCTCGTCATCTGCCCACGGCCCTGTGTAACAACACACAGCTGCACTTAGCAAAGCAGGCCATGCTGAAGTAAACCAGGTACAGGAAATGGGTACCTTACCAAAGGGACTGACAGACAGAAACCTGGCAGGGATAAATAACTGCCTGAATGACAGAACTCAGGGGTCAAGTTGTAAGAGAAGGGAGTAACTGGGCACCCAGTGGGATCTGTTTGGACCAGCTGTCTCAACACACAGTGGTTATTTGGCACAAGGAGAGAGCGAGGAGATAAATTCTCCTTGCTATATGAAGTTATTTCAGAGCTGAAGGACCTTATGGCCATGAGCAACTGGGAGGAAAATGGGAAAACAAAAGCAGTACATTTAGAAATAACTGCTTTCTAGGCACAGTCCCCAGCACACAGGCTCCAAAATTAGCTGTCAAAACTCAGGACAAATCTGGGAGCCATTGGAGTGATTCTCCACCAACACCAGTTAACACTAAGAGGCAAGAAAAAACAATACACTTGGACACCCCAGGGTGCTATTCCCCTGTGTCAGCAGGCAGGGACAGGTGCCTCTTACCGTGGTCAATGGGATAGACCTTCAGCCCGTCGAGCTCAAAGAGCCGTCCCTTGATGGGCACGTAGCTGACAAAGTGAAAAGCCTCCATGGTCCGCACGGCGCTGATCCCGTTCTGCTTCTCCGGCAAGTGCCGTGGCTCTGGCCTGCGAGGGACAGGGCCCATGGAGAGCCTGCCTCCTCCAGAAGGAGGCACTGCAGGCACCTCACTCACCTGGCATGGCTGTTGTGGGCCTTGGCCAGCTCCGGGGCGTTGCCGATGGCATAGCCTTTGCTCTGCAGCCAACAGCAAGAGAGGACAACAGCTGAGAAGCGACACGGAACAAATAAAATGCTTCATCTTCCCACTCCCTCCCTCCATCTACCCACAGGAGGAGGACAGAAACCCTCAGGCACATCCTCTACTCTTCTGAGTTACAGGTAAAGTCCAAGATGGAAAAAGCACACAATTCCTACTGAATAAATTACAGCTGGAGAAAAACAGACTTCACAATAGGTCTGAAGGGAGGAGGACTTTTGATTACAGGGAGTAAATGACAGAAGGCTCAGAACTGCACCCAGCCTAAAGGGGACCAAGGCTCTGAGCAAGGTGAGGCAGGAATATGAGAGAGAAGAGGCAGTCCTGCTGCAGTGTGCAGCCACAGAGGACAAGGAAGGAGCCAGCTCATGAAGAGCATCACCCCACGAGGGGAGCAAGAGGCAGAGCCACCTGTGCCACCCCTGCACAGCCCTGCCCGACCCTGCCCCTACCTCAGGGCTAAAGCCTTTGGTGAAATCCTTCATGCGGCTCAGCGTGGGGCCCAGGTCAACATTGTTGCAGTTCAGGAGGACGCTCAGCAGGGCATGGGTGGCACAGGAATTGGGGATCAGCTAGAGGGTAACACAAAGACCAACTTCACCAGCAGGAACAAGGCAGCCTTTCAACAACCCCTGTGTTGACAATAATGAACTGAAAGCACTGATGCAAGAACCATCAGCACTTGTGAGAGCAGCGACCTGACCTCTCATAGGAAGGAGGGAAGTCAGTATCACTTAGTGAGCCTCACCATGCCCCACGAGCATCTGCTCACAGTGCAGGCCACAGCCTCCCAGCCCTCACTGGATTCCCTCCAACCTGGAGCTCAGGGAAGAGGAGCTGCCCTCGTGAGCAGCAAGATCAGTGCAGCCTGTCAGTGGCACACTGCTTCCCCAAGCTGTCACAGGGGACACCCCACACACACCTTTCCCCTGCCTGGAGCCTACCTGGTGAGCAAAGAACATGTTATTGACGATGTCATCGTCGATCACCGACGTCTCATCCACCAGCGTGGAGACCTTGCGGCGGGAGCGGCGCTCCTCAATCCACTTGAACAGGAAGATGAACCCATACACGGGGCTGCACAGAGAAAGCAGCAGAGCTCTGCACCAGCCACACCACTGGGGCTGCTCTGCCCAGCACCAGAAACCCTCTGGTTCACAGCACAGCAAAGAGAGAGGAAAAGCAGAACAACCAATGCCATCTTTCTGGCAGTGACCATCCCTGCCACAATCCCCCAGCCCAACACTACTGAGGACACTCCTGAGCTGATGCTCCTGGCTCAGCCTCCAATCAAGCTTGAAAACTCTGGGGATTGAGAAGTCTTAAGAGGCTGAAGACAAAGAAATGGGAAAATCCCCTCTGGACAGTGCCTGGCCACTGAATGACCCTCCTTTTACACTTACCTTGGATTCATTTCTGAGAGGCATTCAGCAATGGCTTTTAAGAAGCAACAGCCTCAAAGCCTTCTCACAGCACCAGGACAGGGAGAAAGCCCACACTGCAACCACACCACCCCTCCATGGTGACAGGGAGTTGAATCCCTTGGAGGATGTCCCCCAGCTGCCCCAAACCTGAGGAAGCCCTCCTGGTCCATCACTCGCAGCTCTGATCTCCGTGCCAGACAAGCTCACACAGCTCCTCTGGACACCTGGCCATGAGTTCCCAGGCCCACAGACCACTCTGCTCAGCACAACTCACACTCTCAGGCCTCTGACTCACCCTTGGCATTTGCTCTGCAGATCATAAATCTCCTCTACCTGCACTCCCTTGACCCCTGCAGACAAAGGAGAGGAGCTGGTGTAAGGCCACCAGGAAGGACAGGCTAATGTCAGGCACTAAACTGACTTCTCAGAAAGGTTTCTAGGACTTACCAAAATCTTCAACCAGGAGTGTGAAAAGACCTGAAAGGAACAAAACCAACAGGTTACTTCTGGCTGAAGAGAGCAGAGAGGAAATCCACTGCCATCATCCCCTGAGAGTCCCACATGGTCCCAGGCCAAGGCACAGCCAGAGAACCCACAGCAGAGAGGCACCAGGATCACACCCAGTCCCAGCAGTGAGGCTGCTGAGCCCAGAGTGCTCCAACAACCTTCACCCCTCCATCCCCACTGACCATCCTCTTCCTCAAGGGAACCTGAACCAACTCTTTCCTGACAGAGCCCACTGCAACTGGCAAAGTGAGCAGCAGGGAGCACCTCAATGACACACGCACACTTGTAACCAGAGAAATAAATGACTGAAGATATCACAAGATACTTAAAAAAAAAAAATCATTTCTGTTCATGTTAGAGAAAATCAGTGAGGGGAATCCAGATCACAGCAACAGGGCTGCAGGGAAGTCCAAGGGCTGAAAGAAGCTCATCTTCATCTCCCTGTCCCTTTGGGGGAACCAAATCCAACAGCCTGTCTCTAACGGTTACAAAATTCAGGAGGACATAACCAGGGACACAGAGACAACCACAAGAAAACCAGGATTATCAGATATCTGAGCAGCAGCTGCCACTCTGATGCTGGAGCAAGGGCAGTCAGCCCAATTCTCAGGCAGTCACTCTGCATGTGGAGGAAGCGAGTTCGAGACTGGAATAACAAATCTGCTTTTTTAGCTCCCTTAGAAAGGCTGCTGAAAGCCTGGGAGGAAGTCCAGGGAATACCAATAAGAAGGACTAAATCCAGAGAAACATCCCTGTAAGCAATGGATTTAAGGACCCTGATGTATGTGGCTCAATTAAGAAGAGCCCAAGGGGCTTCCACACCAAAGCTGAATGGATTTAAACAGGGAAGAAACACCTGGGAGCAAAAAGTCTTCATTAATTTAGCAGAAAACATTGTATTTCTTACAAAATGGTCAGTGAGAAGAAATATGCTGTGGAAATAACATGCTTCAAACCAGTGGGAGGCCAGGCCATTACACCAAACCCCTTCACCTTCCCGGTCCCTTCCAACCCTGCTTTTTTCTCTGGCACATTTCAGTGTTTCATTTTACCTCAGCACCCACAGGAGGCACAGCCCTGCTGCTGACAGCTCTCCTGGAACACCCACACCACGTTATATGGCTTGGCTGGACACATCCTGGCGTCCACAAGCTCACATAACACTGTGCCAGCAGCCTGCATGTCCCCAGGGCTCTCCTCTCCACCCAAACCTGGATCCAGCGACCCTTCCTGACCAGTGAAGCACCCACAGATTCCACCCGAGCCCCAATCAGAACCAGTGGGGAGAAATTCAGCTACTGGGATGTGCTGAGAGCAGCACATGGGTCACTCCTAACATCTGTCCCAGCTGCCACCCCTGCATCCAAACTGCCACATAGCCAAAAACCTGCCTCTGCCCAGACACTGTCCCCCAAGCAAATAACCTTCCCTCCCAGCTGTGGGAATCCAAACCATGTCCTGGGACTTTCTGCCATGATGAAGGCCAGGAGGGGAATGATTTCAGCCTTTTCCAAGCACCAGTAAAGAGAATAAAGAGCAGCAAAACTGGGGGTGACTGGGACACCAACACCAGACAGAATCCTTTGCTGAGTGCAAGAGACAAGGACAATTCCAGAGGTCACATTTCCTCACCCACAGCCCCAAAAACTCACCACCCCATCCCAGAGAGCAGATCCCAGCCTTGCATAGGACGACCCCATTCCACACTACAGCGACCCAGAGGGTTAAAACAACATTTCAGACAACACCAGCGCTGGCCCTGAAATCCCAACCCCTGAAACAACTCCATCACTCACGGCATCCACCCCAGGGCAGCGGGACGGGGACACCCGTGACCGTCCTGATGCCAGTTTCTCCCTGCCGGTCTCTTCATCCCCCGCCCTGCCCTCCTGCAGGCCTGCACCCCACATCTGACTCCCCAAACTCCACTTGTGCACCCGCACCACCCCAAACTCCACCGGTGCTCCCGCACCACCCCAGCCTCACCGCTGCTCCCGCAGCCCCCCAAAACTTCACCGCACACCCCGCACCCGCAGCCCCCCAAACTTTACCAGCTCACCTCCCATCCCCAGCCCTCCCAAAACTCCATTCCTGCACCCCAAGTCCCACCGCTACACCCCACCCGTGCCCCCACACCCCCGGCCCGCCCCTGCAGCCTCCCTGGCCCGTCCGCCACGTCCCCCCCACCCAGGCCCCGCCGCCCGCGTCTCCCTCAGAGCCCCTTCGCCGCCCCGAGCTGTGCCTCGGCCCGCCCGCAGCCGCGCCCGCTGCGCGGTGCCGTGGTCCGGCTCACCGGGGTCGCTCTCCAGCTCCAGCCAGCCCTTATTCATCTTCCCGCGGGCCGGGCCGCGCCGCCATGTCCGGCCCCCACTGCGGGCCCCGCCGGCGCTCGCCGCTCTGCGTCATCGCGCGCCGTGACGTCACACGGCCGCGACACGCGGCCATGTTGGGGCCGAGAGGTGCGGATGCGCGCAGGCCCGGGAACGGCTGGGAACGGCCCGGGAACGGCCCGGGAATGGCTGGGAACGGCCCGGGAACGCCTGGGAACGGTCTGGGAATGGCCCGGGAATGCCTGGGAATGGCCCGGGAATTGCCCGGGAATGGCCCGGGAATTGCCCGGGAACGGCCCAGGAAAGCTTGGGAACGGTCCGGGAATGGCCCAGGAACGGCCCGGGAATGCCTGGGAATGGCCCGGCTTTGTCTGGAAACTGCTGGGAGCCAGAGGAGGTCCCGGAGCTCTTATTGCTACCGATCCATCCTGTAATGTTGGCTTTTCGCGAATATTAAAATGGATTTTATATGTGTGGTGTTAAAGCAACTTTGTTGTAAAGATAGAGTTTTTATTTCTGTTGTTAATTGAGCTTGGTGAAACAGCTGATGTAAGTGTGCCTGTGTTGAACTCGCTGCTGGGATGGGATAACATCCCATGGACACAGGATGAGGACACCTGGGCAGGTGTGCCAGCCATCAGCACTCCCCATCTGATGGCACTGTGGGCCACAACTGCAGGTGGTGATAAAAGGGACTAAAACCACAGCCAAGGAATACACGTGCTCTGTAAGGGTGGAACCGAGGAGGAGCCATGCTAAACAGTTCCTGGAATATGTAAAATAGTTTGGGGAAAAGTTTAATATGCATAATTGTTTATGAATACATAATAGTGATGCCATAGAAATGGTACATGAAGGGTGTTTCCAAAAGAGCAGGTGTGCTCTTGGCTGAGACACACCTGGCCATAATAATCTTTGCTTTACTGGCCTTTATTAAACTGTTTAAAGTTTCACAAGACCGTGAACGTGTTTTTCACATTCTTTCTGGCATCGGGTGTGCAGGAAGGATGGATGTCTGGAGCTCATTGCCTCCAAAGCAGTAGGGTTTGTCACATCTCTCTGTTCCTGGTGACTGATTTCCAGCCTCTCTTCTCTCCCTTTCCTCAGTGTATGCTGCTACTTCCCTTTATTGTCTGGGGAGTTTAGCTACTGGCACATGCTCGTCAACTTTATGCCTGCAATTCTCCAGACACTGTGGTACTCGATGCTTGTTCAGTTCTGCCGTGTGCCTCAGGGACCCTCTGCTCACTGTGACACCCCACAGCACTGCTGGGGGACAGGCCTTCCTCAGAACAGCAACCTCCAGGGCTGCAGGATGGAGCCCATGCCCTGTGCAACCTCCAGGGCTGCAGGACGGAGCCCGTGCCCAGTGCTCATAGCAGGGGCTCTGGAAATGTACATGTTGGGAGGAAAGAAATAGCAAGAATAATAATGTGGGTGCATCTGCCTGGTGGGGCTGTGGTGTTTTGTTTGTCTGTGGGGTTGTTTGGGCATGATGATGATGATGATGATGATGATGATGATGATGATGATGATGATGATGAGGCACACTCAGGCTCAGCAGCCAGGGCTGCCCTGTTGATGAGGGCTGCACTGCCCAGCCTCTCCTCCTGAGCAGCTAAAGAAGGATGAGTGGGACACAGTCTTAAGCTGCACCAGGGGAGGTGTTGGACATCAGGAAGAATTTCTTGACAGCACAGGTGATCAGACCTTGGAACAGGCTGCTCAGGGAGGTGTGGGGTCACTGTCCCTGGGGGCGTTCAAGGCAAGGCTGGCTGTGGCACTCGGTGCCATGGTCTGGTGACGCAGCAGTGTCGGGTCACAGGTTGGACTCAGCCCAGCAGGTGCTGTGATTGTGTGCCGAAGGTGCGAGGGCTGCTGGTGAGCCTGGGGCCAGCCCTGGCCTGGCCAGCAGCTCCACCGTGGCTGCCTGGGAGGCCGGCAGGCTGCCAGCACTTCCTTGGGAAGCGGGATAAAAATAGGAGTGGCTTTGTTCTTGGGCCGTTCCCACGCCTGCCCGGCCCCAAGGATCCCCTCACCCCACCCTGCCCCGGGACAGTGCTGAGCCCAGGTGGGACTGCTCCCCCTGCAGAAACCGGAGTGCCTGGGGTGCTGGACCTGCCCAGGGTGCTGGACCTGCCCGGGGTGCTGCCGCCTCCCAGCCCCAGGTGCATTGTACTGCATGTGTGTTTATTGCACACGGATTCTTACACTTGTGTGTGCCCATGGCTGCTCAGCCCCTCCCTGGAAGTTCTTAGGGTCACAGGTTGCCTCAGCTGGCCGGTGATCACCAGAGACAAGGCTGCAGAAGGCAGCCCTGACAAAATCTCTCCTGTTCCAGCCTTAGTGGTAAATCCACCCAGGAGGACCAGGCTGAGCCACCCCAGGATTTACTGGGAGCAGGGACAAAGCACCCCGAAAAGGGGGGAATATTTAGGGACTGCTCCTGCTCAATCTGAAGCATTGCTGGCCCTGCTGCCACCTCCAGCCTGTCACAGTTCACCTCAGGCCAGCTCCCAAAGGCAGCAGAGACCTCAGGGCCCCTCCTGCTGCCTCCCCCAGCGTGGGCAGCCCAGCCCTGCTCCGTGGGGCACAGGGGTCACTGGGGGCAGAGGGGTGCACAGGTCAGGGCAGGCAGTGCAGAGCTCTGCAATCCAGGCCCTGGGGAATCACACTCCTGTCTCATTCCAGGCTTTTCACCCCGGTCCCTCCCTGTCTCTGCTTGCTGGCTGTTGTTCACCTGTGCCCCCCAGGCCTGCAATTATCCAGGTTCACGTGCTTGGCTCCATAAACCGGCACCACCTGCACCACTCCCCTCCCTGCAGAAAATGTCCCAGCCTGCCAGCCCCACCACAGCTCTCCCATCCCAGGAGAGCCAGGAGGTTGCAGGAGAGGTGGGACAGGGAGCAGGAGAAGAGGGCCAGGACCCCCAGCCCGTCTCCATGGGACGAGGCAGTGCTGCTCCCAGGGAGCCACTGCTGCAGCACAAACACACACGGGGAGGAGAGATGATATCACGACCTGGCTTTGTGGGAGCTATTTAGGGCCTTTTAATTATTATTATTATTATTATTTTTCTTTCCCGTTCCTGCAGCTCTGAACAATGCCGGTCCCGGCGGGGCTGCAGTTCACACCATTGTGTGGAGCTGCCCTGCCTCAGGAAGGGGCAGATCTTTATCACCCCGGGCTCAGTGAGTGAGCTCATGTCGGCTGAGGAAAGCAAGGAACACCTTGCTGGCAGCCTGGAGGTGCCCTGCATGCACCTACCCCCAGCCCCTGCGTTTGGGGGAGGCCCTGGGTGCTGCTTTAGCTCTGCCAGGCAGCAGGAGCCCACCCAAACCAGCCCTGCAGGGCCACCCACCAGCAGAAACCACCCCAGGTGTGGTGCAGCCCCCCAAACTCTGCTGGGGCTGCCCTCTGCCTGTCCCTGCTCCCACCTGGGCACAGTGACAGTGGTGGCATTAGTGCCTCTCCCAGTGTTTACCCAGGAACAGGTCTAACCTGCCCACAGCCGTTTGCTTTTCTCCCCAGCCCTAAAACTGTGTCTGTGGGGCGGAGAGAGGGGAAGTGGGAAGCTGCACCCAGGAACAGCTGGCACTGCTGAGTGTGTCCCAGTGCCAAGGGAAGGTGGGAAGGAGCCCTGTCCCCCAGGACATACCCTGGGTGGCACAGCACAGCTCTGGCTCCCCAGGCACAGCAGGTGACAGAGCTCCTCCTGCACACAGAGGCTTTTTGGGATGATGCTGGCTTTCCCCCATACGAGCAGGCATCATCTTCCCCAGGCTCTGTGCTGGTGTGGAAAGAGCCTGGAGCCATCAGCCGCTCCCCACGGCACCACACATGGCCCCAGTATTCACAGAGGGATCCAGGCAGCACCTGGGTGACAGCAGGGCCTGGGTGGCACCATGACACTGTGCCCCAGCCCACCCAGGCACCACGGCCCCCACCTGCTGCATCACCTGCATGAGCAAGGGTGGGGGGCCAACGTGTTCCACCTCACTGCCTGTTTGTGAGGTGACCCTGCAGCCCCTGAGGGTGACAGGGACCTGGCCATCCACTCCAGCCAGGCTGGCAGCGCAGCAAGCCACCCAGCAGCAGGTGAAGAGGCCCCAGCAGCAGCACAGGGAGCTGGTCCCTGCCCACGGCTGCCCCACGTCCACCCCCTGCCCTCCCTAAGTGGCCGGTGCGTGCCGGGGCACACGGTTCCTCTCGCTGTGGGCTTTGCCTGTCCGTCCCTTCTTGGCCACGTCCACACCAGCCAGGACCAGCTTGGCCTGGGCCAGCTTGCTCTTGCGGTGCTGAGGGCGGCTGCTGCACCAGAGGCGGGCGCAGTACTCCTCCACCCGCCGCGGGTTTGGGGAGCTGACCAGGTGCATGATGTCCTTGAACCAGCTCTTGGGAGCCTGTGGCAGCAGCCGGGGTTCGGGGCACAGCAGGGGTGGCAAATCGTCCCCCAGGCCCCGGGGCAAGGAGTGTGCCAGCTGCTGGCTGGGGATCACCCGCAGGGCTGTCTTGGCCACGGTCTGGGTGAAGCCGTGCTCCAGCGTTTTGCAGTAGTAGGTGCCGGCGTCGTGCTGGTGCAGCCTGCGGAACAGCAGCCCCTGCTCCGTCTGCAGGATCCGCTCGTCCGTCTTCACCTGCGGGGCACCGGCGGGTTGGGAGGGTCCGGGTGTGCCCCCACGTCCCTCCCGTGTCCCCACAACGGGAGCAGGGCAGGGGAGCCTCACCTCGTCCCGCTGCTCGTCTGGGGGCCTCTGGACAAACCACTGCACGCTGGCCTGCGGGGAGCGGGGCACGCACTCCAGGAAGGTGCTGTTGTCCTCTGCCCCGTAAAGCACCTTCTCCTCAACGCTCTCAAAATCGTCCACTAGGGCAAAGACAGGCACGGGCTCGCACGGAGGGCAGAGCCACGCTTCCACCTGCCCAGGTGCCAGCCCCCTTGGCCACTGTGTGGCTTCATCCCCTTCTCTCCCCGTGGCCAGCCCCAGCCCCAGCAGCATCCACCTCTCTTGGGGCATGCCCTGCTCTCTGAGATGGGCAGATGAGGGTGCCCACATGGCACCCTCTGTGTGCTAGGGCTGTGCATGTCAGGCCATCCTGGGGCTCTGGGAGGAGCCCCCCAGCCCCAGGGCCCCCAGACTCTCACCGGTCAGGTTCTGGTCCAGGCACTGGTGGGCAGGGTTGGCCTGGTGCACGTCCTGGCGGCGCTGGCGGCGCTTGCCCGAGGGCTGGTAGTGGGTGCAGGCAGTGCCATCCCAGGCACAGTAGGGATCCCTGGCCAGGCAGCACTCGGCACACGCAGTGCCATAGGACTCACACTGGTGCAGCCGCACCTGGGCCACGCCCAGGCTGGAGCCCACGTAGAGCGTTTGCTGAGGGAACAGCACCAGGGTGGTGAGGTTGGCAACCCCCATGGGCTTGGCGCCTGGGGGCCCAGCCAGGACACCCCAGGGCACACATGACATGGCTTTAGGAGGCTGGTGACCACAGCTGGACACCTGCCTGGTCCCCAGCCCCGTGGCTGAGCCGTGTCTGTACTCACACGTTTGACAGAGATCTCCATCTGGGTGATGGGCACAGGCATCTGTAGGGGAGGGGGGTGGACATCAGGCTGGCATAATCCTCAGGGCTTGGCAGAGCATCAGGAATGTTTTCGGGAGGGTGAAAATACCCCCAGCCAGCCTCTGCCCTCACAACCCTGAGACCTTCCAGTGACCAACAATGCAGTGACAGCCCTGACCCTCCATCCCCCAACCTGAGCCCACCCTACTGCCCCCTCCCTGCAAGTGGGGCAGTAAATGTCACCTTAAAAACCTGCAGCTCCTCCAGGATGACTTCTTCAGTCACAGCTGAGTTTGCCTTTTGTATGACCACCACCTTCAGCACCGAGCCAGCATCTGGGGGCCGAGGAGGATGGAGGTGTGAGCACCCTGCATCTCACAGCCTGGGGGGTGCCCACTGGGACCCCCAGCTCTGCGGCTCCTTCCTGCACTCTGCCCCTACTGCTCACCTGTGCCGAGGAAGAGGATGTCGTGCTGCCCGTCCTCGGCCTCCACCCTGTCCACCACGAGCTGGCGCAGCCGCTGGGGCAGGTCTGTCTTCACCAGGAGGGGCCGGCGGTGCCGGGGCAGCACGGGCTGGAACATGAGGGGGTGGGCACGGGCAAAGTGCAGCACCTCGTCGGGGAAGTCCTTGGTGGTGCCGTACTGCCGCCGGGGCTGGTTGGTGGTCTTGCTGGGACACTGCAGGGACAGGAGGGGACCAGCTCAGCCCAGACACCCCAGCACCCATCACTCCTTCCCCCTCCATCGCCCCTCAGAGATGTCTTGGGTCCCTCTCTGCCTTCCAGTTTGGTGTCCATCTCTTCCACCCCTTTGCCAGACCTCGGCAAAGCACCAGCTGACCTTTTCAGCAGGTGAGAAGATGGGCATGGCTCCATCACCACCCCAGAAGAGCAGCTGGAGGAGGGGAGGGACCTGGAGCTCCAGGGAGTCACTCACCACGCCCGGCCGTGGGTAGGGCACCCTGCCCTCGTAGGCAGCCCACTGGTGATGGGGGCTCTCCCGGTGGGCAAAGGGCCCGTTGAACACCTCCCTGATGTCGGCCATGCGGTACACACAGACAGCAGAGCCCCGGAAAACGTGGCTGCAAGGGGACAGAGAGGGGGTTGAGCAGAGCCATGCTTGGCACTGCTGGCAGCAGGGGCACCAACATCCCTGAAAGACCAGGGGAGCAGCCAGCAACCCTTGGTGACAGTGACAGGGCAGGTCATGGGCAGCTGCAGCTGGACTTCCCCAGAGGCTGGAGCTGGAGCACCCACCTGACAGTGCTGAAAAGGGCATAGATCTCTGGGCTCTTCCTATCCTTCGTCCTCAGCAAGAAGACATCCTCTGGAAATGAAAGCATGGGCTTTTTCCTGAAATCCAACTAAGTGACTAGCCCCAGTGAGACACAGCTCCATCTGTACAGAGCTGTATCTCACTTACCCAGCTCACACCTTACCCAGCTCATCAAAGTAGGTGTCAATGCCACCAGGGCCGGGGACTGAGCACACCAGCCGGGCCTTGTTGAAGGTGCTCCACTTGTTGACCAGCACCCTCTGGCCACCAGCATCGTTCTGCAGGGACAGGGAGTATCAGGGCCACTGCTGTGACTGGTGCATCCCTGTCCCCCATGGTCCCCACCAGCATCCTACCACGCAGACACGCCCCACACGGCTGACAATGGCGTGCTCCTTGCTGTCTGCCTCCACCACCTTCTCCGTGAAGAAGAAATAGGCTTTGTCATTGTCCCGGTCATCGTTGTCTGGGATCAAGTGGGCTGCCACAAACTTGGGATCTGCAAGCAAGAGCCGGTCATGTCAGGTGGGGAGAGAGAGCACAGCCACCACCTCCAGAGCCCCAGTCCCTGCTGGGGCTGCATGCCAGCCAGCACCACCCCCAGACCTGGCTGTCCTGGTGCCTGTCCCTGCTCCTAGCTGCCATGGGGGATGCTGCAGCATGGCCACAGATGCTCTGGCCGCCACAAGGTTGTGGTCCCTGGCTGGGGGAGAGGGAGGGGCAGAGGGCAGCTGTTACCGTGCAGTAAGCGCTGGTCCACCTCCGTGCGCAGGGCGGAGCGGGTCCCCATGCTGCGGAACACACCGGGGTCACGCCCCAGGAAATCTGCTGTGAGGCCAGCGTACAGCTCCCCTCCTGCAAACACACCCAGCTGCTGCCACGGGGACCATCCCTGGGACACCCCCAGAAGCCCCCACATCCCCAGGAGGACAACCCACCGATGACGGTGCTGGCAAAGGCGCGGCTGGGCTCGTGCGGGCACCGGCCCCGGCCGCTCTCCACGCTGGCACGGTCCAGGCTGAAGGTGTGCTGGGGAGGGAGCAGGCAGGTGAGCCCTGGGCCAGGCAGGGGCCACCTCTGGCCCCTGCCCAACCTGCACCTCACTCAGGGCACCCAAAGGACCATCTGGAAGCAGCATCCACGCTTTTTGAGGCAAGACTGATCCCATGAGGGTGCACGGCAGCTGAAGGGGACCTGCCAGCCCCATTGCTTGCCCGCCTGCCTGGTCAGAGTGATCATGGTACAGACAGGGCTCCTGCTGCCCATACAGGGCCAGGCTGTGGGGGGGAGCTCTGAGGGGTGTCCTGCCATTCCACCCAAGCCAACCTGATTTATAAGCAAAATGCCACCCCCACCTCAGCCCCTGGCAGGACACCAGCCCCTGGGGACACGTCTATAAAGGAGATCCCAGGCCAGACAGGTGGGAAAGCTGGACAGGGAGTAGCAGAAGGACAAAAGGACAACAGGGAGCTGGTTCCTGACACTCCCCCCCCACCAGCATTCAGATAAGAGCAAACTGCACATCCAGCATCCCCATGCAGTCCCAAGGCCCCTCAGGAGAGAGGCAGGCAATGGGGACCTACATTCCAGGGCTGTCCTGCTGGGGATGCTGCCCTACCTCGCCACGGTACCCCACGTAGACGAAGGTGCACATGGGGTGGAAGGCGCCTGTCCCGCAGGCCAGCAGGTGTGTCCGGTTGTAGGGATGCAGCACACGGACATAGTTGGCACAGTCAGTCTGGGGGGACAGCAGGACAGGAAGGGTCACTGGGAATTGGTGCTGTGCCCACCCAGGCTCCCTGCCTCTGCCTGGGGCCCTGCCACAGTGGCTGAGCCCCAGCCCTGGCTCTCTGGGTTCCACCCAGGCTCCCTGCCTCCAGCCTGGTGCCAGGGATCGGGGGTGGCAGCTTGTGCCCACTGACAGGGCTTGAATGGGCTTCATCTGGGTGAGCCCCAGCCCACTGCAATACAACAGGGCTTTTTACTGGTCCTCCTGCTGCCCAGAGCATCCCAGGGGAACCACACAGGATCCCCCTGCCACCTCCTGCCCACAGGCACCTGTGCACTCACCTGTGGCACAGTCCACACTGCCCAGGGCACCAACATCACCTGCTCTGCAAGCTGCAAACCCTCCCCAAACCCCTGGCGCCCAGGACGTGACCAGATGCAGGGACATCCTTCCCCCTCACGTTCCTGCTTACGCCAGGGATGAAACAAAAGGAGGAAACAGTGGAGACAGAGACCCACAGGCATCCTGGGCTGCCTCCAGAACAGCTCTGGTCGCTGCCGTCTGGAATTGTCCCCTTCTCTGAGGGACGGCAGCAATGGCATTCCCAGGGCTGGAGACCTGCCACCTCTGACTTTGTGCATTTTCTCCTGGCAGTTCCCATTGGAAAAGGGCTCCCATCCTTCTCCACCATTAGCTTGGCAGCTCCCCGGGCCAGCACCAGCCCTGCCTGCCCTCCATTGTCCCCTCCACAGCGGGATGCGAGCTCCTCCTCTGCTGGGAACACCGCTGCCCAGCCGCCCCGGGGGCTCCCAGCCTCCTGCTGTTTATTTTCCCTTTGCAAAGAGCCTCTAAAATAGCAAGGGAAAAAAAACATACGTTCAAGAAAAATAAAAAGTTGAGCCTGCCCTGGCTTGGATCTGTCGGTGAGAGCTGGTAAAATAAACACAGAGAGCAGAACAGGGACTCCTGGGAGCAATTTGTCTGGGCCAGGGGAGCCTTGGGGACTTTCTCCCCGCCACAGTCCTGTTTCATATCGGGCGGGGGGATGCAAAGAGGGGTAAGGTTTAGGGAACAAGGTCACCAAACCTGAGCCAGTTACAGATTTCCCACCATCAGGGACAGCCAGGATGGGGCAGGCAGTGTTGCTGGGGTCTGGAGCACAGCATGGGGGTTTGGGTCCCTCCAAGTTCCAGTCCCAGAGCCCAGCTGTCCTGCCTGCTCGTGCAGCCACACTGGGACACACTGGCCACCACCCTATGGCCACAGGGCTGAGCAGAGCAACTAAGACATGTTTTCCAGAGCCTGGAGCAAGCCTCTTGCATGGCCAGGATTAGCCACAGATTCCCTGCCTCAGTTTCCCTCTTGCACCAGGATTAACCGGCCCCTGAGCCCCAGGGCCATCCCTGGCAGGTGACATGGCACAGCCCCAACATGGGAGGAACCATCTGTCACAAGGGGACCCATCTGGCACCCCCCAGCTCACAGCAGAGCACACATGGGGAGAGACTCACCCCTGGGTCCTTCCC
Source organism: Camarhynchus parvulus (assembly GCF_901933205.1). Taxonomy (NCBI): domain Eukaryota; kingdom Metazoa; phylum Chordata; class Aves; order Passeriformes; family Thraupidae; genus Camarhynchus; species Camarhynchus parvulus. The sequence continues at coordinate 6,027,842 of NC_044582.1, forward strand.
CTTCTGCAAGCACTCCTCCGTCTGCCCAGGGCGGGGTGGCCAATAGATCTGCAACACAAAGGCTCTGTTGGAGCAGGGACGGGGGACAGCAGGGACCCAGCCTTGCAAAGCCACATCCCAGGCTGACAATGGCAAGGGGATAGAGAGAGGGACAGAGAGAGGGACCACAGCTCCCCGGAGCCCACCCAGCCCAGGACTCACACCCTACAACCCCGAGCAGGACCCTTCCTCCTGGGCAGATGCAGCCTGGCAGTCACAGCCCCCAGCTGGGCTGGATTTGGGTGGTCATGCTGGGAATGGCTGGAGCTGCCCTGAAAGGGGGTGGGCTTGCGGGTGGCCTGGGGAAAAGGTGCCCAAGGGACAGCAGGAGTGAGGGAGTCCCTGTCCCCCACAGCCTTTAGCAGCTCTTGGACCAAGGGCAGCTTAGGTACACAAGCCCTTGACCCCACCGCAGTGACCCAGCTCACTGAGGGGCACTTCATTTCCTCCTCCTCTCTCTTCAGCTAGAAACAGCCCAGAGCCGTGTTTGGAAAACAAAAAGTCAAAGTGGAGAGGGTGAAAGAGGAGGGGAGCCACCACCCAGCACCATCATTCTGGTCCATCACCTCTCCCACCAAGGAACCAGGAGAGATTTGCGGGCTTTGCCAGGTGAACCCTGGCACAATTTTTTGCAGCGATGGATCCCTTCAGCTCCTTGTCTCTGCAGGCTTTCAGCTGAATATTTGGCCTGTGAAGGGGATGCCCAGATGGGGATGGGCATCACTCCATCTCCCAATGGCAGTTTTTTAGTAGAGTGAGGTCCGAAACAATGCTCAGTGCCCAGGAATCAGTGGTGAGCTGCACCACCAGTCTCCTAGGCTGATGATCACAACTAATTGCCGGCTAATTTCCCTCCAGCCACCACAGCCAGCCTGCCCTTGCCAGGCACTACAAGTTTACAGAATAATTTCGAGGCACTTGAGATGAGGCCATCCCCAGGGCAGGCCTTGTTGCAGTGACTTTGCCCGGCTCAGCTGGACACTGACAGGCCCACAGGGGGCCAGGGTGGGGACAGACACCCCAGATGCTCAGCAGCACCCAGCTCACCTCCTTGGCATCTGCAGTGGCCCCGTCCAGGAGCAGGGAGTAGAGCACATCCTTGCCCCCGAGGAAGAGCCGGTCGCGGTACTCGTCCAGGTAGAGGCAGCGGAAGCCCAGGGAGCCGCGGTGGCCAAAGAACAGCACGGAGCGGTTGGAGCCTAAAAGCTCTGCCAGGAAGAGATGAAAGCATCAGCAGGAGCCATCCCAGCCCCAAGGGTTCCTCTGAGCTGCTGCTGAGTATCATGGAGCTGTGCTGGAGTCAGCAGAGCTGGTCACAGCCACTCCAGCCTGCAGCATCTGTCTCATGGGCATCCCAGCCTCAACCTGGCTGGAGTGCTGCTCTCCCTGCCAGCCAAGGACAAAGCTGCAGAGCCAGCAATTGGCAGCAGGGTCCCAGGAGAGGCTGCCACCCCCAGCAAGGTTTGGCTGAACCACCCCAGACTCCCACTGTGGCCGTGCCACAGCAAGCTGGGCCGTGCCATCAGCCCCGGGCTGGGCTCACACAGAGCTGGGATGTGGCGACACCGGACACGGGGTGGGTGCAAAGCAGGTCCTGTCCCTGCTGGGTGCCAGCCAAGGACACAATAGCAGGCACCCAGCCAGTGCCATGGGGAAACTGCCACACAAAGCCCACTGCTGCCACCAGAACTCACTGACAGGATGGCTTCCTCCATGGCACACACAAGGCACTTGGGGAGAGGCTGCATCCCTGGGATGGACATCACATCCCAAACAACAGGGTCTGACAGTCAAAGCCCCCAGAGCAAGTCCAAGCCTGAATCTCGTGCAATGCCTTACAGTGATGACAACACGGGGGCAGTGGCTCAACTAGTTTCCAGTAGGAAATTACTTTCAGGGTCATCGAGCCGGCACAGTGGTGCCCACAGAGGCCACAGCTGCCAGAGGGAGAGGGCCAGAGGGAATGGCTCAGCTTCTCAGAGAGAGAACCCACCCCGACCCCAGGCCAGGCCGCTGTGCCTGCCAGACAGAGAAGGAGAGGACAAAGCACCATTGATGAGCACAGCTCTGTCCCCAAACACCCTCCAGCCCGGAAGACTGCCAGCCACTGCAGCTGACCCCAGGGAAAAACCCAGCCCCAGCATCTCCCACACATGTCCCCAGAAGAGGGGAGGCGGTGCTGGGACAAACCCAGTCACCACTTGGGCTACCAAGTCCTGCTCTTGCTGGGGGAACATTTGTCACTTCCAGCAAGGAGGAGGCCAGTGACATAATGCCCATTCTGGTGGGAAATGCCTCTTCCAGGCCCTGCAAGGGAGGCCTAGAAGGTCCATCCCCAGCAGGGGACAGCAGACACCTTCACCCCACCACACACCCTATCCCTGCTCAGGGGCAGTCCCAGTGCCCCAGCTGGTGATGCCAGGGGCACGGGGGATACAGCCCCAGCAGCTCCATCCCCATTGGAAAGAGCCCTGTGCCTGCAAGCAGAGCTGGCTCCAGGCAGTGGTGGTTCCCCCACCCAGTCTGGCACCCTCCTCCCTGTGTCCTCCCAGCACCAGGTCCTCCCATATCGCCGGGTCCAGCCCAGGAAAACGCTTTGTCTCCTTCTATTCTTGCCCAGCAATAATATTTTCCCAGCTCAAAACAACACTGGCAAAGTCGGCAGGCTCCTTTTATTGTTTCAGGCAAGGCTTCCCCCAGACCTGGAGAATTCCTCCTGCGCCTCGGGTTACACTGGCCCAGGGCGCCTTCCCCTCCAATCCCCAGGGACCAGCCCTTTGCCATGCCCCATCCATCCCTGGGACACCTTCACCCCAGCGTGGGGGTCCCTGGGCAGGGACAGCAAAGAGCACAGGGCAATGCTGCTGGTCCTCACAACAGCAAAATGCGCTTTCCCCTCTCACATGAGCCACTGCTGGAAGTTGAAACAAAAGGGAAAGAGTGGCTGGAAGTGTGAGGGAGAGCTGGGTACACGGCCACCCCTGCACCCACAGCACAGCTCCTGTCCCTGTCACCCCACAGAGTCACCTCAGCCATGCAGAGCCCAGGTCGAGGAGCTCTGCACAAACAGCCTCAGCTCACCACGGTTTTAATTTCAGAGACTCTAATGTCTTTAATTGAAATTTTCTTTTTTTTTTTCCTTCCCCCGGGGAGAAGGCAGTGGCAGAATTTGTTTCATGGGAAATTTCAGTTGCTGTTTCCAATTTGGAAAACGAATGGAATATTCAGCTTAAGAGGGGAAAAAAAGAAAAAAAAAAAGCAAAGAAAAAAAAAAAAAAAAAAGCTTTTCCAAAGGTGGCTCACTTCCCGCGGGAGGCTGAGGAGCTTCCACCCCGCCCCAGGCAGCTCCTCGCACCTGGGAAATGGACTTTGTGCTGGAGTGGATCAGACACTGAGCCAGACACTGAGCCCCACGATTCACCCCTGCTGAGACCCCAGATCTCCTCACCCTGTGCCAAGGCCAGCCTGAGGACACCGGGTCGCATCCCGGGGCAGAGCCATGAGCCATCCCGGGCTCCCAGGATGAGGGGATGGGGGCACTGCGTGCCTCAGTTTCCCGTTCCACAGAGAGGCAGCCCTGGGGTCACCTGCTGTGCCCCAGGACAGAGCAAGGGATGCAAAAACCCGGGAACCCCCAGCCCCGGCAGCAGAGGAGCAACTCTCCCTGGCACTGCAGCTCCCGAGGCTCTGGAAGTGCTGGGCTGCCCAGGTCTTTCCCCTTCTGGGAAGGAAGGGGGAAGATATACATGATGTAATTTATTTTATGTTGAATTCTTTAGAGCAGGTTCATTGCTTTGAGGCCGCGAGGAGATCGGGGCGCCCCAGGCTCCGTCAGGTTTGGCTGGAGCAGCCCGTGGATTAGGCTGGCAGAGCGGGGGATGCGGCGAGGCAGAGCAGGATCACAGGGAGAGTTTTAATTAAACCCGAGCGCTGCCCCCGCAGCCCCGAGGGGCCCCGGCACCCGCACCCCAGCGCGGCGGGGCTCCGAGGGTGCGCCGGGACCCCCCATCCACCCAGCCGGGGGCAGGATGCTGAGCACCCACCCGGCACAGGAGCCAAAGCGTGCGGGGCCAGAACGCCGCCGTGCCTCAGTTTCCCCGCACGCCGCGGGGGAGATGATCCCCATGGCAGCGGCGGGGCTGGCGCGCAGCCCGGCGGAGCGGCACATCCCCTGTCCCCGACACCCCGCTCCTCTCTTCCTCCTCCTCGGGGGGCCCCTACGTCCCGGTGGGGAGCGGAGGGTGCAGAGCAGCCACCCACGAAACCCCAGCCAGCCCGAGCCCCCAGCACAATTTGCCCGCAAACAGCACAAAAATCCCGCACTTGGCTGCAGCTCCCGCAGCTGAGGCTCCCCGGGTCCCATCCTGTCCCCGAGGGGACACCCTGAAGACCCCCTGAGGACCCCCTGAGGACCCCCTCCCCGGCCAGCCCCTGCCCGTCCCGCAGCAGGTGCCCCCGGCCCGGCTCACCGCGGTAGGACAGGCGCAGCCGGGGCAGGCTGAGCCCCGCCGCCCAGAGCCAGCACAGCGACAGCGACACCGCCACCGCCGCCCGCATCCCGCCGCCGCGCCCTCGGCCCGCGGGGGCACCGAGCTTTTATGGGGCCGCCATCCGACCGCCCCCGGCCCGCCCCGGCCCGCCCCGCCAAACCCCAGCGCTGGGCGGCCGGGATGCGCCGAGGGACGGCCCCATCTCCCGGGGGGAGCCGAGAGCTCCGCACACCCCGAAGTGTCCCTGCCAGCAACGCTTTAGTGCAATACAACAGCTTTGGGCCTTACTGCAGTCCCCTTCCCCTGAAGTGACCCTGGCAGCACCCCTGGCTCATCCCCGAGGATGGGGAGCAAGGCAGGGAAGCTCTGGTCCCCCAGCCTTGCACTGCTGGAGTAGGAGAGGGAATACAGACCTGCCCCCCGGGAGGATGCTCAGCGTGCTGTGATCTCCCAGCATCAGCGAGCACACAGCTGTCAGCCCCATCTCAGTGCCAGGCAGGCTGGGGACAGCAGGGCAGCTGGGGAGGGGGCTGAGTAGGGTTGAGGGGGGCATAGGGCGCCACAGGTAGCCCTGGCACACCCACAGGGCAGGGGAAAGCGAAGGTGCCAACACCCTGGGCAAGGATCCTGGCCAGCAAGGATCCCACAGTACCCACACCACTCCCCCAGGGCTGCTGGGTCACGGTGTGGTTGTATGAGACATCAGAGAATCCACGCTGGCTTCCCCTGGGAGCCTCATCACACAGCAAGTGTGTCCTGCACCCAAAGACGTTGGACTTCCCCCTGCACTGGATGGAGGGGAAGGAGAGGAGGAGCTGGTGGCTTCTCCCTCAGTGCTTCATCACCACCAGCCTCATCTCTTCTCCCAGCCCAGCACGGGGCACCCTCATTACCCCCAGCCCCCCAAGGGTTCCAGCAGCTTTCTTAATTAAAACAGAGGCCAGGAGGCTGGGGAGCCCTGGCTCACCCCCACCTTTTGTAATGGAGCAGCTCTGGCAGCCTCCTGAGCAGTGTAAAACCACCCCAATTCGCTCAGAGAGCCCTTGGTTTCCCCAGGAAGCCGCACGGCCAGGACAGATCCCACACCCCGGGGCACTGGGAGCCACACAGGGCTGGGAACGAGCAGGGAGGAGGAGGAGCAGCAGCCAATGCAGCTCTGGCAGGTGAGCAGAGATGCCTGCCCAGACCCGCACGCTGCCTGCCCTGACCAGAGGGTCTGTGGAAGCGGCAGAAGCTCAGGAGGGAGGGAGGGAGGGAGCAGGATGAGCCCCAGCACCTGTCCCCCGAGGCTGATCGGGAGCAGAGGCCCTCAGCCTGCCCGGGCAGGATCCTGCCTGCACGGCTGTCATGCAGGCAATGAGCCCAGGGCAGGAGAACCACCGCAGCAAACTGCACTGCACCAGGAAATCCACAGTGCCTCGGTGAGACCCCATGGGTAGCACCAGCATGGACAGACAGACACTGCCCCGCTCCAGGCTGTGCTTACCAAGGAGATTTATTGATAGGGAGAGAGGGCAGCACTGGCCCCAGCTGCCCCAGCAAGCGGGCAGAGAGGCAGGACAAGGCATGGGGAGGCAGAGTGGGGCACTGGCCAGCCCCTCACCACCCAGCCAGTGCAGCCAGAGATGGCACAGGGAGAGGGGGAGGCACTGACACCACCAGGAAAGGCTGGAGGCACCTGGGTATGAGGCTCTGCTGGCACCTGACCAAGGGGGACACAACCCCATGGGTGTCCCCATCAGGCCAGCCCTGAACACAGCCAACATGGCACGATGCCATCTACATCCCCAGCACCATAGCAGGTATTTTCTGTGCCCAGAGCCCCAGCCCCTCTTTTTAAAGCCTTGTGTCTCTGCTTGGCACTCCCTGCCCCTTGCCAGGCGCTCAGCCCTCGGCGGGCAGCGGGGGCACTGAGGCCAGGGCAGTCAGGAGGCGGGCGTAGATCTCGATGCCCCGCAGGAAGATTTGCTCGTTCAGGAACTCGTTGTGGTCATGGAGCAGCACCGGCGTGCGGTTCATGGGGGAAAAGCCAATAGCAGGGTGTCCTGCCTGGAGATGGGGACACACAGAGTGAGGCCACAGCTGGCACGGGCACCACATGCCCCCTTTCACCTGGACACAGCTGCTGCTCGGGGCTGTGGTCTCAGCCCGGGGAGGCCCTGTGGCAGGCTGGCAGCACACTCACCGCACGGATGTAGCGGCTGTCGGTGGCCGCTGGGAAGATCTCGAGCTTGAGCTGCAGCTTCCTGTCAAGACAGACCCTGTGTCAGCCTGGACACACAGCCAGCAGAGTCTCCCGTCCTACTCACACCCCGTGGGCAAATAGACTGTGCCAGGACATCCCTCAGCCCTGCAGGACACTCAATCCCACCCCTTTTGGGAGGCAACAGGGAGATGCTTCGGCAAACCTCCATCCCAGCCCCTGACACGACCTCAGAGACCCCCAGGGACCACCTGGCTTCCACCAGAGGAAGTCCCTGCCAGGGTCCTGCCCTTCCTGGTGACACTACTTACATGTCCCTGCAGACCCCACTGAAGGCCTTCCACCATGGGTCTGACTCCTCAGTGGAGGTGATGTGTTGGTCCATGCATTTCTGACAAAAGGCAGAGGGCAGATGAAGGGGCGAGGGGGTGGCATTTGGCAGGGGAGGGACAGGGGAGGCCAGGTAGCTGAGATCCCTCACCTGGTGGAACTCACAGGTGACACCTTCCCCAGCATCACGGCACCACGTGGCCACCTGCTTTTCGAAGGCCTGGGGCAGAGACCAGAGGGGTGTGAGCAGGGTACCCTCATCCCACTCCTCTACTGGGTGGGGCTGGCATGGCGCCCACCTTCAGGTCCACGGTGGGTGGGATGCGGATGTCAAAGCTGGCAGCCATCTCGGAGGGCACCACGTTGAAGGAGACACCCCCCTCCAGCATGGTCATGTTGAGAGAGGTGACATCCCCCAGGGTCAGGCTTGAGTCGGACTTGAGCCTTGGGGGATGCAGGGGACACTCACTGTCTGCCACCTGGGGAGATGTGCTTCCCTAGCCTGCCGTCACCCAAAATGGGGAAACTGAGGCACAGGGCAGCAGCACCAGATCACAGCTTGGCTTGGGATCCCAAAGGGCTGAAATAACCCTGCTGCCCATCTCCTACCTCTGCTTCTCGCTCTCCCTGAAGGCCAGGAAGGAGTTGATGACTTTGTGCTGGGGAGGGAAGAGCAGCGGGTGAGGACCAGCCCCATGGGCAGGGGCCTGGCAGCCCAGGGCAGGCATGGGGTGCACAGGGGGTACCCCCTCTCTCACCATCTTCTCAGCTGCCGTGTTGCTGATGAAGCGGGACCCATGCCCGGGGCTACCCGTGCACTTCACCTTTATCCCTGCAGCAGCAGGCGTAGAGGGAAGGGTTGAGGAGAAAGCCTGGGATAGCATGAGTGCCCCAGCACCCAGGAGAGCCAAGGACAGGGCAGTGGGCACACAGATACTCACACCATGGGCTCCTCTCACCATAGAAGACACTGAAGGTGTCAGATGGGCTGGCCAGGCCTGTGGTGGGCACAGACAGAGAGTCAGTGGGACATGGAGGTACCAAAATGCTGCTCTGTCCTAGCAGCATTTTCCTCCAGACTGGCACCTGCCCCAGGGGAAGGATCCCCCAAGGGGGTCCCTGGAAGCATGTGGGATGCTGGTGCCTGGGGAGTGATGCCAAGAGGAGACACGTCCCAGTGCCAGCACTACCAATACTCACCCTCATCCATGGCAAAGCCCACATTGAGGGCCTTAAACTCAGGGCGCTGCACGAACATCTCCATGCCCTTGTGTCCGCCCACCTCCTCATCTGTGGGGGAGAGCCTGGCATGGAGGGAGGAACTGGGGCATCCCCCAGCCCACCACCTCTAGTCCTCCTTCCATGCCAGCCTGGATGCCACCAGCACAGCTGATGTCCTTGGACATGGAAACCTCTCCAGACTTGAGCTAGGGGAGGTCAAAACCTGGGGAGCCTGGCTGGGTGGTGTCTGGCTGCCATGGGAGACTCCACAGCACCACCCAGCTGCCAGCCCCCTGTACCTCCTGAGACAGGACAGCCTGGGGACTCACCAGGCACAAAGGTGAGGTGGATGGTGCGGGCAAAAGACTTCCCTTCTGTCTTCAGCCTCCGGATGGCCTCAAGGTACCTTGCAAGGGAAGGTAGTGTAGGGTCATTGTGGAGGAGAGGAGCTTGTGTGCTCTGAGCCACCTCAGGGCAGAGGTGGCACCTCTGGCCCCAGGGACCCTGGGGATAGTGGCATCCTGTCCTGCATCACTCAGGGACACCACCAGCACCGTGCTCACCCAGCAGGTGCAGAGCCCTCCACTCACTGGATGGAGACGCACTTCATGTCCTGGGCACCCCGGGCGTAGATGTTGCCTTGAGAGTCTTTAACCGCCTCGAAGGGTGGGTAGGTCCAGTGCTCCTGCAGGGAACAGCATCCACGATGGCAGAAGGGCACAGAAGGCACCAGCTCCCATCCACCCTGCCCTCCTCTCCGTGCCCTTCCCACCCCTCTGTTCCAGCACCTCGAAGACAGGCACAACGTCAGTGTGGGAGTTGAGGAGGATGGAGCGCAGGCGGGGGTTCGTGCCCTGCCAGGTCAGGATCAGCACCACACGGCCCTGGCACACCTGTGGGACAGAGGCAGGATGTCACCAGGGTCCAGGATGGGGACAGAAAGGCTTAGACCGTCAAGCTGGAGCCAAAAAGCATCAGCTTGGGAAAAGTTTCTGGATGCCACCTGCCACCCCTTTCTCCACTGGGACAGGAACAGGCCTGCCTGAACCCCCCCAGCCAGACAGAGCCTGGCTGCAGGTGCCAAACACGGCTGAAAACTCAGAGGAGGGAAGACAAACCCAGCATCTTGCCCTGGTGCCCAGGACAGTCAGTGCCCAGCAGGAAGGATGGCCCCAGCCAAGGTGACGCTGCCAGGTCCCCTGCTAATCATAGCACAGGCAGCTGCAAAGGTCAGCAGGGAGCAGCCGGAATACCGGCTCAAGGAAGGGCTCAGGTCAGCAGGGGATTACAGGCAGAGGGGATTCACTCCTGTCTAGCTCTGGGTGCAGGCAGAGGAACATCTTGGTCACTGAGGACCCAGGCACAGATGGATAGATGGACAGATGGGTGGGTGGACAGACTGAAGGCTGCTTCTCAGCTTGCTCACCTCCACTTTTTGGCAGGCCAAGCCCAGCTCGGTGCCGACACGTTCCAGAAACTGGACAGCCGCATCTGGGGAAGAGTGGGGATGCCCACAGTTACACTGGGGTCTCTCATTGCAAACACCCAGGCACCCCAAGGCTCTGTGGGGTTCCCAGAGCAAGGAAAGAGGTGACAAAAGAGGACAGGTGCTGCAGGTCCTGGACACAAGAAGTGGCCGTGAACAGGGACGGGAGCAACTCATCACCATCCCTTTGGGGTGAGGACTTGGGAAATATGAAAAGAATAAAAATTGAATGGGGGTGGGTTCACAAGGAATGTTTCTCCAGTGGAGTTTAGGGAGCTTCTCAACAAAAAAATGTACTTTAGTGGGAAGACATCAATCTTAATAGGAGGAGATCTACACAGAAGGAGATCACCCATCCCAAACCCAGGGCAGCACAGAAAGGGGAGCAAGGGGCACGGGCCTAGAAAAAGCATACAGCGGCTCTGAGGGTACTTGAGATGTCCCTGCCCCAACCAAAGGCACCAGCAGAGATAAGGCACAAGGAGTTCACTCCTTAACACCACGATCAAAACAGCCCCAGTACAGGACTTGGGCTCCTGGGTCTAAAGATCAGAGCTGCAAAGCTGCATTACCCAGTCCCCACATGGCTCCCTGTCCTGTCCCCCCATCCTCACCGTAGTCAGGTTTAGGGTGGACAGTGTCAATCCTCAGGTACTCCCGGAAAAGCGTAACCGAGGGGTTCTCTGAGGCCCCCGTGCTCTTCCCAGGCTTCCCAGGTGCCATGTCTGGGAGCAGGGCTGCAAAGCTCTGGGGAAAGAGCTGCAAGATGGTTAATCACCCACCAGCCCCTCCAAAGTCCACCTGCACGCTTGGTTGTCACAGAAACCGAAGGGAGAGGGGGCAAAGGTCTCCCCAGTGAGACTCCTGGGACACTGCCACCGTGGGAGAAATCCCCCCCACTTGGGTACAGGGCAGGATGGGGTGTGCCCATCATTCATTCTTCCCCCAAAACACATGTTCCTGCCCCAAACACAGTGCCAGGACAGGCTATGATGCCCCGGCAAGGGGTGAACGGGGGGCATGGCAGCAGGGGGTGCAGAGAGGCCATGAGGGGTGCAGTGGGACTGTGGTTAGGGGGGCAGGGCTATGGTGGCTGGGGGTGCCAAGGGGCACAGGTGGGGTCCAGGGGTACCATGGCTGGGGGCAGGCAGGGGACACAGTGGGGTGCAGAGGCACTGCAGCTGGAATCCAGGGACACCATGGTTAGAGCTGTGGGCAGCACAGAGGCACGGGCAGGGCTGCAGGGGTACTGTGGCCAGGGGGGTACGGGGGGAAGCAGAGGGCAGGCAGGACACCGTGGTTAGGGCTGAAGAGCTGCATTCCTGGGGTGCAGGCATAGAAGTTACTGGGGTGCACGGGCAGAAGGGCAGAGGGGTGCTGGATAGCGTGGTTAGGAGTGCAGGGGGTGCAGGATACCGTGGCTAGAGGTGCAGAACAGCGCGGCAAGGGAGTGCAGGACAGAGAGGAGGGGTGCAAGGGTGGGGGGTGCAGAGTACCTCGGCCCGGGTTTAAGGGGGGCCAAGGCACCGGGGCACCCACCCGCGGGGTGCCCGGCCCCGCTGCCCGGCCCGCGCCGCCCCGGCCCTACCTCCGCGCTGCCGCCGCCGGCGCTGCCCGCCCGGCCCCGCTCCGCCCGCCGCGCTCCGCCCCGCCCCGCCCCGCCCCGCCCCGCCGGCAGCAGCGGGCAGGAGGCGGGCAGGGGCGGGCCGGGAGCGCAGGAGGGGCAGGGTGTACGCAAGGGGCACGGGGCACCCTCCTGGCCCCACACTAGCGGCAGGGAGATGGGGCTGGAGCTCGAGGAGCCCCGCGGCGCTTGGGGACACACGCAGAAACCAGAGCAGCATCAGTTTATTGGCCTCGCGACAGACGACACCCTGTCCCGCCAGCAAGGGACACCTCCAGTCCCACCCCCTGCCCCCACCCCAGGAGGAACAGCATCCCTCATGCCAGCTGTCGGTGCCTCCCAGCCCCCGGAGGCCCCTCTGTTGGCTCGGAGGAGGCAGTGCTCACTTCAGCTGGCGCAGGAAGCCCAGCAGGGCCCGGTGGAAGTCTTCTGGCTTGTCCAGGTAGCAGGCATGGCCAGCACCAGACAGCACGGCCACACGGTGCTTAGGGAGGTGCTGGAGGTTCTGCAGGGCCTGGGGAGCCAGGCCAGTGTCACGGTCACCATACAGGATCAGGGTGGGCGTCTTGGTAAGGGGGGAGAGAAAACAAGAGCAGCTGTCAGAGGGGTAAATGGCCACCACACTCCCCCTGGGCTGTGCCCACCTCCATCCATCATCACAGGGGCTGCAAAGCTGAGGGGAGGCAGGTGCCAGCACCCCCATGAGCTGGGGGTCACAGGTCCCCCTCACTCACCCCAAAACAGTGCCACCCTCCTCATCACCCTGCAGCCAGCTGGCCCACAAGGCTCACAAGTACCCAGGGCAGCCCCCAAGAGCCCAAAAACCCACCTGGACGGTGCGGTACTGCTCAGCAGTGAAGTCCTTGGTGCCCACGGGTGCGATGGGCACAAAGCCGGCCAGCCGGTCCCCGTGTGCCAGGAGGAAGGGCAGGGCAAAGCGGCCGCTCATGGAGGGGCTGATGAGAACAGGCCTCTGCATGCCCAGCTCCTGCAGGACACGGTCCAGGAAAGCCCTCCGGCCCTGTGCTGTCAGCGCCATCTCCACTGGGGGCGAATCCCCATAGCCTGGTACGGGGAAGAGGGCATGGGGTGGTCAGGGGGCATTGTGCGGCCTGCAATGGTCTCTCCTCACCAGGGTTCAATGGCTTGGCAAAAAATGGACCCTCGATCATGCTCCAGGGTTCTACAGTCGCAGCCATCAATGGCGCAGGACACAGACAAATCCCAGGCACAGTGCCCCAGGGATCACCAGCAGCTACCCAGAGCCCTCCCTGAAGAGATCCAGAGCCCAGCAGTGACTAAGGCAAGGGGCGGGAGCTGCTCAAAGAGATCAGCTAAGCACAGTGCCATGCTCCTACCAGGCAGATCTATGGCAACCGCACGGTAGCCCTCTCCAGCGAGCAGTGCCAGTGTGCCCAAGGCCTCCCACGTCTTGGAGGTGAACGCCTGGCCATGCAGGAACAGGACATCAGGCCTGCGGGGGGAAGACAGGCGGGAAGGGGTTCAGGAAGGCCGCCGTGCCTGCAGCGTCCAGCGACCACGGGGGCTGGTGAGGAGCGGCCCGAGGGCCTCCAGCCCCAGCTGCCGGCGGGCTGACCCACCTCCCGGGGCCCGCAGCTGCTGCGGGAGCCTCCCTGTAGAACACGGGGGGCTCTCCCGCAGCCATCCCCGTCCGCACGGTGCCGTTGGCCGCCCGCCAGGCCCGCTTCCCCTCGTCAGGCCGTGAGCGCCGGGCGGCCGGGAGCAGGAGGTAAAGGAGGAGAGTGAGGAGCGCCCCGAGGAGCAGCAGCCCCAGCCGGCTGCGGGCAAGCAGCATCTCCGCTCCCGCTGGAGCAGAGCGGCTGCGTGGGGCTGCGGAACCCCAGCCCCGCTGCTGCGGGGAAACAGGTCCCGGTGCCCGCTGCTCTGCTCAGCTCCGGCCAGCCCCAGCCCCCTCCCGGCTCTGCCGGCCGCGCTCGGCCCCGGCCCTGCCGCCCCCGGCCCGCCGCGCACGGCGCCGCCGCGCCCTCGGGCCCCGCCTGGCGGCAGCCCGCGACACTGCAGCCCCGAAGGACACAACGGCCGGGGCCCGTAGCGGAGCTTGGCAGAGCTCGGCAGAACTCGGCTATATTCGTCAAGAGCTCGGCGGCTCTCGCCACAGCTCGGGCAGGGCTCGGGTTGGGCTCAGTACTGCAGGGCAGAGCTCGGGCTCTGGTCTGCAGCGCTCGGCCTGGCTCGGTAAAGTTCGGGTAGGGCTCGGTTTCGCTCGGCAATACTCGGCTCCGCTCGGGAAAGCTCGGCTTCGCCTGGCGGGGCAGGGCCCGGCCCGGCGCGGCCCCAGCGGTTCCCGGGGCCGCCCCGGACCTTGCGCTCCATGACGCGGTGCCGCCGTTCTCTCGCCCGCCCCGCCGTTCTTTGGCCCTGGGGCGCGGCACCCCCAGTCCCGTGGTGCGGCGGGGAGGAGGCGAGCGGCGGCCGGCCCCGTGTGCGGAGCAGCAGGTAAGGGCTGCAGGCCCAGCGATGGACGGGGAAACTGAGGCAGGGGCGGGCCCGTGAGGCCGCTTGGCTTATCAGTGACACCAGTGGTGCCACCTCAGTGAAGATGATGCCGGTGTGACCCTTCACAGCCCTTTTGCCTCCCTGCCACCACTGTCAGCCGTCCCGTTCCCACCTCTCACCCCGGTTAACAGCGCCCGGGCCCCCAGGCATGGCCGCCCCGCGGGTCACCGAGAGCACCGTCACGGTGCAAGGACAGAGCCTCTTCTACCGCCGAGCTGAGCCAGCCCAGGCGGTGCCCAGGCTGACCGTGCTGCTGCTGCATGGCATCCGCTTCTCCTCCGAAACCTGGCTGCAGGTGGGGACACTGGCCACGCTGGCCGAGAATGGCTACCGAGCCGTGGCCATCGACCTGCCGGGTAAGGTGTGCTGAGCACAGCCCTAGGCAGGCGGGGTAGCCACCGGTTTGTGGTGGCAGGATGGCAACCCTGGTGTCCTGCTCTGCTGTGATGGCTTCTCCCTGTCGTTGAGGCAGTGTGGAGCCTGACAGGGCCACTTGTGTCTCGCACGATTCAGGGCTGGGGCGCTCGAAGGATGCTGTGGCCCCAGCACCCGTGGGCCAGCCAGCACCAGCAGCGTTCCTGAAGGCAGTTTCAGAGGCTCTGGACCTGGGTCCAGCTGTGGTGATCAGCCCATCGCTCAGTGGCATGTACTCGCTGCCCTGCCTCTTAGAGCACAGCCAGCTGTTCAAGGCCTATGTACCTGTGGCACCCATCTGCACTGAGAAATTCACGGCACAGCAGTATGCCCAGATCAAAGTACGGCCTGGAAGGGCACTGGGGAAGGCAGGGAACTGGGAGGAGATGGTGCAGAGGGGACCCTGGCACCGGGGTTGAGCAGGGGAAAGGCCAAACAGGCCAGAAACCCTGTTGCCACTGAAAGAGGAGACTCTGATGATGAAGGAATGTAAATGTAGGGTAGTGGGAGGTAAAGAAGGGACAACTGGAGACCCAGGAGTCTGAGCTTCAGTTTCCCTTTGTCATACTGGGTGGGGGAGAAGGGCAAGTGACTCCCCTCCAGGGTGTCCCTGGCAAGGAGGAGCAAGTGCCTGGGTGACACTTGCAGGCTCAGGGTGCTTTCCCTCTCTACAGACCCCCACGCTGATCGTGTATGGGGACCAGGATGCAGAGCTGGGGCAGACCAGTCTGAACAACCTGCAGCACCTCCCTGAGCACCAGGTGCTGGTGCTGCAGGGTGCAGGACACGCCTGCTACCTGGACAAGCCCGATGAGTGGCACCGTGGACTCCTGGCCTTCCTGCAGCAGCTGAAGTGAGCAGGATGGGACCACAGAGCAGGAGGATGTTACCAGCCCACCCACCCCTCTGCCTGCACATGCACCCTTGTGCCAACCCAGGCACTCACACTGCACTGACCCATACCAGCACCCACCTCTCTTGAGACCAAATAAAACCCCAAGCTCTGCCACTGCTTTCCTGCCACCTCCATCCTGCTTCTTTTCCACCTTTCCCACCTCCTTCCCCCATCCCTACCTCCATGGCTGCTGTTGCACATAGGTTTGGGGGGTGACAGCAGGGAAGATGCGGCCACTGAGGGATGGTACATTTGGGGATTGTGGATGGGTGAGTGCCAACCTTGCTGGAGCCCACCTATCATTCCTGATGGGACCCCCGTGAACCTCAGAGGGTGCCCAGGGAGCCTGGGGGCTGTGTTCAGGGACAGGTAAGTCCCCCAAGGTAGTGACATCCGTGTCCCCAGCTGGCCAGCCTCCTCTTCATCCTCCTCTTCCTCCTCCTACCCCTCCTGGCATGCACCCAAGTCCAGGGTAATCCACAGGGGCTTAAAAGGGAGCTGCCAGCTCCTGCCCACTCCCAGCACCCAGGGGAGGTGGGGGGTGATTTACCAAAGAGTGGCTGCCATGAACAGATGAGGGGGCGGGCAGGGAGGCCTGACAGACAGGGGACAAGACCCCTGCCTGCCCCCTGCCTGCCCTGCCTTTGGTGCTGCTGCACCGGGCACTCGGGGGCACAGATGGAGCCGGCAGCAGGGTGCCCCCCCAGTGCCCCCCCTTCCCCAAGCTTGCCTGGCTTTAGCTGCTTACGCCAGGGCCCAGGAGGATTTAGTGGGGGAGGTAAGGGGGGGGGGGCACTTTTCTGTGGGTGCAGGATGCCTGTGTGCTGTGTGGGGGACACAAGGCAGTGCCAGGGGTGCAGGAGCTGGTCTCTGCCCTGGCAGTCTGGCAGGACCCGTGTCTGGAGCATCCCTGACCCCCCAGATGGCTCAGGTCCCCTGTTGCTGTCCTGCCCCCCCCATTCACGGGTGCCTCCTGCCCCTCCAGGCACCACCCACAGCAGCAGCCCGGGGTGCCAGCGGGCCTTGGGGTGCCAGCTGCCCCATCCCTGCCCGCTCCGGTGTCCTTGAGCCCTCGAGCCCTGCCAGCTGATCGGCTTCCAGGAAAAAAAACACGCAATTACAAAGAGGGGCGATGTGTGAGCCAAAGGGAGGGGGGCCGGGGGGACCAGGAATGTCCCCAGCGGTGGCAGATGGCCTTACCCAGGGTGCATTGTTCCTTTTAGTGTCTCTTATCCGCTGTAATAGGATCCCGGAGGGAGGGATGTGGGAGAGGGGAAGAGCGAGGGGGGCCCCGGCGTGGACCGGGGTGGGGGCCGGGGCTGCCAGCTTGGCCCTGGCCTGTCAAGCGGCTCATTGTTCCTGCCCCGGGTGTCACTGGGCGCCGCCGGGGACAATGTGGCACTGAGAGGGGCGGCCGGCGGTGGAGGGACGAGGCGCACGGAAAGGTACCCGCCAGGCCCCACTCCCGCGGGGACCAGGGGGCTTGGGGCAGCCGGGAGGGCGAGAAGAGAGAGGTTTCCCCAGGGACGGGGTGGGGGCTTCCTCCTGTGGTCCCCCCTCCCTTTGTCACCCGAAGGTGCCCCGAAGGACGGGCGGTGCCCAGCTTGGTGGCTGTCCCAGTGCCAGCCATGGCAGGTGGCCTGTGCCCATCACCGGGGCCTTTGCCATCCCTGCCAGCCTGCCTCACCTGGGGGAGAGCCCCCGTGTCCGCAGACCCCCCAGGCGCTGTCTGTGGCACTGGGGGGACACCCGTGGCCCTGCTGCGTTCTCCCGTCCCATCGCCAGCCTCATCCCTCTTCCCGCGGCGGGGTCTTTGTCCCTGGCGGATTCCTGCTGCCATTCATCCCAGCGGGACTGGGACCCTGGCGGCCGCGCCTCCCTGCCGGCACCCCACTCATCTCCGGCTGCCGCGGGCAGGGTGCATCCCTGCCTCCCCCTCCGCCCCCCTTCGGGCTCCCCTGCACCAGGATCGGCAATATTCCCCCTCTCCAGTCTCTCCACCTTTCCCCGGCCCGCGGTAACAGGGGGGTGCAGACGGGGCGCTCAAACCCCTCCGGGATGCGGGGCACAGCGCTTGGGGGCTGCGCCCCCCCGTTCCCCTGATGCAGGAGATGTGCTGTAGCGGTGACGAGTCCTGCCAGCACCTAAAATAGCCGCCCCCGCCATGCCCGCGGCCGCGGCCCCAGCCTCAACACGGGTGCTTTGTTTCAAAGCTGCTTGGCATCGCCCAGCTCGCCGGGAGCCAGCGGTGCCGCAGCCGCCCACCCGGGCCTGCACACACACTGATTGTCCGGCTCCCAGGGGCCCTGGCCGCCCACGGCTACCCGGGCACAGGGCCCGAGGGGCCCTGGGGTGCTCCAGGAGGGGACACGGTGCAGCGTGTCAGCAGGCATCATGCTGTGCTTTGGTTGGGGTGGTCCCAGTCTGGGAGCTTGCCTCAGTGTCCCCTGGGGCTTTGTGCATGGACACGGGGAAGGGAGGAGGAGAAAGAAGGTGGCTTGCATAGCTTGTGAGACCACCCAGGCCACCTCTATTCTCCCCACTGCAGCAAGCGTTTAGAAACAGAACCCTATCCCACAGCCACGCTCCACATGCCTTGCCTCCTCCCCCTGTATCCATCCATCCATCCATCCATCCATCCATCCATCCATCCATCCATCCATCCATCCATCCATCCATCCATCCATCCATCCATCCATCCAGTTCCTGACTTTGTGCAGGACAGCCTGGAGGCAACTCAGGCACACACATAGCAGCGGGTCCCTTTTGGGGGTGCAGGGTGCCTGTGGGGTGCCATGGGGCCATGTGAGCCTCGCCTGCCAGAGGAGGGCACAGTGCTGCCTCTGCCTCAGTTTGCCCATTCCCCAGCCATAGGATATTGAAGCTGCAGATCTGGGGGTGGGGGTTAGCTGGGGCATGCCCCCTTTCTGAAGACCCCTGTGTCCCACAGGCTCATCTCGCCCTTCCGCCATGGCATCGCCGGACGGAGCCAGTGGCGTGGGCGGCAGTCCCGAGGAGACAGAGCTCAGCATCACCCTGACCCTCCGCATGCTCATGCACGGCAAGGTAATGGCAGGGGGCTCAGTGCCACTGAGGGGACAGCGATGCCTGGGCTGAGGGGCCATGCTGGAGCCCCAGCTCCTCACCATGCCCTGTTTTCTGTACTCTATTTTCTTCCCATGCTCCTAGTCTCCCCTGGGAATAGCATTCCCAGAAGGATTTCTTTCCCCATCCTAAGCCAGGGAGGGGCACATTCCCATGCCCCAGTGTCACTAGTTAAGTCACCAGTGTCCCTGGGGCACGGTCTGCCTGTTGCCAGGCTGTGGGCAGAGGAGGGATGTGGCATGCAGGGAGCCACCTCCTGACAGTGCCACTGTTCTCTGCCTTTTCAGGAGATTGGCAGCATCATCGGCAAGGTAAGATTTGGGGTCCTGTGTGTTGCCAGCACTTGGCTCCCCTGGACCTGACCACCCACCCTGTTCCTTTACCTGCAGAAAGGAGAGACTGTTAAGAGGATACGAGAACAGGTAAGGGCATGCTGGTGGGCTACCAGGTCCTGCTGCCTGTCATGCCTGTACCTGGTGGCTCCCATGTGCCTGCCCCCCTAAATCCCAGGTGGAACCAGGGAAAACAAAGCAGCACCCTAGGGTAAGCTGCCTGGGGCAGGTGGGAAGGGCAAGGCTCAGGCTCGAAGGCATCAGTATCCCCCTGTGAGGCTATCCCTGGGGGAAGTCATGAAGCACAGGGCTGGTGACGTCCCTAACGGGGTGTAACACTGTCCCCAGAGCACTGCACGCATCACTATCTCGGAAGGGTCCTGCCCCGAGCGCATCACCACCATCACCGGCTCCACCGACGCCGTCTTCCGCGCTGTCTCCATGATCGCCTTCAAGCTGGAGGAGGTAGACAGCCCTCCTAAATCCCCGCCAGGTGCCCCTGCACCCGTGGGATCCTGGGCTCTGACGCTGCATCCCACATCCCTCACAGGACCTGGGAGCAGGGGGCGATGGGGTGTCAGCAGGCAGAGCCCCGGTGACCCTGCGCCTTGTCATCCCCGCCAGCCAGTGCGGCTCCCTCATCGGCAAGGCGGGAGCCAAGATCCGGGAGATCCGGGAGGTGAGCCTGAGGGGAGCCTGGAGGGGGGATCCCCTTTTCACCCTGGGGGCACAGAGCCCTGGCTGTGGGGGCTGACACAGTCCCACAGGGGCTGGGACAGGTGATGCAGGAGAGGGAGCATCGCCCTGCAGGTGCTGCAATGGTCCCTGGGGGCTCAGGAGGGGGACAGGGGAGGTGTGAGGTGCTGAGCCCTGGCAGGGAGTGGCTGGGGAATGCCAGCATCTCTCTGCTTCCTGCAGAGCACAGGGGCACAGGTGCAGGTGGCTGGTGACTTGCTGCCCAACTCCACTGAACGGGCTGTCACGGTCTCGGGGGTGCCAGACACCATCATCCAGTGCGTGAGGCAGATCTGCGCTGTCATCCTGGAGGTACCTGCCAGCCCAGGGGGCATCTGCTACCCACCTCCCCATCCCCAAGGCTTCCCATGCCCATCTGGACCCAAACACCAGGGTTTCTCTGTGTGGAAATCCATAGGAGCACCCTGCCTTTGTAGTGCTGGGGGCTGTGCCCAGCTTCCTGGGGGCATAAGGGGGCAGAGGGTCCTTGGGGCTACAGGGGCATTCAGCTTCATCTCTCATCTCCTCCACCTCCTTCCTTCTGTCTCCAGTCGCCTCCGAAGGGGGCCACCATACCCTACCACCCCGGTCTCTCCCTGGGCACCATCCTGCTCTCTGCCAATCAGGTAAGAGGCCACAGCATCTCCGAGGGCATGAGGTGGTCAGGAGGGAACTCTACCAGCAAGGGGCAACTCTGGTGGGCTCAGGGTAATCTCTCTGCTCCAGGAGGGAGTGACCTGAGACAATGGTCCTCACCTGGCTCCCCAATGATGCCCCTTTTTTCTCTCCCCAGGGCTTCTCCATGCAGGGCCAGTACAGCGGTGTCTCTCCTGCAGAGGTGAGTTGGTCCATGTGGCAATGGGGTCTGTGCCCACCAGGATGGGTGCTGCTGGGAATGCCTGCCTTGGGAGGCACTGGGGCACAGCTGACTCTGCCATCACCCCTAACACCACCTTCCTCCTCTTGGCACTGTCTGGGCAGGTGACGAAGCTGCAGCAGCTGTCAGGGCATGCGCTTCCCTTCGCCCCCCTCGGCCATGCACCCACCATGGTGCCAGGTGAGCATCTCCCATGCTCCCCCGAGGCTGGGTGTGCCCCTCCTGATCCACCCTGACACCTGGCCCTGATGAAGGGATTTCCCTCCTCTGCACCCTTTCCAATCCCAGCCCCCCCAGCATGTCTACCTCCCCCTCCAGCACAACCTTGTCATTGTTTTCCTGGGGTCACTGCACCCACCAGTGCTCCCCAGTCCTGCAGTGGGAGAGCACCAGCACCAAATCATGACTTGTATCTATGTCCTGTCCTGCCTTCCTTTCCCCAGCAATCCTTCAGGTTTGTCCTCAGGGCCACTCATCATCCCAGTATGGGGCTGGGGTAGGGGCACAGAGCTACTGGAGAGCTGCCCCTTCATTGCTGAGATCCCTGTCTCTCTCTCCAGGTCTGGATGCCAGCTCCCAGAGCAGCTCCCAGGAGTTCCTGGTGCCCAATGACGTATGTATTGATGTGGGAATGATGAGGGGGACCACAGCTTGTCCCCACCCATGTGGCACTTTGCAGAGACCAGCACCCACTGATGCACACAGTGTAGGCTCTGCCAGAGCTTAGGAGCAGGAGGGAGTAGCTGGGGCAGAAGAAAGGGGAAACTGAAACATGGGAC
This sequence comes from Camarhynchus parvulus, assembly GCF_901933205.1. Classification (NCBI taxonomy): domain Eukaryota; kingdom Metazoa; phylum Chordata; class Aves; order Passeriformes; family Thraupidae; genus Camarhynchus; species Camarhynchus parvulus. Next base: position 6,048,910 of record NC_044582.1, read on the forward strand.
AGGGGAAAGAAGAGTTTGCCAAGGAAAGGCCTTGGCATGTGGCACAATGCCAGCAAGAGTGAGACCAAAAAGCGAGGTTTGCCCAATGAAAGCAGTGTCCTGCCCTCCCAGTGCCTTCCACAGTTTCACCTCTGAGCTGTAGGTGGTGTCTGGGTGAGCCCCTCGGAGCTCCCTGCTTGGCAAGATTCCCTGGCTTCTCCTGGCTCAGCCCATCCCATCCCATCCCATCCCTGCCCTTTCAGCTCATCGGCTGCATCATCGGCCGGCACGGCAGCAAGATCAGCGAGATCAGGCAGATGTCAGGTGCCCACATCAAGATTGGCAACCAGACTGAGGGCTCCAGTGAGCGGCACGTGACCATCACAGGGACCCCTGTCAGCATCACCCTGGCTCAGTACCTCATCACAGCCTGGTAGGTGCCAGCCTGGGGGGACTCGTGCTGGGTGCTAGTGAGGGGTGGCTCTTCACCAGCACCCCAAGGCAGCTTTTGGAGGATCCACAGCATCCTCAGGAACAATGAGCTGGGTGGTGCTTTGAGATCCTGAGGTGGCAGGACCCGTGACCCACCAGATTTGAGGCCCAGTTTTTTTAACCCAGGATGTGCCATGGATATGTGTGCCAGAAGGGATGGGGTGCACAGCTCCTGCACCCCAAGCTTGTGGTGGGAGAACCACTCTGTCACCATGGTACTCACAATCATCCTACTCGCTTTCTTCCCCAGCTTAGAGACTGCTAAATCTACCTCCCAGGTGCCACCAGGCCCTGGCTCCATGGACCTCGGCATGGGCTTCTCCCAGCCCCTCGCCCCAGGCTCTGGTGCAGCTCTTCCCACCGTCACCCCAGCGCCCCCGGCCCTGCTGGGCACCCCCTACGCCATCTCCCTCTCCAACTTCATCGGCCTCAAGCCCGTGTCCTTCCTGGCACTGTCCCCATCCTCCGTGGCAGGTCCCAATGGTGGCACCACCACCTACACGACCAAGATCTCAGCAGCCAACGGCACCAAGAAAGCTGACCGGCAGAAGTTCTCGCCCTACTGAACCCCACTGGTGGGTGGGCCAGGGGGTCCAGGGTGCTACTCAGTAGCAGGGACACCTTCCTGCCACCCACCCTGATCTCAGCCTCTGCCAGGCGCCCCATGTCCCCCACCCCAGGGAAGGGAAGGGTCCTTCCTGGTGGTGATGCCTGTTGGAGGAAGGGGCAGTTTTGTTGCCTGCTGTCCGTCCCAGCAGCACTGTGCCCCCCTCCCTGGTTTTCTGCACAGAGACCATGTGTCCTAGTATTGGGTGGGGGGGCTGTCCCTGCTGGCCTGGGGTCCCTTCTCCCAGTGCCCTGTGCTGGTGTGGGACCCCTACTTCCTGCTCCTCACCCTGCCTCCCCTGCCATCCTGCTCATGCCCACACTCCATCTGGCACCCAAAAGCCAGGTCCCACTGGATGAGGAGGGCCTGGCCTCTCCAGGAGTCCCACTTCCACTGGCTCTGGTGGGGGTCCCTCCCTGGGCCACCCTGGGGCAATCGCCTCCCAGCAACCCCATCCAAGAGCCAGTCCCTGCTGGCTTGGAAATGCTGTATATATATGAGTCTATATTTTTCCTCCTTTGTAACTTATCAATGGTTTAATAAAAAGATAAAATTTACAAGAAAATAACAATAATAATAATAATAATATTTCCCACCCTGGGTGGAGACTTCCCCCAGAGCAGGGGTGGCCCCAGCTCCTGGGTACTTGGGTGGTGGCTGGAAGGGCATCCCTGTGTCTAGGGGGGATGCTGGCCTTCAGCCCCATCTCTCTGAGGGTCTTCCTGGAGCCCCTCCCTGCCACAGGGCAGTTAGAGAGGCCATAGGGCAGTTTTCCCTCAGGCCTTCAGTTACTACTGGAGTAGGACATCTCCAACCCACCATGCCAACACCATCCCTGGGACCTTTGTGGGCAGGCAGAGACTGATATACCCCTGCAGCATTCCCCAGGAGGGTCCAGTCCCCTTTCCAGCAGTGGGGACCCTATGAGAGTCCCCAAGCCCTTCAAAAGCAATGAGACTGAAGAGGAACAGCAAGCCCTGATCCCCTCTGGCTGCTGCTGCCCTGGGGCAGCCCACACAGCCACCCCCACCACCCTGTGTCACCAAGTCCAACCCAGCGTGCCCTTGGCTGGCAGCCCAAGTTGGCACGTGGCACTGCTGACCAGGCTTCAAACTGGGCAGCTGTGTCCATAAACAGTCCGGTATGGACCCCCAGACAGGCAGTTCCCCCCCAGGGGGATCCCTGCCAGCTGAGAGGGACAGAGGGCATGGCCAGGCGTGGCCGCGGGCATTGCATGCTGCCATGCCAGCAGGACAAACAGGGACACAGCCAGAGCCAGCCCTGTGGGCGTGTTCCCCGATCAGTGTCACAGGGAGCAGGAGCTCCTCCACACAGACATTAGTTTTGGGTTAAGCAGCCAAGGATGGGAGTCTCCGTGTCTGCCATCCAGGCTCAGCAGGGGCTGGGCCCTGGTGTTACTGGTGTTAGTGGCATTAGCCGGAATGTTGCCCCTGGATAGAGTGCAAGGGACATCAGCCCTTTCCCACCAGCCATGGCGCGCTCCTGCCGGGGCAGTGGAGATGGAGGTGTCCCATCCCCGGCCCCTGTGCAGGAGCCCCCTGGCACCCCATGTCTTGAGGAGAGCCCATCCCTGGAACTGGGCTGTGCTGGTGGAGCCAGGGACAATTCCAGCCTGCAGGAGAGAAATGTGACTTCCTCAGATCTGCTACCTTCTCCCAGCAGAGAAAACATCTTTTAACATAAGCTCAGAGAGGAGGCAAAACCTGCACAAGGACTCCTCCAAATCCAAGAGATTGGGTCCAAGCAGGTCTCACGGGTCCCTGGCAGGTCTCCTGCCCAGCACAGTGGGACAGATCCTCCTTCTCAGCTGCTCTCTTCGGGAACTTGACCTGGGGTAGGGAAGCTTGTTGTGGTCTGGTCTAGCCTGTTCCTGGGGCTGGGGCTGATGCAGCTGCTGTGGGTCTCCAGCGTGCAAGTTGCTCTCTGGAGGAACTGCAAGAAGTTTTCCTGAACAGAAGCCTCTGAGATGGAAAGACAGAGCTCCTGACCAAGTGGATGGTTAAGACAGCTGCGCCGGAGCCGGGCCAGCTCCTCACGGATTTGGCGGTTCAGCAACCCGTAGAAGAAAGGATTAACGGCAAAGGAGGAGTAGGCAATCCAGGTGACCACCATCTCCCCGTGCCCACCACCCATAGTGGCAAGAGGGACAGAGGAGTGCAAGTGGAAAGCAAAGAAAGGCAGCCAGCAGCACAAGAACTGTCCCACAATGAGGACCAAGGTGAGGATGGCCTTGTTGCTTCCCAGCAGGCGGTCTGGGATCAGCCTGGGCAGCATCAGGATCCTGGCAGTGAGGATGGTCAACTGGCTGGCGATGGAGTCACATCGGTGTCTGGGTGCCACTGCCTGCGCTGGCACGGGTGCCTGCTGCAGGGACGCAGTCCGGGCCACGCGGTAGATGCTGGAGTAGACAGCAAGGATAATGATGGTGGGCAGAATAAAGCAGGTGATGCTGAAGAGGATCACAAAAACCTTCTTGTGGGCCCCAGGGCTCCAGTAGACCGTGCAGCGGCTGGCACTGGTGGCCCCATTGCCATGAGGCCATGCCACTAGTGCCAAGACAGTGATGAGAACAGACTTGACCCAAATGAAAACCACTCCAGCCACGGCCAGCCTGATGGTCATCTTGACCTCATACCTCAGGGGGTGGACGATGTAGTAGTACCGCTCCACGCTGATGATGCAGATGGTGAGAATAGAGGCACTGATGAAGCAGATGTTCAGGAATATCACGGCCTTGCACTCAGCAATGCTGTAGATAACCCAGTTGAAACAGGAGGAGCTGGAGATGATCCCCAGGGGCATGAGGAAAATGGCTGAAAGGAGATTGACCACGCAGAGGTGGCAGACAAAGATGAACTTCCTGAAAAGGGGCGTTTTGAGGATGATGACCATCACTACGATGTTGGCCACCAGGGCGGTGAGGGTGAGCAGGATCATGCAGAAGAGGCCCACCACCTCCTGGCCAATGGAGTGCTCGGGGATGGAGAGCAGCTCTAGGCTGTCCGTGGTGTTTGACCCCGTCCAGCTCGGCATCCCTCTCCAGGGCTAAGCCAGCAGCTCTGGTGCCTGGGCAGCAAGGGCTCTTCTCCTGTGTCCCAGAGAGGGTAACCCCACCACAACCATGGCTGCTACCTTCTCCTTACCTGTTGGGATCAGGAGCCAGGTGTGAAGGGAATGAACCAAAATGGAGAAGAGCCACAGAGAAACACAGAGACAACCAGCACACTTCCAAGGTGCTGGAGGAGGGAGAGGCAGCCAGTGAAGCCATATCACCCCAGGTCTCCCAGAGCTGCCACCCAGGCTGCCCCCAACCTGGCCAGGGATAGCATAGCTAGGTCCTGTGGGCACCCATGCCAGGCTGACACCCCATCCCCCCTCTCCAATGGCAGCAATATGTCCTGAGGTGGGACAGCACAACTCGCCTGTCCCAACCCTTTTGCTCTGGCCGCAGGGGACCCCAGGGTGGGTGGGATTCAGCGCACCTTTGCTCCTGGGGAGATGGGCGATGCTCCTCTCCTCACTGGGGTCCCGCTTGCTGGTGTTGCTGGTGGTGTTGCTCCCGCAGCAGAGAGGGGCTGCCGGCCCTGTGTGAGGCCACGCTCGCCCGTCCCCGCTCCCGTCGCCGCTCGTCATCCTGTTTGCCTGCAGCCCGCCAGCTGCGGATGGCACCAGCTGTCACTCCCGGCACTGCCTGCACTGCCTGCACCCGTGGCAGTCCCACGGGCACAGCTGCTGGGTCCTAGCAGCCGGCAAGGGCTCAGGAAGGGGGGATCGGGGTTCCTGAGCCCTGTGCCCCCCCAGAATGGCCACCCACTGCACCATGCCTGGTCCTTCCACGGGAACACCTTCGGCTCAAGGGACAGAGCTACAGGCAGGTCTGCAGCAAATCATCTCCACTGGCACAGGGTATCACAGGGTAACTGATACCCAGGGGCATCAGGGTGACACAGCTGGGAGCTGTCCTTCCCTGGCAGCCTGAGCACCTGGACATGTGCTCAAGGGGCACAATGAGCACAGAGAAGGGCTTGGCATGGGAGTCAGGCTGGGGCAGGACAGCAGACATGGCATGAGGCATGGCACTAGGGGGAGGGCAGGCACTCACCCTCAGGATGGATGGAGGAATTCCTCCATGCCCAGGCAGGGTAGCAGATCTTGCTCATCCTCTGTAGCTCTGATGCCACAGGGTGGGCATGAGCCATGTGCCTTGCTAAGGTGATGAGAACAGCTGGCTCTTAAAAACACCAGCTTTCATCTGAAGGCTTCAGCCCCTCAAGAGCCACCCATGCCATCCCTTCAGGGACCCACTGACACCCCTCCCTACAGCACACATGCCTCGTTGGGCAGGAAAGCGAGAGCAGCACCCGGTGCAAGGCACAGTGCTTTTATTGACAGTCAAAGCAAGCTCAGTGCCCATGCCAGCCTGTCCCTCGCCGAGCCCCAGGTGGGGTGGCCAGGGAGTCCAGATCACTGTGCTCTGGGCTGATGGGTGTCACCTCCTGGCGCTGGGCCAGGGCCAGGGTGCTCCCAGGCACCCTCAGAAGCGGAGCTGGACAAGGTAGCGGAGCCGGCACTGGCTTTCCTTGTAGATGAGGTACTCGCTCTGGCTGAAGGAGGAGTCCTTGTAGGCAGGCATGGGGATGGGCTTGCCCTGGCACACCAGCACCTTCTTGCCGTCCAGCAGCACCTCCTCATCCTGTGCAGGATCTGGGCCAAAGACACCCCAGCACCACGTGAATCCTGAGATCTGGCCTCTCTCCCCACTGCCCTGTGTGCAGCACAGCCCCAGAGCTGCCAGAGCGCTCCTGCCCCCGGCTCACCCGGCTCTGTCCGGCCGCAGGCCAGGACACTGTCATAGCCAGCGGGTGGCTCACGCAGCGTGGGGTCATCACGCGTGATGCGGTAGGGCTTGCCCAGGGCCACCTCCGTCAGGAACATGATGCCAACTTTCTTAGATGTACAGCCCACTGCCATGGGAGGAAAGGATGGGAATGATAGCACCGTCCCTGGCACTCCCATCTGGTTGTGCCCAGGCCACGCTGGGCCACAGGGACCAATCACCATGGCAGGGAAGGGGCTTGGTGAGCCCACAGCTGCCTGCCAGGGGGTATGCAAGGGCAGTCAGGCTTACACAGACCCTGTGGGCATCACAGGCAGCGCAGCCCATGCCAGGACCCTCACCATAGCCGGCTGACTTGCTGTTCTCAGAGGCAAAGTAGATGCCCCTGCCCACGCGGCCGCCGGAGTGGGGCATGATGCGCAGCCCGCTCCTCAGGATGGCTGCCACCACCGCCACGCTGGTGCCATGCCACAGCAGCCGCCGGTGCTCCAGCAGCTCGTGGGCCTTGAAACGCTCATCCTGCAGAGACACAGACATAAAGGCTGTCCACAGAGGGACACATGGGGGCCCAGGGGTGGAGGATTGCCACCCATCTCCCCAGTCCAGCTCCAATGCCTGGCTGGAGGGGCAGGAGAGTGGGTGCCTGTTCAGCCCCAGTCAGCTGGGTTGAATCCCCTCCTGGGTGGAGAAGCCCTAAAGCAATCCTGGGGTGCAACCATGGCTTCCCCACTGTGACATGGGAGAGTCACCTCCTCCTCACCTCGCCATCTCGGGCCACCTGCCAGATGTTGAGGATGTGGAGTTTGTGCCCAGTCTGCATCACATAGGTCTGGATCAGCTGCCAAGGGGGAGGCAAAAAAGCTGTGTCACTCCAGACAGCCATCTCAGCAATGCCCACAGTCCCCCTGGGACAGTAGGAACCTTTGGGGTGCCCACAGGCCTGACATAATTGTTTCCCATTATGGGACAGTGTGGCACAAGCAGCACCTGGTATTCCCGGGAAGCTGGGTCAAGCAGGGAGAGCTGGCAGCAGAGCAGGGCGTAATCCTGATCCAATGGATGGGCAACTTCTTTCTCCTCCTCTTCCTCCTTCTCTTTCTGAGCCTGCAGGCTCTGTGCAAGCTCAATGTCAGCCAGCACCTGGCAGGGACAGAGCAGGGACATCCTGAGCACCAGTGCTGGGCACTGTGCCGGGGGACCGGGGCAAGCCCAGCCTCCTGCCAGCAGCTCCTGCCCCACCAGGAAGGGATGTCAGGCACTGTGTGCTCTGGCATCTCACCAGCAGCATGTCCTTCTTGGCACGCAGCAGCTCAGGGGAGTTGATGGTGGGGGGCCGTGCCCGTCCAAAGTTGTGTGGGACGATGGTGTAGAAGCGTGAGGAGAGTTCCTCCAGGTGGGTGGCCTGGGGGGGCTGCTCCCTCAGAGCTGCCTCCAGCTCCTCCAGTGCCTCAAAGCCCCTCGCGATCTGCTGCTTGCTCAGCTTCCCCAGAGGCATCTTCTTCACATCTGCAGGGGAGGACAAGGTGAACCCATCCACCCCACTCGCCCTGCAGCTACCTCCAAGAACCCCCAGTATCACCATGGGCAAGTGTGGGCACCCAGCACGGCGTGTCCACAGTCCCATCAGGTGCCAGGATATCAGAGGGGGTGCTCTAAAATCCATCAGCACCTCTACTCCATTCACTTCCCCACCTGCACCCCCAGACAGAGCCCATGCCACCCATCGGCCACCAGCTCCTACCGATGTCCATGGTCTGCATGGCGTCCCGGAACATGTCACTGCTGAAGATGAGGGACACCAGGTCCTGTGTGGCTCTGTCCAAGGTGCAGGGCAGCACCCGCCGCTTGCACACCTTGTCCCCATCCACGGCATCCCCCTGCAGACACCCCACATCAGCTGTGGGCCTGCAGGAGGCTGTGGGAGCACAGCACCAGAGCTGCTCACTCTGTGAGGAGAGCCTGGTCCTGGGGCAGCAGAGCAATGGGCAGGTGCTGCCTCCACTTTGCATGGCTGATGCCACCCACAAGGCCATGTTTCTCATTCAGGATGCCGTCCCACTCCATTTTAACCCATTAGCCCCAAATCTCTACCAGCAAGCTGCTTCAGCAAGCACCCAGACCTCCCTCAAAACCCATCCCATCCTGCTGACCCTCTTGGATGTCCTGGAGTTCAGTGGGCCAGGAGTGCAATGAGGACCATCCCACCATGGTGACAAGCTCTCAGTACTCACCCTGAGTGTAGCCTCCACTTCCTGCCCAGCCCCTGGCTGCACCTCAATGAGCGTGTACTTCCCTGGGTAGGCAATAAAGTTCTCCCTTGTTGCCCAGCTGTTCTTGGTCTTCTCTCGAAACTTCTTCTCAAAGCCCCTCTTGGCAGCTTCCAGGGAGGCACAGGGCATGAGCTTGGTCTGGCCTGGCTCTCCCTGGCAGTGGAGAGCAGTGGTCAGGACCTCCCCTGCATCCCTGCTCCACCAGCCCCGTGCCAGTGGAAGCAGCAGGCAGGAGCAAGGGGATAGCAAGGAGCAGTGAGCAGGAATGTGCTGAGCCACCAGCTCAGGAAGACACCCCAGGACCCCTTGCTGGGCTGTCACACTCACATTCACTGCAGGGACAGATGCCACGTGCCCCAGACAGGCAGGCTATGTTGTGTGGGGAAAACCTCTCGAAGCCCCCCCATTAAAATGCTATAGCAGGACACTTGGGTGCTCACTTTGGGACCAGGGACCACCGGGTTCACCCTCAGTTTCTGGGGCTCTGAAGGCAGGCTGGGGCCAGCTGAGGTGCAGGGGATAAGCCATGCCCAGGTGGACTCACCACGCGGCCCCAGCGGCTGCAGACGCTGTAGGCACCATGGTGCTCCAGGAGCTGGAGGATGTAGAACTTGTTGTTGTTGGCACTGATGTTGGTCTGGTTCAGGGTGCAGTCATAGTCCTCATAGACCTACAGTAAGTGACATGGCCTGGGCTGGCACCTGGGAGCGTTTGGGGAAGGAGAGGGGCCAGAAATGTCCCAGTGGGAACACACAGGGTCTGCAAGGGAAATTGGGGCTGCCCCTGTGTCAGCAGGGCAGGGGCTGCTCTGAGACTGCCCCAAGCCTCCCACCCTGCCCCTGTGAGCAGCTCAGCCCTGCTCTCACCCGGGCACCCAGTGCTGAGCTCAGGGGGCACAGCCCATCAATGGTGGCAGGTGGCTTCTCCTTGGGAGCAGTTTTCAGGGTTGCCAAGGTGGAGCTCCAGGTGTCGTCCTCCTCTTCCACTTTCTGTTTCTTTTCCCTGCTGTCTGGCTGCTTCGAGGAGGAAGCCTGGCGCTTGGAAGCCATGACTGAGCCCCCCCTGCTGTCACCGGTCAGCACAGCCTTAATCCCCCAGAAAAATCCTTGGAGACAGCAGAGGGAGAGGTGAGAGATGCCATGCAGCCCTTCCAGGAAAGTCCAGTGGGCTGTGCCTTGCTTTCCCTGTGCCTTCAGCCCACAGCAGGGCTGGAGGAGGGTATGGGACCTCTGCCCACAATCCTGTCCCTGTGTTCAGGGTGGGTGGAAGAGCCTCTCAGCACCCTTCAGCCCTTGAGGGGCCCCAAAGTGGAAAGAGCCCAGTGACACAAAGCCAAGGGGAGCACAGGGGAGCTGTGACCCCACTTCCCCTCACCAGGAACTCCCAATCCACACAAGTGTGTCCCCAAGGCTCAGCCAGCTCTGTGCCCCCAGGGACATGCAAGAGGGGAAACAATGCAACCACACACCACCAGACACGAAATGCCATCCCCCCAGTCGCTCTCAAGAGCAGTGAAATGCTTTGATTTGGGCAGGAGGGGGCTCGGACAGCCCCTGTGTGCTGTGCCCCTGCCAGTCCCAGCTGAGGAGGACAGCAGTGGGGACAGGGGTACAGGCAGCAGCCGTGTCCTACCTGCTCCTGCTGCCCAGGGCTGCCTGCCGAGAGCTGCCGAGAGCCTGCAGGCTGGCCAGGCAGCCTGCCCAGAGGAGAAACTTTTTCCTTAGGCAGCACCCAGGGATGACAGCGGAAACAGCTGAGACGCCTCCGGGCAGCGCATGCACCCTGTGACAGAGCTGCCTGCTGCTCGGCTCCACGGCCTGCTTGTACTGCCTGTACTGTCTGTCTGTCTGTCTGTCTGCCGTGCCTGCACTGTCTGTCTGTACTGGCTGTCTGCCTGTACTGACTGCACTGTCTTTGTACTGCCTGCACTGTCTGTCTGTCTGCAGTGCCTGCACTGTCTGTCTGTACCAGCTGTCTGCCTGTACCGACTGCACTGTTTGTGTACTGCCTGCACTGTGTCTGTCTGCAGTGCCTGCAATGCCTGCACTGGCTGTCTGTCTGTACTGGCTGCACTGGCTGTCTGTCTGCAGTGCCTGCAATGCCTGCACTGTCTGTGTACTGCCTGTACTGCCTGCACTGTCTGTCTGTCTGCAGTGCCTGCAATGCCTGCACTGGCTGTGTACTGCCTGCACTGCCTGCACTATCTGTACTGCCTGCACTGCCTGTCTGTCTACACTGCCTGTCTGCACTGTCTGTACTGCCTGTCTGCCTGGACTGACTGCACTGTCTGTCTGTACTGCCTGCTCTGCCAAGCAGTCCCTGGATGAGGTGTCACCCTGACCCCACCGTGCCCTCCAGCCAGCCCCACTCCTCCATGCTCTTAGACTAACAAAACTGTCTTGAAAAAGATTAAAGATGGCACCATTTTGTGTATAATTTTTAAATCTATTTTGTTGGGTCCCAAGCAAACTCTCAGGGCTAAGGGCCAGGCAGTGAGGAGGACCTGACTGCATTGAATGTGGTTTGTAGGGTTCTCAGCAGCCTCTGCCCGCTCCTGCCAGCACCGGCCGCGCTCCTTTCTAACACAACACATATAATATCCATTTTAATATTTGCAAAAAGCCAATCATAAAATACACATTTTTCACAATGGGAAGGGGGCAGAGGGGCCCTTGGTGCTGGGAATATGGAGAGGATGACATTGCTGGGGTCAGTCTTGTTGGCTTTGCAGCTCCTGGGCTTGGCCATGTGAGCCGAAGCAGTGCAGGCAGGGATACAGCCCCACATCCTCCCTTGGGGGCTGAAATTATTCACTTTGAACTGAGGCAGGGGCTCCCCAAAGGGACCCTAGGCCATGACAACTATTTAGCTATTGACAGAGGGAAGGAGCTCGGGTTTCTCACTCTGGAGAAGAGATGACTACAGGGGGAGCTTAAGAGCCCCTCCCAGTCCCCAAAGCGGCTCCAAGTCGGCTGGAGAGGGGCTTTGGATGAGGCACACAGTGATAGCACAAGGGATAACAGCTTTAAACTGACAGCAGTTTTGGATTGGACATGAGGAAGAAATGCACTGTGGCGAGGCACTGGGACCTGTTTCACAGAGCAGTTGCGGCTGCCCCATTCCTGGCTGGACGGGCCAGGCTGGACGGGCCCCTGAGCATCCCGCTCCCATGGCGGGGGTGGGGGGGGGAGGCCGCACCGCAGGGCCCTTAATGGCGTCAGCGCCCCTCCCCAACTACATTTCCCAGCGTGCCGCGCGGCCGCTGCGCCTGCGCTCCGATTGGAAGCTTCCAGTCGGGGCGCGAGGTGGCTGCTGGGTACAAGACGGGCGGTCCCTTAGGCGCCATTTTGTGGCGAGGCAGTGAGAGGGACTGCGCGGGTGTGCTTGGTGTGTGGTGCCGGATCGTGCTGTGCCGGGTGCCTGCGGATCCTGGGCGGCGGCATGGGCTCGGACAAGCGGTAAGCGGCGGCGGGAGGGCGAGGGGAGACGGGAGGAGGCGGGCAGTGGTGGGGGTCGCGGCGGGCGCTTCACGCCCTGAGCTCGGCCCGCTGTGCCCCGCAGGGTGAGCCGGACGGAGCGGAGCGGCCGCTACGGCTCCATCGTGGAGAGGGAGGACCGCGACGAGCGGGAGTCCCGCAGCCGGCGGAGGGATGACTACAAGAGGTCCAGTGAAGAGCGCCGCGGTGACCGCTATGATGATTATCGCGACTACGATAGCAGAGACTACGATAGCCGAGACTACGACAGCCGCGATAGCCGAGACTGCCGCGACTACGACAGTCGGGACTACGACAGTCGAGACAGCCGGGTCTGCCGAGACTACGATAGTCGCGACAGCCGCGATTGCCGAGACTACGATAGCCGAGATTGCCGCGACTACGACAGCCGGGACAGCAGGGACTACGATTGCCGGGACTACGATAGTCGGGATTGCCGAGATTACGACAGTCGCGATAGCCGAGACTATGATAGAGACTACGACAGCCGCGATTACGATAGCCCCGAGGTGAGCGGGGCCGGGGGCCGGGGCCGGCACTGCGGGGCGGAGGGCACCGGGAGCGGGTTGGAGCCTGGAGCGCTGCCCGGGGCCGTGCGGAGCAGCCTCGGGCCGGCGGGCGGTGTCGGTGTCGCCGTCCGTTCGTGTGGCACTGTGGGGACACTGCGGGGAATCGCGGTGCCTAACCCCGGGCGCTGGCTTCCAGAGGGAGCGGGAGCGCAGGAACAGCGACAAGTCGGAGGACGGCTACCATTCCGATGGCGACTACGGCGAGCACGACTACAGGAACGATATTAACGATGAAAAAGAAAGCAAGACCATCATGTTGCGTGGGCTCCCCATCACGGTCACGGAGAACGATGTGAGTAGCCGGGCAGGGCTGTGCCTGCCTTGCCCCCAGGCAGGGCCGTGCCGGAGCGGCTGCTGCCATTTTGTTGAGCGCTGCATCATGGTGGCCTCTCTCCAGCGCTGTCGCGCTGCCATTTTGAGTCCTGAAAGCATTTAAACTCCCAGTGTTAAGTAATAGAGGTCAGTTCAATGTTAATCAGTCCCTTTCAGACGGAACGAGCTGTGAATACTCCTTTTTTCACGGATGCTTTCCCTAAGAGTGGATTTTAAACTATCTGCTCTTTGCTGCTTTTTTGTATGGGAGGGAAGAGGTAGATTTTTTTTTTTACTGCTTCGCCCCACTGCCGGGAAAGGGGAGGGGGGAGGGGGACAGAGACAAAGAGGTGGCAATCACCAGTTTTTCTACTCTTTATCGAGGCCAGAACTTGTGACCGATGGGGTCACACACAGTCACCGAGCTCCTTAGCCGAGCACAGCCTCGCACAAAGCTGCTTTGTGTGGGCACAGCTGTGGGAGTCAAAATGGCTGCTGCCGAGCTAAGGGAGCAAGTACTGCCGAGCTTGGTGCTTGCTTGTCTGACGTATTTATTAAAAAGATGTTAAAGCTTTAAGGTTTTCTTATCTATGGCTACTTTTTAGGGTTTTTTTTCTTACTGGGTTATTTTGGTTACCAAGCTATAAGCACGCAATTGTTATTTGAGGGGTAAAAGCTGAGCTGTCCCAGTTTGTTTTCAGTCAAGACTCCGCCTCTGCCTTCAATGTGTATATGCCTTAATTCCTAACCCTGAGAATACGTTTGAACCATTTCTACAATGGAGATTTTTTTCCTTTGCTTTTTCGTTGATTACTTGTTATTCTCCTGATACTGAGGGTTCCTGATCACCATACACTGCTCTAACATTTTCATCAGTGTTTGAAATCAAGTGTAGGTTCCTGCATACAAATGAGACAGCCCGGTCAGGCATTACGCAGAACACTTTAGAACAGTTCTAGTTTGAGATAATGGTGTACTTCTACAGTTGTGCAATAACTGTAATATAATTTATAGGCATGTTTAATTCTGGACTCAGAGTGTAGACAATTAATCTTGGAACGTAGAGTTGAATTTTCAAGTTAACATTACGTCTGGTTGTGTACACAAATCTAATTTTTTTCTACGTTTTTCTTAAGAAAAATTCACTTGCATATCTGATATTATTTCCAGTCAGCATATAAATGGGCAGCTTTAGATAAGTTTTGGTTCTGCTAAGCAGCCGTTGCATGTAACGTACTTTGAATTCTGTGAAAGCTGCTGAAAAAACCTTGTGTCTTCTGCTCTACATTTAAAACCATTTGTTACTGTTTGCTTTTCCTCCATGCCTGTGCACAGTGGCTGAGGCTGCCTGTGCCACAGCAGCTTTGGTACACTGCAAGAACTGACATTTCTTCAGCTTTTTTATGGGATGACACATTCTTCACAAATCTGCTTTATCCTGAAAAACCGATGGGAGTCAGCTAGATGATGAGATCTTTAGCATGAGGCTTTGGAATACATTCATCATGGAGCCTTGCAGTGCAGGCTTCTTGTTTTTCATTGCTAGGAGCAAAGGGTTTCTAGACATGCAGGGAGAGGGATACCAGTTGTGTTCTTTTTAGAATCTTGGGGTCATGCACAGTCTTTGCCATATATATATATATGGCAAAGATATATGACCAAATACTGAGAACACTGACCAGTAATCTGTTCTGTGCCTGAGAACACACAATCGTAGGAATTCAGGTTCTGGATGATTCAGTGTCCTGAGTGAGGATTACAGGTATGGACTTGGATGCTCATCAGTCCACTGTTGGGTTCTCAGTAAATGTCTTCTTTGTCTTTGAGATAGTGTTAAAAACATTGTTTTGTGTATCTCTTTCATGGTACTGCAAGGTAGGTGGTTTCTGTGATTTCTTTCTGCCAAGCTATGAAAATTTTAACTGTTGGATCAAAATCTCCTGCAGATTCGTGAGCTTATTGAGTCCTTTGAAGGTCCTCAGCCTGCAGACGTGAGGCTGATGAAGAGAAAGACAGGTGAGAGCTCTTAATCCAGTTTTTGACATCACCTTCCTCTTCCCCAGCCCAAAAGAGTATCCAGAATTGTCCCCAAACTGCAAGCACATGCATTAAAAAAAAAAGGTTTGCCATGGCTAAGGAATGTGGCTTTTTGGAAGACTTAGATAGCTGGTCAACATGTTAAAAGAAGTCTGTCTACAGGGGGTTTTGTTAACAGGTATTGGTAAGTAATAATAGTGTAAACCCATTTAATAGTATGTAGTGTGTTGCATGGTTACCCTTAAACATGGATTCAGATGGAGTGAAATGTAGCCAGTTAAGGCAGCTTGGTTCCTTGCCATGGCAAAATAACGAGCAGATCCCAGCAGTTGACGTCGCATTTGTAAAGCTGCTTTGTCATGAAGTAATGAAGCAGTTGGAGAGAGATTCACCTGTTTTAAAGGAACTGACTAACACAAGTATCCCGTCTATATCTGAATGCTGTCTCTAGGTGTAAGCCGTGGTTTCGCCTTCGTGGAGTTTTATCACTTTCAAGATGCTACCAGCTGGATGGAAGCCAATCAGGTTGCTTCACTCACCAAGTCTAGATATTCCTGAAAATGGAACAAGTCTGTACAGTTTCATGAGAAAAAAAAAAAGGAAAAAATAGAGGTGGAAGGAGTGGTTTGTTCCATAACAGTGATTTAAAGAATAAAAGCTTTGTATATATTAAAATTTGTAACATAGAAGATAAAATTAGGAGAGAAAGTTTTACTTTGGTAAAAGGTGCCATTGTATTAAATGACTTGGTTTCCATTTAATTGGCTTATGAAGATTTGGCTAGTATTTGTTAAAAAATACTAGCTTATTTCCACTTGATGTTTCCTTCTCTGTTGTCAGAGAAAGCACCACATCTCTGTGTTGCATTGGTATCAACCCTGAAAGAGAAGTGTCAGTGGCAATAATCTGTTACCCCAGTTAAAGAGGGGGAACTGGCTCTTCTAGAGAAGAAGCATATTCATTTCAACTAAATTAGACAGACAGTGAGATCTCACATCTGTTAGGCTCTGTATTTTGGCTTTTTTGTTACTATGACTTGATAAAGAGCCAAAATGCAGTAAGAATCCTCTGGTTTGTTTTCCTGTGAGATTGTCCTGTAGCACTGCAAACAGTTTCACTTGCTTTCGCTACTTTGAGATTCATAACCTATTTTAACAACAGAACTTAAAAATACTCTCAAAGTGAGCAAAGTGTCAAATCACAGATATTTTTTCTTGTAACTGAATATTTGATGCAGCGGTCCTATGACAACATTGACTGGTTTTCTGCTCTGTTGATGTTACAATAAAGAAGTGGCACCATCAGGGGATTCATGGCAGTTCCAGAAGATGGAAGTTGTCATATGCCTTGTGCTGGAATATTGTTTTATAGGTCCCACACTATGGGCAAGATCCCCAGCCAGAGAGCAGCTTTCAAATTCTGTTTTCCTGACACGCTGCTCAGTAGGGCTGGTGGCTACAGGGGAAAGGCCAATACCAAGAAATTTATGCTAGGCATATTTTCAGAATTTAATTTTTTTTAATATATACAAAGCTGTACTGATGCATAATTTATTGAAATATATTCAAATTCACTCCAGTAAGCAACCACCTTAGTAGTAGGGAAAACATAGCCTGTCCCCAGCAGCCGGGTTGCTGCCTGTTAGATGACAGAATGATGTATTGCAACTATGCCAGCAGCCTTGTTTCTATGTGTGCACATCCAGTGAGTGCTGGGCCCTCCAACCCTCCCTCCTGCCGGTAGGAGCAATGGCTTTGCCCTGTTCAGTCGTGCAGAATGTGCGAGCCTTATTCATGCTACGTGCTAGATCTGTGTCAGACCCTGTTATCAGAAAAGCCACTGGTCCTGACACTGGTACCTCTGCAGAAAGCCAACCTGCTATAAAAATGATTCTGCCGTTGCAGTGTCTGGGGTGTGGCCTCTAATATGCACTTCCTCACATGTGCTTCCACCTGTTTGACCAAAATATGTTGAGAGCCATATTTTGAAAGGTCATTCTGCATACCCACGCTTGGCAAAGCGTGAGGCTGAGAGTCAAGGCTTCTTAATAGCTGTAAATTCCTAACTCCTCTGAAGTCAGAGTGAGAGGACATGCTGAAAGCATTATGAACTTTTCCTACTCCTGGAGAAGCTTCACGTGCAATCTAGTTACTCATTTTGGAGAGCTCTTGCCTGAATGAAGAACACAAACCTCTTGTGGTGCAGGCTTCCAATTGAACTGATGCAGTAGTCAGATGAAACCACTCTTGAGTTATGTTTCAGTTGATGGCACTTGTAATCCAGCCTTCAAGAAGTCTAAGCAGGGTCCCTTTGGGAGGAATTACTGTATTTTCAAGGGGACATTTCTGAAGTGTGCTTGGAAAAGTAAATCCAAATGTGGTTAAAAGGTCTGGGGTGTTTGGACTAGGGGACGAAGTGAAGCAGTCACCTAAGGACATGTTTAAAAAGTGTCTCAGTGCTATACCAGAAGTGAATAGAAATGTGGGGGCAAAGAGACTCCTAAAAATGTGTTAATCTGAATGCAGCAGATTAGGACTCTGTCTCCTTCGAGACACTTTCTGGTTCCATGTCAGCGTTTAGTGTTTGGCAGCTTTTTCTACACTCCCTGATTCTGTTTATCTTTGCTCCACATCCCATTCTCTTACTGCCCTCGTCCTCCTCTCTGCAGGATTGGATGGGCAGGGTGTAGGTGGCGGTGGTTGTCCTCCACATCCTCCCCATATGTTGTCCATTTAATTCAGGAGCACTGATTCCTCCGAAGGGTGCTCTGCCATGGGAAAATGGACATGTGTGTCTTGATACAGGAATAATTGAAACCACTTTTTTTGCAGAAAAAGCTGGTGATCCAAGGGAAGCAGATTGCAATGCACTACAGCAACCCAAGGCCTAAATTTGAGGATTGGCTCTGCAACAAGGTACAACACATGTTTCTCTGTGAGAGTTTGTCTTGCTCTAGAGCTCACTGCTTACTCAGTGGTTTAAAGAAAGCGGCAGCTAAATCAAACCTGCTCCTGTTCCCCATAAAATTAAATTATTCCCTAGCATGTGTTCCCTTCTAACACTGCTTTTAGTGACTATGTTGTGACTGCACTTGGGATTGTAAGCCAAAGACTACTCAGTTAACTAATTTGGGATGACGAGGGAGAAAGTAGCTGGGATGTACTGAAAAGCAGCTGCGGTGCAGATAAGGGTGACTTTTCATGTTCTGGATTATTCTGGTGGGTTTAGCTTTGTTCTGTTATTTTGTGTAAATGTCTGGGTTTTGTTAGTGTACAGCAAATGCAGTGTTACTAAAGTTACCTAAGTTCTTACTGGGCTTCTCTTGTTTGTCACAGTGCTGCCTTTACAACTTCAGGAGGAGGCTCAAATGCTTCCGCTGTGGAGCAGACAAATTTGGTATGTTACCATAATCTCTTTCACGCTCAGTTTGTGGGAAACTTTCTGGCCTATGTGGGAACCAGAGTTCCATGTAGGTTCTAGACTGGCTTATGAAATGCTGAGCTTGAAGTGAGTGAACCATGTCCTGACTGAAATATTTTCTCTTCATACAAAGATTCAGAACAGGAGGTACCACCTGGGGCAGCAGAAGCCGTTCAGTCTGTGGATTATTACTGTGATAGTAAGTGATCTTTGACTTACTCTAGAATGTGAAATGTAAACACACATACTAAAAATCCTTTCTGTACCTCAGCCTGCCAGCTGAAGGACTTGAAACACTCTGCAAAGCCATGGTGTGCACTGCTAATGTCATCCTTTTCCTCCTCAGCCATCATTCTTCGAAACATTGCTCCTCACACAGTGGTGGAATCCATCATGACTGCCTTGTCTCCGTATGCATCTCTGGCAGTCAATAATATTCGTCTCATCAAAGACAAGCAGACTCAGCAGAACAGAGGCTTTGCGTTTGTGCAGCTGTCTTCTGCCATGGTGAGGACTTTACTGGTGTTCTGGAGAGAAACAGCTGGTTAACCTCCTTCTCTCCCTTGCAGCATTTAGAGCCCTGAGCTGTCTGAAGGACTGTCCCCCTTCAAGGAGTGTTGATGGATGCAGTGTGTCAAAGCTGATAATATGTAGCTGCATTTTGAAAGGTGGTGGGATGTTGGGAGCAGGTTGAAGATCTATTTTAGTGGCACAGTTCTTCTGTTCTGGATTGCAGCCTTCATGCTTTGATTGCAGAAGTACTGGTGTGGGATCATACTTTGTTGGCAGATTCTAAGATCTGGGGCATACAGTGTGGGAACACGTGCACAGAGTTAGGCTTCTTCCACCTTGAGAAGAGTGGAGGAGGCAGATGTTGCTCTTCTTAGCAGCATCCACTGGGAAGGTGTAAGGACCTTCCCAGCAGAAACATTCTCAAGGAGAGGACAAAAGGGAGTAGCCATAAATTGAAACACAGGAAATTGCAGAGGTAGGAGAAAAGCCTCCTAAGTTCCCGGGAGGTCGTGTGCTGGCATGGGGTCTATGAAGGGCAGTGAATCTCTGTTCCTGGATGTGACTCTGCGGGATGTGACGTAGTGGTGGCTGGGTTAACCATTGGACTCAATTTGGAAGGTCCTTTCCAACCTCAATGATTCATTGAGTCTGTACATCAAACTCAAGCAGCAGTGTGATCTGTTTGGACCTGTTTTAGTCAGAGGAAAGGTGGTTGGATTAAAACAGGTGCCTAATCTCAGTTTTTGCTGTTGTCCCCTTTGGAGTAGTTCGTGTCTTGATGAACCTAAGCTTCTGGAACATACTTAGTACTATGTGACCCAGGGAAAGGCTCAGTATTTTCACATGGGCTGTTAGGGGTCTCACTATGCTCTTCTGCATGTGTGTAATGTGAGGAGATGGAGCTGTTTTTACATATTTAGTTCTTTTCAGTGGCTCTACATGAAAAGGTGGAGTTTGAGGGACTTGTGGATTCCCCTCAGTAAACTGCCCTTCATAATAATGAGTATTTTTTGTTGTAGGATGCTTCTCAACTGCTACAGATTTTACAAAGTCTTCAGCCGCCGCTAAAAATTGATGGCAAAACAATTGGTGTTGACTTTGCAAAGAGTGCCAGAAAGTGAGTGTGATATCAGTCAATTGCATTTTTGGTTTTTGCTTTCTTTTTATTCACATACCCACCCCTTCCCTTTATATTGGATGGTTTCTTCTTGTCACCCACGCTTTTATAAGCTTATTCTAACTCCAAAGTTTTGCTTCCCATAAGTCACTTGTGTTGCGTGCATCCTGCTCTTTACTGTGTACCAGGAGAGTGAAGGCAGTGTTCACCACACCCCTGCTTCCATCCTCTGCAGATAACACTGTAACTGTTTGTGTGCACAGCACGTTTGTTTCCTTGGAGACCTTCTGACTTGTTACTTACTGACTACAACAATGAACCTGAAGTTCCTTTACTTGCCAAGCAATGTTTTGGCTCATGTTATAAAACATTCCGAATATTTTATAACTGCCAAGAAATCCATGTGTGAGGGCAGACTCCACCTCCTTGCATAGGGAGACACTTCAGTAAAAAGCAGAACTTCCTCAGGTGCCTGATTTTTGTGATTGCAGAGACCTGCTTCTCCCAGACGGTAACAGAGTCAGCGCCTTCTCTGTGGCAAGTACAGCCATTGCTGCAGCTCAGTGGTCATCCACTCAGGTATGATTTGGAGACTCTTACTCATAGTCCTGCTTTCCTGAAAATTAAAATGCAGACCATGTAATTGCCCTGCTGGCCACCTGCTTGGTTCAAGTGTTTGATGGCAGATTCAGCCATGACAGATCTGGTCCACACACAATCGGTTTGGAGCCTAGGCAGTGGGGTGCATTAAATTATTTAATAAAGTTGTTTACCCCTCCCTGACAAATACTATCTTCTTGAATTTCAGCCACAGACTGGAGAGGGCAGCACCCTTGACTACAGCTATCTCCAGTCAGGACAGGATGGATACTCACAGTATGCTCAGGTTAGTAGTAGAGATGGTGCTCTAAGCAGTAGGTTGTCGTAATTGGGTATGCAGATTACTCACCTTGTGTTGTCATTCATTTCCCTTTACAGTATTCCCAGGATTATCAGCAGTACTACCAAAATCAAGGAGGAGTGTTGGACACAGACACAGCTACCATATCAGGTAGTGCTTCCAGCATCTTAGAAGCAGTTGTTTGTAATTATACTTTTGCGTAGTATTTTGCCTATTTTTGTTGTTTTGCTGTGCAGAAGATGACTTGGCTCATTTTGCTCTCAGGATGTCTGAGTGAGGATGCATTACTAGAGAGCTGTAGCAGACTTGTTGAAGTGGAATCTCTCGTGCAAGATGAGAGAGAAGCCTTAGTTTCAGACTATTGACAAAGGCCTTGAACTTCTGCTAGCAGTGTAAGCAGCTCTAGCAAACATTCAGCACTAAGAGCTGTAGAAGCCAGGAGTTGCTGACTTTGGGAGCAGAATGTTTCCTCCTGAAAAGGAAACTATTCCTTGTCTGGGTAGAAGATACCAAGTGTGTATCTGTCTCCTTTAGAACGTTTATTGCCTTGTTTGGCTGCTGGAGCTGGAATTAGTAGCTGAAACTATAAACAAAGTAATTTTAGCCCTAGGATGCAGTAGTTTTACAAATTAGTTCACTTATGCATTGCTGTTCTCTTTTGGCAGGAGCTCCGGTCACTACAACAACAGCTGCAGTCGTGTCCCAGAGTCCTCAGCTGTATAATCAGCAGACAAACTCACCTGACTCTCCGGTAATTACAGCACTGATGAGTCCTTGCTTTCAAAGCCTGGCATATGTGGCTTAGCTGTAGCCTTTGATTTTTTAAGTGGGTGGTACAGCAAAGCTTCTGAGTGTCCGTGGGTTAGTCACAGTGCTTGTGGTCATAAGTCACCTGCCACTTCTTGTCTGGGATGGTTTTGTTCTTTGCTAAAGGTGAGTGCCAAGCATGCTGGTGAGGAGGAGTTAGCTGTCGTACGCGTAGGGTGCGCTGCTCGCGCCTTGGCTCGCTGTCCTTGTTTTCTTGGTGACAGATTTTCTAATTGAGGTTTGTGGTTTGGGTTTTTTTCAGACACAATCAGCACCACCTACCACTAGCACTCAGGCACAGGCAGCTCCTCCGACTGGCGTAGTGCCTGGAACAAAGTACGGTAAGTGCTCGGGAGCTGCTCTTGGGGACAGGTTTCTGTCACTGTAGCAATAAAGCTCAGCTTTGGCCAAGTGCTCCATCACCCTGGCATGGTGAAGCTGCCCCTGGAGAGCGTTGGCTGCATGAGCCCTTTACAGACGTGTCTGCCGTTGTGGCTGCTATAATCTCCGAATTTTACCTGAAATGTAGAAAGATACCTGTCTGAATTCGTCTGGAACGACCATGTCCCACGCTTTAATTTTTTTACAGCTGTCCCTGATACTTCCACCTACCAATATGATGAATCTTCAGGATATTATTATGATCCTATAACAGGGCTCTACTATGATCCTAATTCCCAGGTAAACACAAGTTCTTCCCACATGTCTTAACTGTTAAGGTCCATTAGTTTCCTATCTCTCATCATACGAGTGACATTTGAAGTGCACAACATACCAAATGTTGCAGATAACTCTCAGCAGTGTGTATAGGGCTGGGACTTGATTTCCCTCTGCTATAGCCCTGCATTTTTCTCTCCTTTTCCTTAATTTTCCTCCACATTTGGCCCATATAGGATTAGCACTTGTCACAGCCACTGTAACTGAGCTATTTCGTTGCGGAGTGCCCAGCAAAGTGCACCCAGCTCTGGGCTCTGGTGGGTCGTCTCTTGGGAGAAGCAAAAGATTCTCCATAGTGCTGTTGGGCAGAACCACCTGTGTTTGGGGACAGAGGCTTCAGCCACTTCCTGCCTTTCGACTCCTCTGTGGAGTCTGCAAAACTTGTTTGGACTCTACAAAACGCCTTCCCGTGTGGTGCAGTAGTGTGAATCAGCTTGTTTGGGTTTTCCCATGGACATTGAGCTTGTGTGAGGTGTTTAACTGTCTGCTTCTCCTTTCCTCTGGCAGTATTACTACAATGCCTTAACCCAGCAGTACCTGTACTGGGATGGCGAAAAGGAGACCTACATGCCTGCAGCAGAAGGTGTCACGTACCAACAGACCGCTACCACAACCACCACCAAAGAAGTGAAAGAGAAGAAAGAGAAGCCTAAAAGTAAAACAGCCCAACAGGTAATGGGATCATAACTGGGATAAAGTCTTCTCTGTGGAATGGGATATTTCTCCTTTCTCATGAGAAAGGAAATCTATTCAGTGGGGTGCATGCCTTCAATTTGCAGGCACTGTGGGGGGCTGAGGAGAGGTGGAGTTGGCAAGGCTTCAGTGCAGAAATAAGCTTTGCATAGGAGGAGTGCTTATGGAATCCTGCCAGGATCAGTGGGAGTATAACTGAGCCATCACATAGAGGATTAGCTTGATAAGAAGGGTTTGTACAGTAAAAGCAGCAAGCTGTGTTATCTTTGAACGCTGTATACAGGGAAACACCTGCACTGCATCCAGTGTTCTGTGGTTTAAAAATAAAAGTTAGTGGGTTGACTTGTTCTGAAACTGCATATGAGATTGAATGGGTGTCATAAGAGATTGATAGCTTTGAGAGGAGCTGTGTGAGCAAACCACTCTGCATTTCAGATTGCTAAAGATATGGAGCGCTGGGCAAAGAGTTTGAACAAGCAGAAAGAGAACTTCAAGAACAGCTTCCAGCCACTGAGTACCAGGGAGGAGGAACGGAAGGAGTCAGCAGCTGCAGATGCAGGCTTTGCCCTCTTTGAGAAAAAGGTGAAGGTGCTGGCAGTGGTGTGTGGTGGGGTTCCTGTGACAGAGAGCTCAGTGCTCATGGCATTCTTGTCTCATCCAGGGAGCTCTGTCTGAGCGACAGCAGATCTTGCCAGAGGTGTTGAAAAATGGAGATGATGAAAATCCACTAAAGGTGAGTATGGTAAAGGAGCTCTAGCCAAAACTTGCTTTCAAACCTGGATTTCCATGGCATTACTTGTAAAAAGTGGTGCTGATGATTGCAGTGATGTGGTGCAAGTGCAGTAGGTTGGGTGAATGAGATACACTGAGGACAATGGTGATTCTTCTTAGCCTTGAGCTCAGTTGGGGTTTTGAGGCTTCTACATAGGCTGTACTTAGAAGTATTGTTTGGCTAATGGGTACTGTCTTGCAGCTCTGTGGTATGTACTTCTTGTGAGTTGCAGTACTTCGAAGTGTGGGCCCAGTACTTAATAGAAAAGAGACCCTGCAACAGAGGTGGCAGAGAAGCCTGAACTACTTAACACCTTTGTTTCAGTCTTCACTGCCAAGGCCAGCCCTTAGGAATCCCTGACCAAGGGGAACATGAGAAAAAGAGCTAGCACTGTGAGAGTGCCTGAGCACTGGAAGGTTTCCTAGAGAGACTCTGGAGTCTCCTTCCCTAGAGATGCTCAGAGGTCATCAGGACACAATCCTGAGCAGTATGTGCTAGGGGTGGACCTTGCTTAATCAGGAGGGTTGGACTGCATGACCTCCAGTGGTCCTGTCCAACCTCAGGCAATCTGTGATTTCATCCTTAGTAATGGGAGCATGCTGTTCCTCCTGTGATACACATCTGCAGCCTTTGTTCCCTCTTTGTGCTCTCGGAACTGTGGCACTGTTGCACTCCCCTAATGCTCTCTTTGCTTTTCAGCGTGGTCTTGTGGCTGCCTACAGTGGTGACAGCGATAATGATGAGGACTTGCTGGAAAGAATGGAGAATGAGGAGGAGAAGCTGACTGACTGGAAGAAGATGGCTTGTCTGCTGTGTAGAAGGCAGTTCCCAAACAAAGATGCTCTGATTCGTCACCAGCAGCTGTCTGACTTGCACAAGGTAGTTATACTATGTAGTGAGGAAAACACTTGGGGTTGTCATAATTTGGTGTGTAAACCGAAACCTCGATGCATGGTGCTGTTTGGAAAACTCTTTTTCTTAAAGCAAAAATCTGCAGTTGGATTTTTGCTCTCCCAAAAGTCAACTACTTCATTTAAGAAGAACTGTTGTGCATTTCATGTTGTTAAAGTGAATCTCCTTGTTTCAGCAAAACATGGATATCTACAGGAGATCAAAGCTTTCCGAGCAGGAACTTGAAGCCTTGGAGCTGCGTGAGAGAGAGGTCAGTGTTGAGATGAGCAGATGAGTAGCTAATGGAAAACCTGTGCAGGTGATCTGTTGAGCTCTCCTTATCCTGACACACGTCACTTGAGATAATCCTTGTAAGCCAACCCCTTTTCCAGTCAAGGTTCAGAGCTGCCCTGTTAGGTGGAGAGAAGTGTCCTGTGTCCCACAGATCTGGCTTAGCATGGATGGCTCATTCCATGAGCCACTCGAGCTCAGGGGTGCCAGGCTGGGACTAGAAACCTGCAAGTGTCTTCCTGCCCCAGTGCTGGTTCAGATGGTGCTCCAGGGACTTGGGTCTTGGGCTCTGCCATTGGTGGTGCTATAATTAGTGGGCTGCAGTCTACAGCATTCAGTAGTAGCAGGCATTCATCTGACTCCCATAGCTCAAAGCTGAACAAGAGTGTCTTGCAATCCATGCTAATTGTAGTTGCTTTGTGTAGATGAAATACAGAGACAGAGCAGCTGAGAGGCGGGAAAAGTACGGCATCCCCGAGCGGCCGGAGCCCAAGCGCAAGAAGGTGTACGATGCAGGCACAGTGTACGTATCTGAGAGCTTCTCAGCAACTGCCTCAGTGCACCATGAGCAGTGGGGGTGGCTTCTTAACTCAGCTCTTCTTCCTGCAGGAATTACGAGCAGCCCACCAAAGATGGCCTTGACAACAGTAATATCGGGAACAAGATGCTGCAGGCCATGGGCTGGAGGGAAGGTTCGGGCTTGGGAAGAAAGTGCCAGGGCATCACAGCACCCATTGAGGTAAGTAAAGAGCGATGTCTTCTTGAGGAGGTTTGGTGCCTTTGTTTTTTTCTTGTTTAACCAGAAGCACTTGCTGCTGAAGAGCTCTGAAGGAATAAACTGCCAGCCACTGCAAAGCTGCCTCTGTTTATGTTGGCTCTGGCTCATGTTTGTCCCATTGCTTGCTGAAACAGAGGCATGGCTGTGCCTTCCTCCCTTTGGCATTTGACTCCTGAGGTGCTGTGGCCCCAGTACACCAGGAAGGGGCTGCCCTCCCTCCAGTTGTTGCCTTTCCTGGCTTTGCCTATGCTCCAGCTTGTGCTATTAGGAACTGTTCTGCACAGTTAGACTGGGGCCAGAGTAGTGTGAGGCTATGGGGCATTACGTGTGCTCTGGCTCCTGGTGTCCATGGTGGTATTTATGGCTGTAGAGATCCCCAGGGAAGCTTGGGAAGCTGGGTGGATTGATGGGATTTTTGGTGGTGCCCGCGTGGTGGTTTGGCCACTCACTGCAGAGCTGAAGTGTCTCTCTTCCCTTGCAGGCCCAGGTACGAATGAGAGGAGCTGGCTTGGGAGCCAAGGGCAGCTCCTACGGCGTCTCCACGGCGGATTCGTACAAAGACGCAGTGCGGAAAGCCATGTTCGCTCGCTTCACGGAGATGGAGTGACCCCTCTGGCTGCAGAGCACTTCTTGTTAGCAAGAACTGACTGTTAAACTCCGTAGCCTTGGTGACCTGGCTGTATCCTGGCTTTGGTTTAGAGTTGACCATTTCATTCCCTTGGACGTTGTTCCCTGCTCAGCATGTAACAAACACTTCATGAGCAGATTGTTTGAACTGACTCAACTTCATGCTGGAGAGCTCCTGGTTAGACCAAAGGGGATGGCTGATGTTTATATGGTCGTGTATATAGTGTAATGTATTCTGTGTTCTAGCATGTTGTCCAGGTGCTGCTCCTGCCCCCTGGAGCAGCAGCAGGACCTGTTAGCTGTGCTTTCAAACTGTCTCTGCTCTCCTTTTGTTGTATTGTCTGTCTGTGTTTTTTTGGAGAATTTTCCTGTACATTTTGTATGATACATCTTTGTATAGACTTTTTGAAGACTTTGATTCTAGTTGCCAATTTGGCTCATTTCCAAATGAAATACATCCAAAAATTATCCTATTTCTGTTTCTCGGTGGGTGAATGAAGAATTAAGTTGCCAATGCTACTTGTCCTTTCTGTCATTCTGCTTCTTCCTTGATGAGACTTCATCCTGGAGTCTCCGTTCCATGCAGCTCTCCACTCGCCTCCCTCCTTTCATCCCTGTGCTGTGCCTTGTTCTCAGCATCTTTGTCACAGCTCCAGCATGGATGGTGGCTGGTGGAGCATCAGATCTCTCTGTAGCCCTTCTTGCCATCACTGTTGGAGCAGGAGAGGTGCAGCAGCAGTGTCTGCACTTGCCCAGAGCCCTGGGTGTTACCTGCTGGCCTTCGGTGGGGAGGGAGGGGAGTGACGTGTGGCACTTCTGGGATGGTTTGTGTGCTCTGCCTCGGCTTCTTCTGGGCTGCCTCGGTGCTGTGGGGGAGCTGCAGGCTGGGTGATGGGAGGATGAGGTTTCCCAGGGTGTCCTGCAGCTGTCCCGTTACTGCCTTTCTGTTCTCTGCTGTGCTGTGCCTTGTTCGCCCTCCTCTTCACAAGAGCCAGGATAATCAGAGCCCATCTCAGCCCTGAGCTCTGCCTTTACTGCTGCTGTTGGCTGCGTGTCTTGCTCAGCCTTCACACACAGCTGAGCCAGCAGTGGGCTTTCCTGCTGTCCAGGTGGGAATAGGAAGGGGTAGGATGAAGCGGGAGCAGCTTCACCATCTGTGCTTGGTGCAAAGCCCTTCTGGGGGTCAAGGCCAGCATCCTCTGGCTGATTTTTGGAATGGGTGAATCCTGCTTTACCGGCAGCTGCACCTCTGCCCTTGTTGTCCCTGTTGCACTGTCAGGCTGCTGCCTGATTTTTGAGGGGTGCCTGGCTTGGGGTGAGCCAAGCTGGGGAATGCCTCCACACTGCATCAGGACCGGGACTGCAGGGCTTGGGGACCCTGCCGGAGTGGCCGGGCCGTTCCACCAGGTGGCAGGCGTGGCCCAGCTTGATAATCTGTCTGTGCCGGGCTGCCGAGCATGGCTGGGGCTCCAGGGCTTCTCCCTAGCCTGTGACATTCCCTCTTCGGCTCCGCTGAGGAAGCCGGGTGGCTTGAAACAGCCTAAAAGTGACGTCTCCGTGCCCCAGCTTCCCCCTGGGGGCTGACAGGGAAGGCAGCCCTGGTGCACTGCAGTGGGGCCCCGTGTACCCTTGGCAGCCTCCCCCCACTCCCTGTGTGGCCCACTGGCCACACTGAAGTGCTCTGCTGCTCTGGGCTGTAAATGGGGGGGGGGTTGTTTCCCAGCAGGTGGGTTCAATGGATCGATAAAGTGCATTTGTGTAGCTCAGCTTCTTCCCAGCCCATCGATCCCTGTCCCAGTGCATCCTCCTGACGAGGGGTGATGCTGCGGGCACGGGGGGAGGGCCTGCAGTGGGCACAGCAGTGTTCTGTCAGATTCGCTCCTTCCTTGCTGCAGCCAAGTGCTGCCCCAGAGCTGAGCTAGCCCCAGCTGGTACCTCCTGCAGAACAGTTGCAGTGGGGAGCCAGGAGCATGCCCTGGGAGCACAGGGATCTGCTGCTGGGGATAACTGCTAGAAGGGGATGCCCAAAGAAGGATCCTTTCCTGGGGCAAGGCTTTAATGGGGTCCTGGGCTTGCAGCCACCCACTCTTGTTAGATGGGTTAAAGCCCACCTTCCTGGGTTTAGGGCACTGCTGCTGGGTGCCCAGGGAACAAGAGAAGCTGGGGAGAGGGGGGTTTGCAGCCCCCCCACTCCCAGGCATGCTCTGAACCCCATGCCAGGCACTGGAGCAGGGCATGGAGGCACCACCGCTTGCCAGCACCCGCGCCTCCAATTTAGGCAGTGCAGTGCAGCTGTTCGTGACTGAATGCACCGTGGCCCACAGCCTCCAGAGGGACATGGTGTCCCTGCCTCCCCGGGGACCGACCTCTGGGGGCGGGAGGAGAAGCCCTGGGATGGGGCCAGCCCCAGAAGTGTGCGGTGACAAGGCAGGATCCCCCTCGGAGCAAGGGGGGAGCTGCCTTGGGCATGGCTCGCAGGGCTGCCAGTGCGCCAGTCCCACTGGGGCTGAGCCTGAGCCAGGATGCCCCAAAAAGGTGCTGGGCCACTATCAAAGTGCTGGAGGGCTGAAGCTGGTCCCACCAGGAATGCAGAGGGACACAGCATACTGGAGAGAGGCTTGTGTAGCCTGGCAGGGGCAGGAGGAGATGCAGCTCAGTCCCTGGATGGGCAGAGCTTCGCTGCACTCCTACGCTTCAGTTTCCCTGTGGCTGAGCAGCCTCAAGGTCTCTCTGTGGCTGACAATGGAAAAGTGAAGGCACCAAGCCCCAGAGCAGGTGGAGACTCCAGGCTAGGGAGGAAGGGGGGACACTCAAAGGGACCCTGTGCCTTTTGCCATGGGCAATAGGGACATGGGTACAGGACTGCAGCCAGGGGCTGCTTCCAGGCACAGGGCGGCTGCAGGGTGACTTTTAGGGGATTGGCTCCAACAGGCCTGCAGCTCCTTCCAGCACCTACAATATGCAGAATCTAAGGCCCCTGTTGGAGTAGTTACAAAGTTTGGGATTTTTCTGGCTGGCTTTCAGCATTATTAATATTAAACTCCCAAGCCTGCTATGCCCTGGCTTTCCGGGAGGCCTTTGGAGCTCCTGCGTGCTAATTGAAGCGAGGAATGCAGCCAAACCACCAGTGTGAACAGCTTTCCTCCTGAGTGTTCCCTAATCACTGGAGTTACCAACCCACGGCAGAGCTCAGCACTCTGCATGGCCAGCCCCAAGCCTGCCTGGCTCTCCTGCACTGTCACTGAAATTCTGCTTGCAGGCAGAAACACATCCTTGTGCCACTGTTGGGGCTGCCAGAGGCTCCAGGGCTCGGTGGATTGGGTTGGCTTTCCTGCATTCCCCCGGGCAAAAAGCCTCCTGTGCCCAGCAGGACAGGCATGGAGAGAGCTGGGACTGCAGGCTGTGCTCATGCTGTCAGTCAAAGCCGGCACCCACAGCTCCATGGGGTTTGTGTCCTGGTGCCAAAGGGGCATCTGAAGGGGGAGGTGGTGTTTGCTGCCGTGGGAGAGCCTGGGGCAGGGGGCACAGATGTGTGTGATGTTATGCACCTGTGTGTCTGTGTGTGCTCCTGCTCCTCTCCAGTACCTTTCCCCACTCTGCCTCAGGCTGCCTCCCTTTCTCTTCCCCATCATGTTGGTCCATCCTCTCCTGAGTACTAAATGTGTCCTAACTGCTTTGGAATTGCCCTGGAACAGTTTTCCCTATTTTATCCAAATGCCCACAACCACCTGGCTCTGGTTTCAGCTGTGGGGCTCTGGTGGGAGGATGGGCAGGGCCGTGGTGCAGCATCCTGCCAGCACACCATGGGTGCTGCTGTGGCACCCTGCCTGTGTGGGATGCTCAAAGGGCAGGAAAAGGACAGCTGAGGGGGAGAGTGCACAGATAAAGGGGGTTGGGAGGAGTGTGGGCACTCACTACACCAGCACCCCTCCTGCCCCTCGGCATGGAACACCTGTGGCCCTGCACCAGTGGCCGTGTCATCCTGGACACTCTTCCTCCCCAGCCCCACAGCACCAGGGTGGGTGAGGAAGGGGAGGTGTGTCCCTTATCCTTTGGCTACTCTACTTGGATGCTGTTTTGACCGGTTCTGGCTTGGGAACTGCATGGTCCAGGATTCTCCGCTGGGGTGGAAAAAAAGGATGGTTTTAATTGACTCGCCATCTGCAGCAACGTGGACACCATTTGCAGCCCTGGGGGTGGAGTGTGGGGGCTCTTGTTGTTGGGAAAAAACTAAAAACAGATGGGGGCTGGGATCCTGAAGCCTGGGACCTGTGGCTACATCCAGCATGCTTATCCCCTATCCAGGCAGCTCACACTGTCCTGAGCCCTTGGGCATCTTCCAATGCCAGGCTCTCCCAGGGGAGATGATCCAGCCTTGCAGAAATGCTGGAACGTGCAGATTCGGAGGGTAAAGAAACGGTTTTCCCAGCAGAGACTCTTCCCTGCCTGCGGCAGTGAGCCGTCCATCAGCAGGCAGGCAGCCCCGGAGCCGCAATGAGCCCCGGGCTGGGCTGGAGCTGCGCTGAGCCCCGGGCAGCGGAGAGGACGAGGGGGCTGGGCGGGGGCACCGAGGGGCTGCGGGCAGGCCGGTGCCAGCCTCGCTGCAGGCAGCCCTGGGGATCCAGGGAGAGAGCCAGAGCCTGGCCATGGGGAAAGCCTGAACCCCCGTGAGCCTCATAAAGCCCGGCGGGCTGACAGGGGGAGCAGCTCAGGCCCTTCGCCAGGTATGGGAGTGGGGGAGGGAGGGAGGGGAGCTTGAATGCGAGACGATTTCATGTCAAAAACGTTTTCACAGGAATTTGTCACCACCTACAAAAATCTCTTTACCTCCACCCATTTTTTTTCTGTTTAGCAGCAACCAGACCTGAGAGGTGTGTGCATGCAGGTGCAATTGAGAAACAGAGACTGGGCCTTTTTTGCTCCCGTTCCCAAGAAAAATTATTTGGTGCTTGTTCCCCTCCTCCAAAGCCTAGTTTGGAGAGAGAAAAACTGCTTCCTGCAGCACCAAAAAACAGGCAAGAGAGGGACTGCATTTTTCCCCGCATATCCCACTGTAGTCCTCCCAGGACCCTGTCCTGGGCACCCCAAAACATCTGTCGGCTCTGGAGGCTGCTTAAACCCCACCGCCCCAGCCCCAGCCGTCTCCCCGGCGGGATGTGCCCGCAGCATCATTAGCGCTCGTCTGGCCGCCGCCGCGGCGGTTTGAACCTGTTTGAAATGCACTTGAAAAGGGTGGATTTGATGGGAGGAATGTGACGGGTTTTTGTTCTCCGAGCCCCCCGGTTGAAGCTGTGCGTAATGAAGAGCTGTGACTTTCACTCGGGTTATTTTGGGATGGACTACTTTTTTTTCCGAGCTGGTGGAAGACCATCAAAGCGGCGCTTTGAAAAATGTCCCAGTGTATAAATAACTCTGCTGAGAGCAGAATATCGCGGGCTCCCGCGCGCGGCGCGCCGAGGCAGACGGCATCTGCCGTGCGACGTTGCATTATAAAAAGGAATTATTCATCCCTTCCTCTAATTAACTGGGTACAGCTCCCCCGCGCAGCAGCAGCCATGGCCCGGCATGGGGAGCACTCCCGGCCATGCCAGCAGAGCGGATGCTGCTGCCGAGGTCCCTCCGTGTGTCCCCCCACGCTCCCAGCACCGGCAGCGGGTGGGAGTAGCAAGCTGGTGCTGCCCTCCATGGTGGAACAGCGAGGTGGGCGAGATGGTGCGGGAAAACCCGGGTGGCTGCGAGACTCACTGGGGCTGGAAAACACCTGATCTGCTGCCTCGGCATCCCTCCCACCGAAACCCGAGCAAAGGGAGCAGGATGGGCGCGAGTGCTTGGTACCCTGCTGGCTCACACCTTCCAAGGCTGGGGGTTTTTGGTGCCTGCATCTTGCCGGGTGTGTGCGAGTGTTACATGGGGCATCCCCCGAGAAACAGCCTGCAGCCACAGGAGCCACATAGCTGTGACAGAGACTCAGAGATACACGGCTCAGTCACACCCAGGGGTGGGTTTTCAGGAGATATGGGAGGGATAGGACCAGCAAAGGGAGCCCTGTGCCCCAGAGGGAAGTGGCCATGGTGGCAGCAGCCAGGCAGGCTCAGCACCACGGCTGTGCCCTGGCAAGGACACAGTACTTGGGACCTCCCGGGAGGGAAACTAATTTTAGGAGTGCTCCGGAGGGGCTATTTTGGACCCTTTGCTCTGCGTGAGTCACCTGCTATTTTTCAACCCCACTGGGGCTATTTCCGTGGCAGAGTGATTTACACGGACTGGGACAATGCTGCTGGCACTCTCCTGGGGTCTTGGAGCCCAAGGCAATGCTGGGTGCACTATCCACTCCCCAAACAGGCTGCAGAGATGTCCCCAGGCCGCCTGCTGGGGCTCCCAGCAATTCCTGCAGTGCCAGGAATGCCCACAGCAGAGTGGACCAACCTGGAGCCCATCCCACCACCCTGCCACCTTCTCAAAGGACTGCATGGTCGGGCTTGGAGCTCCTTATTCCTCTTGCTCCATTGTTTCCGAGGAGAGATGGACGGGGCGAGGTTGGAAATTGTGGTGGGGTAGCGATGCAGCTGCTGGTTATGGGGAGGGAGACATCTCTGCCTCGGGTGCTCGGGGCTGAACACCCCTGCTCCCCAGCGCACTGGGCTCCTCCCTCCCCAAAACCTGCCGCTTCCGAGCCCGCCAGGCAAAAACCTGTCTGTTTCGGGGTTGTCAGAGCAACGTGATGCACCTTTCAGTTACCACGGCAACCTCGGCGAGAAGTTTTTAAAATTCAGGCAAGGTAATTTCTCCTCGCGCTGCGATTTCGTTATCGCCTGGCTTGCCATTCCCCAGGGGAGCAGCGTCCTGCCTCACTCCTCCGCCAGCAAGGTGGGATCTCGGAGATAAGAAAGGCAGAGCTGAGGAGGGGGAGAGAGCGGGTGCTCTCCCTGCTCCCTGCTAACAGCTCTGGCCCCAGAGATGTAGGCTGGTAATTAATGAGATTTGAGGGGGGCAGGTGATGAGCTTAGGGAGAGCAGGGAGATGGGCGAGAGAGAGGAGGAGGAGGAATGAAGGCAAGGGCGGGTGGTGAGGGTTGGTAGGACAGAAGAAGGAGTGAAGGCAAGGGTTGGTGTCTGGTGGATAGGTAGGGGAGCAGGAGGGATGC
Source organism: Camarhynchus parvulus (assembly GCF_901933205.1). Classification (NCBI taxonomy): domain Eukaryota; kingdom Metazoa; phylum Chordata; class Aves; order Passeriformes; family Thraupidae; genus Camarhynchus; species Camarhynchus parvulus. Next base: position 6,082,202 of record NC_044582.1, read on the forward strand.
AGACAAGGATAGATGGTGGGGAGGATGCCTGGGTGAGCCATGCCAGGGTACCCTGCTGGCACCCTGCTCTGCCTGTGGGGATGGATGGATGGATGGATGGATGGATGGATGGATGGATGGATGGATGGATGGATGGATGGATATCTCCAGCTACCATCAGATAGTTGACAAAGAAACCATCCTGGAGTGGGTCACCAGGCCTGTGTAACCCCAAGAGTTTGCACTGCTGTCCCATCATTTCTTCCTGTGAGGAGCAGAGCTGCTGTTCTCTATCCTGCCTTCATCTCCCAGCCCTCAGCAGACTGCAGGTCTCTCGAGTGCTGCCCCAGACCCTGTAGGAGTAGGAAAGGGATCCTGCAGCACTGGCAAAGCCTCGACAGCCTTGTCCAGCCCAGCCCCCTCCTGCTTACCCCAGTCCAGAGGAGAAGCCCAGGGCTAATATTATGGTTTGAAGGGTCAGCGAAGCCATAGGGTTGAAGGTTCATTTTGTGAAGGGGAGGGAGAGGCAGGCACGAACACAGGGCTGCTTGTTTTCTGCCTGCACTGCCCCACGGGCTGCATGGCTGCCAGAGAGCACACGGGCCTGAGGAGCACGCTGCCCCAGCCCATATGTTGTTTATCATAAAGAGCTAACAAGCTTAATTAGGGATGTGTCTGTGATAAGGTTATCAACTCGTAAACACTCAGGTCCCCCTGACAGGAGCCCAGCAGTTGCTGGCTGAGCCCCTCATCAGGGAGCAGAGCAAATCTGGTCAGGGGGATGCTCACTGTGGAAGGTTTTATTCTGCCTGTGGCACTGGGGGCTGGGGGAGGGCATGCAGGGCTGCACTGATGGGAGGGAAGAGGCACAGGACAGAGGGCTGGGTTCTGCTCCAGCAGGATCACATCCTGCCTGCAGGACAGGCTCTTGGCCCACTGTTATGTTCCAGAGGGATCACCCACTGGAAGGGACAGAAGGGGCATTCCCAGCCCTCCAGATGGAGATGCCCACAGGAGCAGCCAGGTTCCAGGGGGGAGCTGTGGGCACATCTTGTGAGGACATGGCCCCCAGGGAGAGGCATGGCCAGCCAGGGAGCCGCAGGGGGAGGGAGGCAGAGTGTGGGAGCTCCTGGCTATGAAGGCGGGGAAGGCTCCTTTCCAGTTCTCTGAGTTTCTTGAGCGAGAATCTGACAGCCCTGAGCAAGGCTCCCCGTCCTTGTGGGCTGTTGGCACAGTCTCACCACGCTGCTGGGAGCCGGCTGTTCTGTCCCCTCTGCTGCATGCTCACTCTAGAACCTAATGGTGGGAGCTGAGGGGGCAGCTCTGACAGCCAGAGCCAGCGGGCACCAGCAGGGACCTGCTCCTGCTGGAGGGTGCTGGGGACAGGATGCAAACAGGGCTGTGCACAAGCCACCATCTCCAGGGCTGGGTACCCACTGTAAAGTCTGGCAGATTCATTCCTCCATGCCAGCAACAGCAATTCCCACTCCCTGGCTGCTTTTGCTAATGGAGCTGGCCCTGGGCGAGGGCTACAGCACGTGGGATGCTCATCTCCAGCCATCTTTCCTGGCGGCTCAGGCTGTCACTGTCCCCTACAGGGGCTGCCATCAGCCTGGGGGGACAAGGCAGCATCTTGTCACCGGTACCTGCTGCAGTGCCTTCCTTAATGACGAGCTCTGCTTGCCTGTCCCCCAATTAACTCTGCTGTGCCGGCTCATTAGGCTGCACACGCTGAGAAACGCTGCAGCAAGAGGGATGCTGCAGTCTCACAGGCGTGCAGTGCCCGCTCAGGGATGCACAGGAGGTCTCTGTGTGTGTGTCTGCCCTCGCTCCTGGTCACATTCATGTGCTGGCACCCGTACCCGTGTGCCTGGGCACGCACACCCTGCTGACCCCGTGTGCTCCACACCCCTCCGCCTGCTGCCCACTCCGCCCGCCGATTGCAGCAATGAAAGGCGGTGGAAACTTTACAGGGAAAGCGCCTGGAGCTGCTGTCTCTGGGCTGGGGCTCTGCCGGGTCCCTGCCCTGCCCACCCCGAGACGAGGAGCTGCCGTGGGGCAGGATCCATGGGGCAGGGTCCATGGGGCAGGATCCATGGGGCAGGATGCATGGGGCAGGATGGATCCATGGGGCAGGATGCATGGGGCAGGATGGATCCATGGGGCAGGATGCATGGGGCAGGATCCATGGGGCAGGATGGATCCATGGGGCAGGATCCATGGGGCAGGATGCATGGGGCAGGATCCATGGTGCAGGATGGATCCATGGGGCAGGGTCCATGGGGCAGGATGCATGGGGCAGGATCCATGGGGCAGGATGGATCCATGGGGCAGGGTCCATGGGGCAGGATGCATGGGGCAGGATCCATGGGGCAGGGTCCATGGGGCAGGGTCCATGGGGCAGGATGCATGGGGCAGGGTCCATGGGGCAGGGTCCATGGGGCAGGATCCATGGGGCAGGATGCATGGGGCAGGGTCCATGGGGCAGGGTCCATGGGGCAGGATGCTGCCGATGCTGCCTCGGGCGCCCCGGTGCCCCCCCTCGGGCCGGAGGACGTGCGGGCCGAGCGGCCACGTCTGGCGCATGGGCCCTGCCCGCGGCTCTTGGCCTCGGTCCGGGAGGGCAGCAGGTGACGGAAAGCGAGCCCCGGCCTGGCAGGGGATGAAAGGCGGCTCAGCTGCGGACACCCGACGCCACCTGCCCGGGCGGCGGGAAGGATCCGGGATGTCCTTGCTCCCACGGGCACATCGCCATCCGGCGGAGGCGGTGAGGGCTCTCCGAACGCTGGGTGCCCATCAGGCGGCACAGGAACCGCCTGATCCCACCAGCTCCCGGGGCCCCAGATGAGCTGGGGCTGGGAATCGCCACGTCCTGATCCATGAAACGGGGCCAGGCAACCCCCACCCTGCCTCAGTTTACCCCCTGCCAAGGGCCTCTCCTCCCTGATGTCTCCTCTGGTTGATGCCTGGGCTGTAGGAGGAGAGGGGAAATCTGTCCAGACAGCCCCCAGTGAGGACGTACCCTGCTCCCTCCCTGCCGCTGAGCACCAGGCAGACCTGCCCCAAGCCCCCTACCGCCCGGCGGGGCCATCCCCATCGCCACGGGGTACATCCGAGCTCGGGGGAAGGCTGAGGAATTTCCATGCTGGCCACCTGGGACTCACCCCGTCCTGCTCGGGCAGCCTTTTCCCCTCCGTCAGCGCCTGCCATGTGTGTCCCGCTGCCGCCGCCTCCTCCCGCCTAATCCCCCACTCCATAAATCACACACAGCCCCCGCCCCGCGCCGTCCCGCGGGTCTGGGGTCTGCCAGCTTGTTTGAGGTAGCCAAGGCATCCTCTGAACGAGCTGCCCCCGGCCCTCCAAGCCACGGAGCCCCCCCGGCTGAAGCAGCGCTGTCTGGTGCACCCTGCGTCGGTGTCTCCCCACTCCAGTAGCAGCAGCGGCTCTGTCACCTCCCTGTTTCTCACACCTCCATCCCAGGGCGCCAGTAAATCCCCTGACCCACAGCTGCCCTGGAAATTTTTTCCTACTGTGTCTCCTGCCTTCTCAACACGTTTGACTCCGAGGTCTCCCCTCCCAGCCCGTCTCCTGCCCGCCCTCAGCCCTGCAGGAGCCGGGGATCGCTCCTGCCTGCGGGCCCCGGCTCCGGCATCCCGCTGCCGGCTCGCCATCTCCGGAGGAGAGCCCTGGCTGGCCATACCCCCGCGCCGAGACATCCTGCTGCAGCATTCCCGTGCTTGAGGGGGCGAGCAAGGGGGGCGGGAAGAAATAGTAAGCCAGTTTTGAAGTCTGTCACCTTCCTTCAAAGCTGGACGAGTCTTAAGATAGCAGTGCTGAGAGCTGGGAAATGTGTTTTCTCCGAATTTGTGGCAGGTTTGTGGCTCAGGTGAATGCTCCCGGCTCTGGGTGATTCATCCCAATTTAATTTCCCAGCTGGCTTTGGCACCGCTAGGTGCCTCTCAGCCCCTGACACCATCTCCCCAAGACATGGAACCCCCGGGATGTTTTTCTCCTCCATCCCTCCTTTGGTTGGAGGAGGATATTCGGTAAATCACATCCTTCCTTTGCCAGGCCGCCCACGTTCCCCCACGCTCCATCCCGGAGCTGCCGGCCCTGCTTTGATCCGTGCCCTGCGGGGTCACGTCCCCTCGGGGAGCCGGGACATCCCGCCCCCGCTGCCTGGGCATCCCCGGGATCCCCCAGCTCCCCGGGGAACAGCCGGGACAGATGGATCTGTGCCTGCCCCCTCCGCTGAGTGCCTGGTCGCACCAAGTCCTGAGCAGGCTCTGCCTCCCAACTCGGCTGCTGCCTCCCAGGCATGCCCAGCACGCTGGGGGCAAAGCCCTGAACCCCGGCCTGAGCAAAGGGGGCCTCTGGGGCAGGAGCCCTCCCTAAGGTGCTGGGGAGCACCTGCATTTCCCTCCAGTGGCTCTTCCACCCAGTCTGGCGCTCACCTTCGGTGCAGCAGCAGCTCCCCCCACCAGCCCTCCCTGGTGGGTTGCATATTTTTAGCTGACAAAGACAAGGGGAAAAAAAAGAGAGAGAGAGAAGAGAAACAAAGAGGAAAAAGGCTCCTTTTTTGTGGGATTTTGAAAAAAATGGAAATTACCCTGCAGAGGAGGGGAGAAGGGCCAGGGGGTTTCAAAGCATCTTCTTCTCCCTGGAAGTGATATGGAGAAGATGCTCCAGGCCATGTGGCCTTTAGTGGCTTTGAAGTTCAGGCAGCAGCTGGGGAGGGACGTGGTGAAGGGCAAGGCAGGGAGACAGCTTCCCACAAGGCACGTGCCGGCATCAGCTGCCTGAGCCTCCCCTGACCCTCAGCTGGAGCCTGACCCTGGAGAGGTGGCAGCCCCCTGGCAAGGAGCCAGCCCGAGGGTGAGGGAGCTGTGGGAGTGCTGGGAAGGGTCCCGGGTGCGGGAGGGATGGGGCTCAGATCCTGCATCCCGCTCCTGTTGGGCCTGCCGGTTGCCACGGCGACCCAGGAGCAGGAGCATCATTTCCACGGGATATTGCTGGGAAAGGCAGAGGCAGGTTGTGTTTCTGGGAGAGGGCTGGGGAGTCAGCATGGGGCTCTCCCAGTTCCTTCAGTCTCCGCAGAGAGCCCTTTCACCAGTGTTCCCACCACAAACCCGGGCTGGGCTGGGCTCACCCTCCCTCCTCCACCCCAGAGGGAGTTGGGGTTGGCTGGGCCATGCCAGGTTGGGACCATCCATCCATCTGTCCTTGCTGGAATGGGGCAGCCACCACTGGACACTCCCAGGGCAGGATCCTGGAGCTGAGCAATCGCTGAGTCACGCAGCCAAAAATCCTCTCCAAGTGCCTGGTGCTCTGTTATCCCTGTGAGCTGATCCAGCTCCCGGACCAACTTCTCTGGGAGGACCCACGTGCATGGACGTGTCCCAGTTTCTTCCAGCCCTTGAGCCATTCCAGCTGCCTCTGTCCTGTCCTTTGCAGCTCCTGTGCGCACACCAATGCCCACGGCAGCACCGCTGACCCACTTACGTGGCACACGGGCACGTCAGGGCTGTGCCACAGAGCTGCTGGCCCCCACCCTCTGCCCACATTCCCCCCCCCATGTCAGGAAAGCCCCTGGACACCCCAGAAAATTGGGAAGTTATCTAAAAACTATTGAGTTATTCAGTTATCCTTCTCACACAGACAACATTGAGCATTGCCCTATATCTGTGGGGGCTGGAAATGGCTCCAGGCAGCAGTGAAGCTCAGTCCAGGCACTCTGGATGCAGCCCTTGATCTGAGGATGCTGCTCCTCCTGGCCCAGTGGCCTGGCTCCTGGTGCCACCCCCTGCATGGCCACTGCAGCCACAGGACAGTGACCTCAGCCTCTCCCTAAAACAGGAAAATGGTCTTGTAGCCCTCCAAAATAGTGATATTCATAAATTTGGTGTGCATGGGGATGTGTTGGAGGGGACACAGCCACACTGTGACACATCCCTGCCATCCTGTGCACAGCCCTGTGCCCCAATGTCCCTCCACATCAGCCCCCCAGCACAGAGCACCCCATGGCAATGTGGGGGTGTTGGGACTGGCTCATTGGGAGCCAGAGCCCCCAGTGCAGGGCTGTTTGCCATTGGCACAGCTCCTGCCCGTTTCCATGGCAGCCTGTGGGGTCGACACAGGTGTGGTCCCACACCAAGCTTTGGTCCCATGTGAGCCAGAGGGCACCAGGAACCCTCAGGCGTGGCCAGGCATGGGCTCCATGCTGCTGCTCCTGCTGCAGAGCCTGGGGCTGTGCCTGTGGGGCCAGGCTGGGGGATGGTGAGGTGGGGCTGGCTTCACCCAAAGGCAGGTGATGGCTCCTTTCTGTGGAGCATGGAGAGCTGTGAGGATGGGTGACCTCAGCACTGCCAGCCAGGCTGCAGGGGTGCTCGGAGTGGGCCTCCCACCTGTCCCTCTGGGTTAGAACCATCATGGGGGCAGAGCAGGGTGGGTTCCACGGTTAGGCTTGGTGCAGGCAGCACCAGCCACCCTCTGCCCACGGTCCTGGGAAGGGCTTGTGTGTCAGCACTGTCATCCCAGGCGTCCTGATCGCAGCTGGGAAGTGAAAAGCCTCAGTCCTGGGGCAGTGCTTGCTGCAGCAGCTCCGTTTCAGGAGTCTCAGCCTTCCCCAGCCCCATGCCCACCGGTACATCACACTGCAGACACTACCAGCACTCATCTCCCCCCTCACGGGCTCCTGTTGTGCCTGGGGACCCCAGCAGGACGCGAGCCCGCACTTGCAGGCGGCTATCGACCGCCCAGCTCCTCGCTGCCATCAGCAGGAGCTGCTCTTCAAACGCCTTTGCCGCCGGCGCTGGGCAGGACATCGATCGGCAGCCACCTCTCATGTCCCCCTGCACCTTTCCCGGCAGAGAGCTCCCGCCGGGCTGCTCTGCCCCAGAGGCTGCTGTTCCCAGCGCCCGCCATACTCACGGCCCCTCAGCCCCCTGTCCCACGGCCCTGCTGCCAGCTGCCCTCCTGCCTCAGTTTCCCCAGCAGCAGAGCTCACAGCTTGGTGACCCTGCGGGCAGCCCCACCTCAGCGCCCGGGCCGGGGGCAGCTCTGCCGGGTGCAGGGCACACCTGGATGGCCAAAGCTGCTCTGCCAGGGGTTAACAGGCTCTGTTTGTCCCCATGTCCCCCTCGACACACCCGCTGGGTGCCTCTGCCTGGCCTCTCACCCCACTGGGACCTCCCTGTGCCCCTCGGGGTCAGACCCCTCTGCTGCTGCCAGGGGTCCCGCTGGGGCACCGCTCCGGCACAGCCCCCCGGGGCTTTTCCCAGCTCGTCACGGTGCGAGGCAGAGGAGATGACATCCCTGCTCCTGCCAAGACAAACACGGCGCCTTCCAAACACGCAGGGCTTGGCAAGTCCCCGCCTCGGCCATCGATCACCGAGCCCGCCGAGCTGCAGCCCACAGCATCCCATCCGTGGGCAGGGCAGGGCAGAGGGGGCTTGGGGAGTCTCAACAAACCCCCACCCCTCTCCCCGCGCTGCCAGCTGAGGGGTGCAGAACCCACACTCGTACCCTGCCGGGGCTGGGGCTTTCCCGGGCTCCTGATGCCCCCGGGGTGCTGGGCAATGCCAGGGGTCGGTGCCAGCCCTGGGCACGCAGAGAGTGTCCGGGCAGGGCCAGCCGGTCCCCGGGGAGGCTGTGCCGGAGGGTGCCCTGCAGCTGCTGGCTTAGCCCCAGGCAGAAAGTTGGCCAGAGCCAGCTCCAGGCTCTTACAATAATAAACCGAGCTCAGGCAAGCATTTGTCACTGGGCTGGAGCGGGAAAGGACCAGATATCCCAAACATCTGGGGGAGGGAGCGTGGGAGGCAGAGGGCAGCCAGGGAGGTCCTGGAGGGGCCGGAGAGGGTCTGTCCTCTCCACAGTGTCCTAACATGGTGGCAGCAGAGCGCGGCATCACCACGTCAGCCCCTCCAGAGGGCTCAGTTCAGCCTGGAGGGGCAAATCCTGCTCCTCCCTCGCATCCCGTCCCCTGCAGCGGTTCCCGAGCTGGGAGCTGCTGAGGTTTCGTGCGAAGCTGGTGTCTCTGAGAGCTGTGGAGGGGGGTTCAGGCAGCTGGGGGGGACTGGGGGATGGAGGCTGCTCTCGTGGCATTGCCAGGCTAAGCCAGACTGGAAGAGGGGGCTGTGGTACTGCTGTCTCTGTGCACAGAGGTGTGCCCATCTCAGGAGCCACCCTGGGGGAATCCCGGGGCCGCTGTGCCCTCCTGCCTCCTTTACTGTGCCACATCTGCAGGGGACATCTGCAGCTGGAGCTCTCCCGGGGGCTGGGGCATCCCCAGAATTGCTTCCTACAGTGGGGTGGGACGGGCAGAGGCGTCATGGGGGTGGAAAGGGCAGAACGTGATGGGTCAGGGAAGGTCCAGCCCCTCATCTCTCACCCCTCTGCCAGCCCTGCAGCCCTTGCAGCATCCCTGCCCTGCAGTACAGCTCCTCTCTTTTCCCATCCTGCATCCACCATTCCTACATCCCCCTGCCTGCATCCCCCTGCCTGTATCCCAGAGCCTGCATCCCCCTGCCTGCATCCCCCTGCCTGTATCCCAGAGCCTGCATCCCCCTGCCTGCATCCCCTTGCCCTGCCCAGCCCCAGCTCCCAGCTCTCCTCAGGGTGGGTGCCCAGGGTGGGTGCCCAGGATGGTGCCAGGCTGCGGGCACCCTGGGGACCTCTGTGGCCACCACCGCTGCCCAGCCGGCCCCGGGGGCTCTGGCAGTGCGGGGGTCGCTGCTGGCAGCCAAACCCGCGGCGGGCAGCGAGGGGCAGAGCCTCTTCCCTTCTGCTGCTGCTGCTGCTGCTGCGGGACGAGGAGCGGGGCAGCAGAGGGTTAAGCAGCGTCTGGCGGCGGGAAGGGGACCGGGAGGAGGGGGGAGATGGAGGAGTTTGTTTAATAGCTGGAGACAAGCTATGCAGCTGTGCAGGTCGGACGGGCCCTGCAGCCCCCGGCCCCGCCAGCCCTCCCCGGCCGTGCCCGGGCAGGCAGCACAGGCAGCAGTGCAGGCAGGGCAGGCAGTGCAGGCAGCAGGGCAGGCAGGCTGGCACGGGGCTGGCAGCTGGGGAACCTCAGCAGGGTTATAAAAAGAAGGAATGCTTCCCCCAGAGCAGCACAGGGCAGGCGATGCCTGCCAGCCCGGCAGGGGATAGCAGCACTGCCCAGGGGTTACACTGAGGGCACACGGGGTGCTGGGGACACTCTGGTGCTGGGGCAGGACCCAAAGGGCTGAGCAGCTCCTCAGGTCCTTGCAGGCTCCCTGCGGTGGGTGGCAGCGGGCTGGCCCCCAGGCTGGGCACCAAATCCAGTCCGGGCACCTCTGCAGTGCTCTGCCACCAGCAGTGCCAGCTCCCTCCTGGCATCGTGGCACTCCCTGGGGACACCCACCCCGCTGCTCCCAGCATCCCCGGCTGGGGCAGGCGGGACAGGGACCCCTGGCCCCGAGGAGGAGGCGTGAGACGACAGGCAGGTGGGGCACAGATGGCCAGAGCATGGAGCTGGCACGGGCTGAGCCCAGGCATCCGAGAGCTGCCAGGGCCTCTGCACCACCGTGCAGCAGGGCCAGGAGAGGGACAGGCTGGGAATGGGGATGGGCACAGGAACAGGGACGAGGACAAGGATAGGGAGGAGAATGGAAATTGGGACAGGAAAAGGGATGGGAATGGGGACAGGAATCATGGTGAGGACAGGAAAAGGGACAGAGATGGGGATGAGGGCAGGGATAGGGATGGGAGTGGGGACAGGAAAAGGGATACAAATGAGAATGGGAACAGGTATAGGGATGAGAATGGGGTGGGGATGGAGATAAAGATGGGGATAGGAATTGGGACAGGAACAGGAATGAAAACAGGGATAGGGTGCTGGGTAGGTAGTGGCTATCCACCCTGGGCCTGGCAGGGGCTGAGGAGGCAAAAAGCAGCTTGCAGGAGCTGGAATAGGCAGGTAGTCATCCTCAACCACGGCATGGATGTGGCCACATCAGCACTTCCCATCCCTGGTGCTGGGGGAAGAGCTCATGGAGTGGGGAAGGGTCCAAGGGTCAATGCACGAACAGAGGATGCAGTGACCCACCCCTCAGAGAGGCTTGGAAGTGTAAAGAAGCTGGGGGCCAATTAACCTCACTGGCTAATTAGGACAGGAAGGCACAGGCTTAAACTGCAGCAGGGGAGAAGGAAGTTACGGGAAGGCTGATTTATAACTATGGGGACTTGGGAGAGTTAATGGCTCAGTTCTGGGTTAATGATACACAGGGACGTCCAGGACCCTTTCTGTGCCAGCAAGCCATGGACCATGGGGATGAGAGGGGATGGTGGGGACCCAGCTGCTCCTTTCTGGGTCTCCCCACACCTGTTCTGGGGGCCAGGTCTCGGGAGGGTGGCCGGGGTGGGCGCTCCCTCTCCTGCCTGGCATCGCACCAAGGCAGCTTGGGGGAGCAGCCACAGCCCCCCCAGCACCAGGCAGGGAGTGCAGGGGCGCTGAGAGCCTCCGGCTGTGGCTGCCCCACTTTAATTCACTGCCAAATGTGTGTCACCACCCCCAGAACTGAAACTGGAGGCTGCACCGGAGCCCAGTGGCCCTGGAGTGCCTGGGGGGGCCAGGTGATCTGCCACCACCACAGCCCGGTGTGTGAGGTGCCAGCACAGAGGACAAGGTGCCCCAAAGCATCACCCAGCTCACCAGCTGCCAGGAGAGAAAGTGAGACTGGAAATTCAGGACAGCCTTTGTGTTTGGACCAGATCACGAGAGACTGGGGCTCCGAGGGGAAAATAAAACCTCTTCTTAGAAATTCTTTTATCCCAGGGAGCTCCCGCGTATCGTGTTTCGGGCCATTTATTTGTGCTGCTGACTGGGGCCGTTGCTGCTGCCCTCCCGCACACAGAGTGGCTGGTGATGAGAATCTGGTGACAAACTCCTCATTTTTCAGAGGAAGACAGAGCAGATGTGTGAGGGTGAAGGACGGCGCCAGCTTATTTCTGCGGAGCCTTCCCTGGGAAAAGCAGAGGCAGCAGGGGGCAGATCACAGAGGGGCTGGGAGCAGACACCCTCTCTGCCTCCTCCTCAAGCAGCAGCAGTGTCTGGGTGACAAGGTGACCCTGCCGGGGTGGAAACCCTGCCCTGCAAATTTCCTCTCTTCCTGTGGGGTACCTAGGGGAATGGAGGGGCGCTGGGACAGGGCAGGGGTCTGTGCTCAGGGGAGGAGTTTTTCCGGCAGCAATGCCTGCTTGTGGGTGGCAGCTGCTCTCCATTCCCTGGTCTTTGTGCTGGAATGCCTTGGCTCACCCTGCCCTGCTCCTATCCAAGAAGCCTTGGCTCAGAGGAAATGATGGGTCTTAGATCAGGGCACCTTCTGCTCCAGCAGGCGTTGATGTAGTTTTTCAGCATCCTTAACGCCTCATTACCCCATTTGGGAGCAGGTAAGCAGAAGGAGAGGCTGCAAACCTCTGCATGGATCCTCTTAGGCCAAGGGGGAAGGTCCTGTTGGGATTGAGGGGCATGGGGCCAAGCCCTGTAGTGCTTGCAAGGGGCTGTACCCACATCTGGGTGAGGAGGCCCTGACAGAGGCCGCCAGCTTGGCAGAAACAGAGCAAGGGAACTGAGACACACGCCTGGCTCTTGGGGGACTCCAAGGTGTCCCCTTCAGGCAGGAAGGACCAGAGCAGAGCTACAGAGCTCAGCCGCACAGCACCTGCCCGTCATTGCCTTGGGTGTGCAGGGGGGACGGTGCTGGGCAGGGATCACCAGTGCCAGCCCAGGAGGGAACGGTCCCAGGAAGGGACACCCAGGAGCCAGCAGATCCTGGATGCCAGGCACAGGTACGGAGCAGGTCCCAGGGCGGCGGGATGCCGTGAAACCAGAGCGGGCAGGGGTCACCCGCCTGCCCCGGGCTGAGGGCTGGGGTCGCCCGTGGGGGTACCCGGGGTGGGGGCGGCAGAATGGGCAAGGTGGGGCTGGGGACGGCGCCCCACTCCCCGCATTTGGAGATGCCGTGTCTGGGAGACGGTTTTGGTTTCTCAGCGGAGCCGGAGCTCTCACAAAGCCGCCGACTCGCCGGGGCTCGGCTCCCCGCAGACCCCGCCGCCCCGGGCCGCCCCCCGCCGCGGCAGACAAAGGAGGGACGGCACTTATTTATCCGCCTCCTTCCCGGGACCGGCGGGAGGCTGCTGGGCTGCGGAGGTGCGGCGAGGCACCGGCGGGCGGGTAGGGCGCAGCGGGGCACCGCCTGCACCCCGCAACAAAGGGCCGGAGCAGGAGGTGAGCGGCGGGGGCGGCGCCGGGGCTCGAACCTGCGGCCCGGGGCGGTGGGAGGGGCCGGGGGAGGGCCGTGCGAGGGACGCCCCCCGCGGCGGGCCCAGAACGGGGCCCAGTGGGGGCCGGCCCCGCCCGGTGCCCGCCCCGCCCCGCCCGGCGCTCACGGGCCGGGGCCGCGGCGGCAGTGCGGCCGAGAGATGGCGGGGGGCCGCGGGACCCCGGCGCGGCGCTGAGCCCCGCCGCCCTCCCAGCGCCCGGCCGCCGCCGGGACCCCGCGGAGGTAAGAGCGGCGGCGGAGCGGATGCCCGGCGCGGGGGGCGCCCCGGGAAAACTTTCCGCCGCTCGGAACTCGCGCGTGTGGGTCCCCCCCGCCGCAAGTTGCCGGTGAGGCGGGCAGGTGGGGCTTGGGCTGCTGCCGCCGGTGCGGTGCCGGGACCCCATCCCCGAGCCGGCGGCGGCACCGGGCGCGCTGAGGACCCCCGCTCCCCGCCTCGCACGGGGTTATACCGAGGTGGGGGGACCCTGCCGGTCCCCCTGCTCCCAGGAGCCGCGGCTGGGCGGGCGCGCCCCGGTCCCGCTCGGGGCGGGGGGACTGCCGCAGGGGACGGGGGCTGGTGGGGAGCTCCTGGGGCAATGGGGCTTGCGGCAGGGCTCGGCGGGTGCCCGCGGAGGGGGTGCCGGGGGAGGCACACACGCCGGAGAACGCCCGGCAGCCGGAGCAGGCTGGCGGAGCCCGCCCCGGTGGGACGCCGAGCCCCGGCAGGAGCCCGCGCCCCGGCGCGCTGGGGCTGCGCGGAGGGCGCCCGGGCGGGGGGCGCAGGGGACAGCCGGCGCTCCCTGGGGACAGGCCAGGCGTGCCAGAGCGCAAAGTTGTGCAAAGTTATTTCCCGTGTGTGCGGGGCCGCGCTGGGCATTTGGCGTTATTGTATTATGTTATGTTATTTTTTTTCCCTATTTTCCCCCCTTCCCACTGATGGCATCGCGCGCCGTGGCCGGAGGTGGGCCAGGCTCCCCTCCCACTGCCTATCCTGCCTCTATTGCTTTTCCCTCCCAAAATGTTTCCTGCTCTCTCCCGAGGCCGCGGGGAGCAGGCGTGCAGGCAGCCCTACCCCTGGGTCCCCCCAGGCTTCTCCCGAGGCATCCCCTCAGCCTTCTTTGGGGCTTCGATCCCCAAAAGGAGTCCCTGTTCCAGACGATAAAACCTTTCCCTAATTGCTTGGGCTCGGCGGCGCTGGGCTGACCAGCCTGGAGAAGGGGGGATAAAGCCGAGTGGGATTTTGATCTTCCTGCGGCAGCACAAGCAATGGCCAAACTTTAATTGCTAAAAAACTCCTCCAAGCCCAGACAGCCCGGGGGCTGGAGGGCAGGAATGTGGCCGCTCTCCCCTGGAGTTCTCCGTTTCCCCCGAGTGCAGATGACCCTGGAAATGGACATTTCCTGGCCAAGGTGCACTCCAGCGGCCCGTTTCCCTTTTTGCTTCCTTGGAATTTGCCTTTCCCAGCCGGGTCTGTGTGCTCCCCACTCACCGCCGGCCCTTTCCCCTCTCCTCGCCCTGCGCTCGCTGCGCTCCCCTCCTCTCCCTCTTTTCCTTTGTTTGCCATCTCGCTCCCTGTCTCTGACGCGTACGCCGCTCCATCCAAATGCAATAGTAGGATTTGCCAGAATTATTTCCTAAAGCTGCCGGGGAGAGGGGGGAGGTTTGGATGGAGGGGGGTTATTTAACTGCAACCAACTGGAGTTTTGGCTGGTGGAGGAATTGGGGGTGCAGGCTGTCCCGGCCTGGCGCTGATGGGAAGGGCAGAGCCTGGGAATGGGTGGGAGAAGGGGGAAGGCAGCCTGAAAAGGGACCGAATACCAGTACAATGGAGCAGAGCTGGGTGTGCTCAGGGACAGAGGAGCAAATTGAAATATTTACTGACCCCAAAGGCAAGAAGGAGAAAAAAAATACACAGCCCCAGGGAGCAGCGGTGCCACCGCACTCGGGGTCTTGCCCTGCTGCTGGTGACAGTGCTGCTGCCCTTGCCCTGCTGGGGGCTGGGGCTGGCGGTGTGGGTGCTGCGCCCTGCAGGAGAGGCCAGCCAGACCACCCGGGTGGGGTGTGGGATTGCTCCCCTTGCGGCTCAGCATCTCTCTCCGGGGTGCCCCAAAGGGTTCCCACCGTCCATCCAGCTCTTTGGGTGTGCCTGTCCCCCATGGGGCTGTGTGGAGGCAGCTGGCAGAGCCCTGGAGGGCATGGCTTCACTGGGGTGTTGCAGTGGGGACCCCTGTTCCCACAGAGCTGCCCCCTTTTGGCTGGGCTGGCTGGGTGCTCCCCACATGCCGGAGCGCAGCCGGGTGCTGCGGCGCAGTGCATCCCACCCCGGCGTGCGGCTCCCTGGGGACACCAGGGGCTTCCCACCACCCAAATCCTGCCTGAGGTGCCCTGGACTCCCCCAGGAGGGTGCTGCCTCGGGAGAGGGGCCTGACCCAGGGCATGGTGTGTCCAGGAGGGGCCGTGGGGCACCGTGCCCCGTGCCGGGGTGCGTGTGTGGCTTGCTGGAGGCAGCTTGGCGGACTCCGCTCAGTGCCGGAGCCCCAGGGAGTCCAGCTGCCTGGCACACAGGCAGGGCTTTTTTTTTTTTCTTCTTTTCTTCCTCTTTTATTTATGAAAAAAAAATCCTTTTTTTTTTTTTTTACGTTCTTGGAATAATGAAGTCCAGATTTCCTTCATGTTGGAAAGATTTGATCCCAGCTCTGCTTGCTGTGGCTTTGCTGGGGGCTGGGAGGAGAGGTGGGGAGGCAAGGGCTGGCAGTGGGAGCCCTTTGGGTGCCGGGGCAGGGAAAGCCAGCCCGGTGGGGGGCTGGGGATGCTGCAGCTGAGGGGTGTGTGAGCAGGGATGGAGGGATGCTCCTCACCTGGCCAGCTGGGCTGGAGGAGGGTGCTGCAGCAGCTCTCGCCGTGCTTGCCTCGCCCTGTGTGCTCACCGGGGAGGTGAGGCTGTGGTCCCCCGATTTGTGCAGTCTGCAGAGCGGGGTTCAGCCTCCCAGGCTGGCCTCCACTCCTCCCCAGAGGATGCTGCGGGTGATGGAGAGCGGGATGAGGGGCTTGTACCCCCCAGGGGGTGGCGGGTGCAGTGCACTGACCTCCCTCCCACGTGTGCCCTCCTTGGCAGGCTCGGCTCCCCCAGGCTGCCCTCGGTGCCGGCGCCCCGGCGCGTGCCCACCATGCCCGTGGTCGGAGTCCTGCTCTGGGCCACCCTGCTGACTCTGGGCTGGCGGGCTGCCCATCCCAAAGACCACGGCCTCGCTACCCCCAGGGTGCAGCTCTCCTTCAAAGGTAAGAGTCTGGTCGTTGGACTGGGGGGCTGGGTGGGACCCCAAGGCGGAGGAAACCACGGGCACCCCAGCAGAGGCTCCTCCTCCTCCTTGCTCGGGGGGCACCAGTGATGTGCACCCTCAGAAATCTCCTCGGGGATCCATATTCAGGTGTGGCTGAGCTCCCGATCTGCACCAGCACGTGGTGCACTTGGGGGGCTGGTAGCCTGCCTAGTCCCCCAGTGTGCTCCCTGTTGTGGGTGGGTGGCTCCCTCCATCTGGCCAGGCTGGGTGCTGAGGTGCAGCAGCCCCCCCGGCAGCACCCCGGTTCCAGACAGCAGCTTGACGCCGCCCCGACCCCCCCAGCTGGTATTAACGCCTGGGAGCTGGCAGGGAGCCGGGAGAGGCAGCAGGGGAGGGTGCTGGGTGGGGGGAAGGGGCTTAACCCTTTCATTCCGGGGCTGCTTAGCCCACCCAGCCGCTCTCGGAGCTGTGGGGGGACCCCTGGGTCAGCTCTGGGGTGCACGCTGGCGGAGGGGTTTGTCTTGAGCTCCTGTGTTGAGGTTGCTGAGCAGGGCAGGCTGAGGCTGATGAGGCAGGTCCCAGCGCTGCAAACCTTGAGGAGAGGAATGGAAAATGTTCCTGCTGGGGGCTTGCCTGCTTGGATGTGTGTCAGGAGGTGACAGACACGAGGAGTCTCATGTCTGCCTCCCCTTGGGGTCTGTGGGAGAGCTGGGGCTGTGCTGCCTGTGCCCTTCCTTTGCTGTCCCACTGTGCCTTTGCCCTCTGGTCACCTGCTGAAGGTGTGAGCCCAGGGATGTGGTGGTGAGCACAGCAGAGCCAGGCAGGAGGGGCTGGGGGGCTGACAGCAAATGCAGCGAAGCAGCAATAGCCATGGGTGTTACCGGCTGGTCTTGACAGAAAAAATGGCTGGTATGAAGAGTCTGGGGACAAGTCCAGGCTGGAAAGCAGTGAGCAAGTTCCTCCCCAGAGGCAGGCGCCACTTTCCTCTCCGAACAGCGTTTCTGGAGGGTTTTGGGGGCTGCTGGGGCACTTTAGCTGCTGTACAGATGCTTCTCCACCTTGGCTTAAAACACCTCTTCCTCACAGCTGTGGGGAGGCGAGGCTCCAGCAAAGTCCCAGCTGGACCTGATGCCCACTGCCATGGTGTGCTCCAGGAGTGAGATTAATTCTGGATAGGCATGGTTAAGCTTGCTGTGCCACAAGTTAGGGGCTGGTTTGGGATTGTTTTTTTTCGGCCCCAGCTGGTTGGAGCAATGGTTCCTGGCTGTGCTCAGGATCTGCAGTCCTTCTCCCTCCTGCCGGAGGTGGTGTGGCAGGGCTCCCCCTGCCCTTGCTGCCTAGAGGGGGATTTGTGGTGGGAGAAGGGCTGATTTGCACTGGCACATGGAGAAGAAATGCCAGTGGTGTGCTGGATCCAAGCACATTGGGGTTGGGAAGAGGTGCCCCTCGCCTCTTTCCTGCCTGTGCTCTGACAAGGGTGGCAGTGGTGGAGGATTCTCCCAGGGTTTTCCTCGAGGGCCAGCTGGGAGCCCCACACCAAACTGCTGGTGAGCAGCTTCCTGAGTTGATCATCCGTGTGCAGCCTCCCTGAAGCCAGAGACCCACGAGATATGGGGTGACAGTGGCACTTGGTGGATGGTCCAGCCCCTTCTCTTGCCTGTAGAGGCAGGGGTGATACCCAAATGCCCAGCCCCAAACCTCCCAGTGCAGCTGCAGACACTGGGGTGGGGTGTGATGGGTCTGGGCTGGGGGACATTGCTGTGGTGAGCTGGGCTGGGCTCTGCTGTCAGGGATGGCTGTGCTGCCACAGGGGACCAGGGGGCCGTTTGTGCACCCACAGCTGCTGGGTTGGGGTGTGGGTCTCTGGCACAGCATCCCTCTGGCTAAAGCATCCCAGTGCAGGGTGGGATCGGGGTGGCCTTGTGGCCAGGCTGCTGGGGAAGGAGCAGCCGTGTCCCCAGGGGTGTCCCCCGGCGCCGTGGCCGGGTGGCTGCGCTGCCTGGAGCGCTGCCAGCCGTGGGAGCGTCTCTGGGTTTGTTTGCCTTCGCTGTTATCGCGCGCCAGGGGTTTGTCGCAGCTCCCCGGGGCCTGCGTCATCCTCCACGGAGCCCCGGCGTCTGAGAGCAGGAAAAAAATACAGCTGTAAAATACTGAAGTGATAGGAAAGGGGTGGGAGCTGAGCTGCAGTGCCCTGGTGCAGGGTGATGGGCCGGGCAGGGTCAGTCCTCCCCCCATCCCGTCACCCCCGTGGTCTCTTTACGTCTGTCCTCCTCTCAAGGCTTTCCTGTCCGTGTGTCGGCAGGAGGAAGGTGACCAGCATGGAAAGAACAGTGCTGGGAGCGGCTCCGGCACAGCTCCCTTTTGCCAACAGCTCTTCCCAGATCCCAGCCCAGTGCTGGCCAGAAATAGGGTGGATATTTTTAATCATCTCCGTGCTAACAATCCACTCACTCCCCACACTGCTGTACACATCCTGCGCTCCCCTCTGCTCTGGGCCTTCCTCCGGGCCGGGGGCTCGGGCACCAGAGAGGCTGGCCCGTTCCCTATGAGGATGCAGGAGTGATGATGATGATGGTGATTCATCGCTCCGTGTCCTGCTCCCTGTCCAGCGTGGGAAAAGCGTGCGGGAAGGAAGGGTGGGCTCTGGCCCCGCATCAGGGCGGGAAGCCCTCGAGGTCAGGGCTCTCCGTGGGGCTTCCAAACGGGAGCTGCTCGTGCAGCGAGGGGAGCAGCCCTGCTGGCACCTCTCGGAAAAGCTGTGGCTGAGCTCCAGCCGGGGGCAGCCCGGTGGGGAGGGGCGGGGTGAGAGGCTGGGCAGTTCCTGCAGGGGAAAAAAATTACTTTACAAAGAATGAATTGAGCATGGAATCTCCGCTAGGCTCCACTGCCAGCCCCCTGGCCTGGCCTCGCTCCTGCCTGCCTCGTGCCTCAGTTTCCCCTCCCACCCCGCTGGCATCTCTGCTGGTGGCCAGGAGATACCAGCACGCTTGATCCGGGCCAGGGGGGTGGCAGATGGCTGGAGAGGAGCCCGGACAGGGGACCATGTCCTGGGGGCCACCCAGGCGCCCTCCTAAGCTGCTGCAGCTGTGGGCACTGCTTGGTGACAGCAGGATGGGATAAACAGGGAGTGCGAGCAGGGCCAAGGGCTTAGGGACAGCCAGTGCTGGGAACGTGCTGGGAACACTGGCACTGTTGGTCCCTACCCTGGCCTGAGTGCCCCATGCTGCTCCTCAGACCCCGTAAAGGTCAGGGGGATGCCACAGTCGCCTTTGGCGTGCCCGAAGGGGCGGGGACATGGGGCTGAACCCTGTGACCCCTAAGAGGATTTCCCTGGCTGGGACAGTGGGGGGCTGCGGCAGAGCCCCTCCACCCGCTGGGACCGGCTGCTGCTGGGGCTGAGCTCCCTGGCTCCGGCTGCGAAGCTCCATAAGCTCCTTAAACCTTCCTCCCCCAAAAACCCTGCGCAATTTCAGCCCCCCCAAGCCTATCTCTAATAAGCTAGTTATCCCTCAAATTAACAATGCTCCTTGTGGAACAGCATGGCCCTTCCCGGGGTCCTGGCAGGGGTGTTCTCCCCACCCCAGAGCTGCTGGGGCACAGAGCAGAGGGCCTGGAGCAGCCGCAGCTCCCACCCGGCACCGTGCCCTCCCCTCGGGGGCCGCGGAAAGAAATCACGTCCAACAAAGGAGCCCAAAGAGCAGTGGGTTGGGGCACCTCCGCTCAGCACTTTGCTTTTGGGGCGATTAAAGTCTTTTTTTCTGAAGCCAGGCTCTTTCCTGCAGGGGATTTCGTGCTGCTGGAGCGTCCCCCGACCCAGGCAAGAGCCCGATCTCCACTGCTCGGGGATGCTCGGTGGGGACGGGGTCCCCCTCGCAGCGCTGCTCCTTGGGGCACAGGCACACACCAGCGCTTGGGGCAGGCTGGCCCGGGCATGAATCAGCGGTTTCCGCTGAAAAAATGTGGGTTTTCTTTTTATTTTTTTTCAGTTGTTTTTTGGCTTGCGCCCAAGCGGGCGGGCTGCGGTGGCTGCGGGGAGCACCCGGCCGGCACCTCTTTCATCCCGGGGGATCTGAGCCGGGCGGCGGCAGCACCTGTCTGTCTGTCTGTCCTCTGCCGCGGGTGCCAGCACGGGGCGATGCTCCAGGGGGCTGGAGATGGCCGGGGCTGGAAGGCAGCAAGCGGGAACAGGAGTTATTTCATCTCCCGAGCCCCTGCAAGGCAGCTTCGGTTTCCTCCCACCTGTGAATCGGTTAAATGGGAAAAGAGCTTGGCTGGGGGCCACGGAAACTCTCTTATTACATGTAATTAGCTTAATTACATCATAAATAACCCATCAAGGGGTAGCGGAGTGACGCTCAAACAAATAAGCAATTCTGCTTTCATCGGACGACCCACCCAGCTCTTTGATCAGCCCCAATAACAACAAATGCTTTAACCACGAGAGGGGACACATCCAGCCCCCCATCCCTCTCCTGGCATTGCTCCCCATCCTGCCTCTCTGACGCATACCCAAAAAGCTGCATCTCAAATTCCGAGTAGGGAAAAAAAATTAGTAGGGAACATAATCAAAATTTGGGGCACGCTTTTAAATTTGTGGGATGAAACGCTGCAGGATGGAGATGGGATTTATCCCTGCTGTGCCAGGCTCCCTTGGGATCAGTGCTGGGCTTCTCCATCGGCATTTAAAGTGAATTCATTCTTCCCCGTGCAAAGAAAGGGCTCCCGAAAGGCGCTGGCTCCGCCAGCCGGGGTGGGGGGGGCGGGAGTGCGGTTATTGAATATAAACACGCCGTGTAATTTACATGCTAATTATGTTGAATGCGCTACAAGCCCATAATTAGAATCTAATTAGGTGAGAGCGCCTGTAATTGGTTTTGGGGAATGCGGTGATGGTGCACCTGGGGAGGTGACCCGCGCGGGTCGTAATGGCATTAGCTCTTCATGCGGGTGCCCTGGTGATGTTTGGGGGAGTCGAGAGGGTTTGGGGGACTGGGGTAGGGTTAGGAGTCCCAGGGGGTGTGCGGTTTATCGAGAACCCCCAAAATTTCCCTTTTGCTTTGGAGATCAGCGCCGGTCTCCGTGCCAGTGGGGGATGAATAGGGACCACTCACCCCTGCCCGATGGGGGCCAGTGCTGACAGCCAGCGATGGTGGACAGCTGCCGGAGCCGGGAACGCAGCCCGAAATTGGCATTGCAGGGGGAATTTGGGTTTGCAGAGCTCGCAGCGGGGCGGCGGTGCCGCGGGCAAAGCAGAGCATCGCGCCTTGCTGCCAGCCCCGCGGCTCCTGGCTGCCGGCATCACTCGGGGGCGCGGGGTAATTACAGCTCAGCGCCCGAGGACACGAAACCATCGCGGGCTGGCCAGTCCCGGGGGGCTCGGTGGGGGCTCCGCGGAATGCTGTGAGGGGACGGTCCCCACGGAGGCCACCCTGGCTGTGATGCCGAGCGGCTCCTGGCTCCGGTGCTCGGCAATTAAAATAGGATTAGGCTCCCGGCCAGCCGGGGAAGCTCTGCCGGTGCTGGGGCTGGCAATGGCGAAGCAGGAGGGAATTTGCTCGTTGGGGCGCATCGGCCGGGAGCGGGCTTCTGCAGCCCGGCCGGGGCCCCTGCCCCACTGCATCCCCAGGGACACCCCATGGCTGCTGGGGCGGCTCTGGGGGCACAGGGACACCGTGGATAGGCATGGCGGTGGCGGTTTGGGAGGTCAGAGGTTGTGGCAGGGTCTCGGCTGCCCCACCATTGTCTGTGGAGAGGGCGTTCCGGGGCAGCGGGTCCGGCACCGCCCTACTTCAGGAGCGCCCCTCTGATCGCTGGGCCGTGGGGGCTGAATGCAGCCACCGGCGGGGGGCCAAGGCCCTTTGTGCTGCTGGCCCTGTCCTCTGGAAAGCCCTGAGACGCCCGTCGGAATGGATGTGGGGTATTTGGGGCTGTCACTGACATGGAAGCCTCCACCACCCAGTGTCCCGGCGCTCCAAGACCCCGGGGCTGTTGGTGCTGGTGTTCCGAGGCTTGGCAGGGATCACAGATGATGGGCTGTCCTGGAATGGGGGTTCCTGTCCAGTTTAATTGCCATCCCTGTCTCTGCCTGCTCCAGGTGTCTCTGTCCTGAGTGGGAAGCCTGGGCGTGCAGTTCCATCATTGGCAGCTGGGGACGAGCTCTTCTGCTCTGCCTGTGTCACTCACTGCCGGAGCCACCCTGCCTTTCCTGCCTCCCGAGCTCTGTGACACCAGCATCGCACTGAGGGAGGCACCTGTACACACCCAGAGTGTGGGGCACATACCTGTACACTCACACAGTGTGGGGCACACACCTGCACACACCTGTACACACACACACCCAGTGTGGGGCACACACCTGTACACACCTGTACACACACACACCCAGTGTGGGGCACACACCTGTACACACCTGCACACACACAATGCATGGGCCGGTGGGGCAGCTTCAGGCCAGAGGACGGGCAGGGAGCAGCCCCAGTGTGCCATGGCACAGTCAGGACCAGCACAGGACAGGCTGGGGACGCCATGGGTGGCATGTGAGCCAGCAACAGGGAGCATCTGGAGCCCAGATGGGGCTGGCAGGAGGAGGAGCTGCCGTGGGTGGGTGGGTGAGCTGGCCCCCCGTCCTTGGCACTGTTCCACTGCAGCGCTTCTGCCATGGCTCCCTTGCCTGCAGCCCAAATTCCAGCCCTTGCTCATGCCCACTGTGCTCATCCCACCCTCCAGCCCTGGCAGACCCCAAGGCCCCAAGCCAGGAGGGGTTCCTGTCGCAGCTGTGACGCCGTTCCCACAGCCAGCCCCCACGGTTCCCACTCCGTCTGTGTGCTCTGGCCTCGCTGCCGCGGCTGAGCGTGTCCTGATCTGCGCAGGGACAGCACTGGGAACCATCAACAGCTGCCAGCCTGGGACAGAGGGGCTGCCCTGCATGGGGAGGGACCCTGGGGGCACCTGTGGGACATTCCAGTCCCTTGTGCAGCCGGGAGGTCAGGGGATCTGCAGGCGCTTGGCCTCGTGCTGGGAATGGAAGCTGGCTGCTGGAGCCCTGCCCGGTGCTGCCTGGAAGCCAGGGTGATGCTTCCTGACACTGACCTGCAGGACCCTGCTCTGCTCCTCCCCAGGAAGGGTCCCCAGAGCTGCTCCCTGTCCCTGCACAGGGCACCCCTCTGCACGGAGGGACACGCTCCTCCGGGTGAGGGTGCTCATTGGATCAGTGTACTGTGGATGTGGCACCCGATGGCTGTTGGTGGCATCCAAAGAGGATGACAACGCCAAAAAGTGTGGCATCTGGGGCAGATGGCATCCCATGAGGGTGACATCCAATGGCTGAGGATGGCATCTGATTGTTGTGTATGGCATCCAGAGAGGGTGAGACCTTTTAAAAGCATGGTGTCTCCAAAGTGGTTGGCTTCAGAGGCTGATGGCATCACGTGGAGGTGGCATCCAATGGCTGTTGATGGCATCCCAAGAGAGCAGCACCTCCGAAAGGAAGCATATGGGGAGGATGACATCCCATGGGGATGGCATCTGATGGCTTGGAGTGATATCCAAAGGGGTGACATCCAGGGCAGATGTCATCCCATGGAGGTGGCATCTGATATTTGGGGGTGGTAGCCAAAGGGGGTGACACCTCCAAGGAGTGTGGCGCCTCCAAAGAGTGGCATCTCCAAAGAGGCGGCCTCCAGGACAGATTGTATCCTGTTGGGGCAGGGTGCTCTGTCTTACTCGTGCCCTGGTGCCTGCCGCGTGGTTCTTGGCACTGGCCCACATCATCTGCAGCACTTCTGCCTTCCATCTGGCTGCCTCGTTGCACTTGTGAATATTCATGACCCTCATTATCCTCTTTCACTCCTTGCTCCCACACTTAGACTAAAAATAACTTTCCAAGGGGGGATGGGGTGTGCGGGGCGGGGGAGAGGCTCATCACCTCCCCTGGAGCTGGTTCCCAGGGGTCCCAGCTCTCCCATCCTAGGAGCCAGAGGCTTGGCTGGAACATGGGGTCACAGGGCAGGAGGGGGATGATGCTGGAAATTTTGGGAGCTGTGGTCTCTGGGCTGAGGTGGCAGAGAGCTCCAGCCTCCTGCCCCATCTCAATGGCAACTTCCACTCCCTGCTGTGGGGTGCTGGATCTCCTGAGCCCAGGTTCTGGTGATTTCTCTTCTGGCCACTCTTGGTTGTCCCAGCTGGCCACAAGCATCTCTGTCATTGTCCCTTGTCCCACATAGAGGTGGCAGGATCATGGTGCTCATGGAATGGAAAGTGGGCACCTCCTCTCACGGGCTGTCCTCCAGCTGGGCCCAGGCTTGGACTCAGGGATGACCCTGGGGTCCCTGGGGTACTCACACCTTCCCTTTCCCCCTGTAGAGCTGAAGGCCACGGGCACAGCACACTTCTTCAACTTCCTCCTCAACTCCAGTGACTACCGCATCCTGCTGAAGGATGAGGACCACGACCGCATGTACGTGGGCAGCAAGGACTACGTGCTGTCGCTGGACCTGCACGACATCAACCGCGAGCCCCTCATCGTAAGGGCAGGGCAGGGCAGGGGGAGACGGTGCAAGGGGTAATGGGGCACTTTGGGGACCTTCTGGGTGCCAGGGCAGGAGCTCGATGGGCATAATTGGTGCTGGTGGGGCCAGGTGGGAGTCCTGGTCTCCCCTGGGTTGGTGTTTCCACAGATCCATTGGCCCGCGTCCCAGCAGAGGATCGAGGAGTGCATCCTGTCAGGCAAGAACAGTAATGTGAGTAACCACCATGAACCCCCTTCTGGTAGTGGAGTGGGGCTGGTGCCTGGCACTGGAGTGGGATTCGTGTCCCGCTATCCTACTCTGGAAAAGCCATCCCCTAGCACGTACAGCTATGTCGAGAGGGGGTGGCACTCCAGGGTGTTACTGTCACCCATTCTGTTCCAGTCAGGCAGGTCCTGAAGAGCTTTGTGGGCAAGTAAGAGGCCAAGCTCCCCATGCTGCTTCCTCCTACCAGCCAGGGCTGGGCCCTCCAGTTTGCCAGCTTGTGGCCCATGCCATCCCCTGATCCATGCTGTCCCATGCCACATGCCATCCAATGACCTGTTCCATCCCATGCCCACACCAATACGGCCCCACGTGCTTGGGTTGATGTGTTCTCCTCTGCTTCCCAGGGGGAGTGTGGCAACTTCATCCGCCTGATCCAGCCCTGGAACCGGACACACCTCTACGTGTGTGGCACTGGCGCCTACAACCCCATCTGCGCCTTCGTCAACCGCGGGCGCAAAGCCCAGGTGAGGGGCAGGAGGGATGGGCTGCTGGGCTGGTGTGTGCCAGGGGCTGCTGGGCTGCTGTCTGCCAGGGGCTGCTGAGATGCTGTCTGCCACAGGGCTGCTGAGATGCTGTCTGCCACAGGGGTGCTGGGCTGGTGTCTGCCATGGGGCTGCTGAGCTGGTGTCTGCCACAGGGGTGCTGGGCTGGTGTCTGCCATGGGGCTGCTGAGCTGGTGTCTGCCACAGGGGTGCTGGGATGCTGGCTGGCACAGGGGTGCTGGGCTGCTGTCTGGCACGGGGGTGCTGGCACAGCCACCAGGAGGCTGCAGTGGGGTGGATGCTTGGCTCAGCTCTGCTGGCTGCTGGGGGAGGTGAAGGTTGTGGGCAAGGGCAGTCTGGGCATGACCATGGCTAACAGTGTTGTGCTGCTGAGAGGGGCCAAGCCATCTCCACAGACCAAGGACTTCTCTTCATGCTGGAACTTGGCTGTACTCCGATGGCAGCTTCCACACAACGTGCCCTCCCACCCTGCTGGCTGCAGCCACTGCTGGATCTCCACTGGGACGAGGGACATGTCAACCCAGCTTCCCACTTGCTGCCAGGTTGCTGAGCCCCTCACCGTAGATTCCAAGGATTCCAGCACCGGTGCTGCACAGGGAGAGCCGTGCAGAGACTGTGCCAGCTCGTGTGGCCGTGTCAGGAACATCCCCGGATGGATGTCACCCAGCACCAAGGACCGCAGCATGCAGTGAGAGGGTGGCATCAGAGCTGCATGCCACCAGGCAGGAGATGTGGCAGAGAGAGGAGCATTTTCAGGACAGCCTTGGGAGGGAGCTGATCTGTGCAAGCAGCAGCATGAAAATCCCAGGGGTCCCAAGCCCTGTGAGGTGTCTGTCCCCTCTGCGCTGGAGTGGCAGGTCCCAGGCTGTGTCTTCTCCTGAGGCTGGAGAGGGAGTCACCAGCCCCAAGTGATGGAGGATCACGGCGCTGGATATGAAAGATGGGCATCTGCCTCAGAGCCCCCAAACCTGGCATGGGCACTGCGAGAGGGGGATGCTGCTCAGACATCCCAAATTGGGATTGGACTGGGACTGAACTGGAGAGTGGCAGCATATGGGGAGGACCTGGGGTGCCAGTGCAGTTGAGGACAGCACTAGTTGGCCAGCAGGGTCAGTGGCAGTGTGGAAGTGTTCAGTGACCCCGTGGTGCTTGTAGCTTTGATGCTGAGGCATTGCTCATCAGCGCACGAGGAACAAAGTGGCAGGTGCCATTTTTGAGCCCCCAGGTGTGAGCCCAGCCTGGCTGGCTGTGGGAAACCATCTCTCCACTTTCTCCTACTCCATGCTAAGGGCACCCCAGTTCTGTGGCAGAGAGTAGGATCCATCCTGGTAAAGCTCCTGTTGGAGGCCAGCCCAGCCTGGAGCATGAAGGAGCCCAGGGGGACAGCAGTGCTGCTGCTCAATGGGCATCCATCACCCGAGCTCCTGGGGTCCCCTGCTCACCCCTGCCCTGGGGGTCCTTCCCCTGCTGGTGCTAACTCTCTGCCCTGCTCCTTTTCCCCAGGGGTTCCCGCCGAGCCAGCCGGGAGGCCGGGAAAGCAGCTCCACCGACAGCCCCCTCAGCCCGAGACCAGCACAGAGCAAGGTGGGAACGGGTCTGGGAGCCCGCCTGGCACAGGGGCACGCCAGAGCCGCGGGCTCCTCATCCCACTGGCATGCTTCGACCCTGGGCATGGCCGGCGCCACCCCCTTCCCTCCCAGCACAGCATCTCCGGCCCCCGGCCTGGCGGCGGCTCTCCTCCTCTCACTAACTCCTTCCTCCCAGCCCATGTAGGATCCCCCCGTGGGGGACACTGTCAGGGATGGTGGCTCTCCACCCACCGCTGGCTTTGCCCACTCCAGGCTTGCTGTGTCCCTTGGAAGTGGGACCGCGTGTCGGCAGAGCCACGGCGCTTGGAATGATTCAGGGGGGATGCCCAAGTAATGTGCAGATGGTGTTTGGGTAGGGCCTACAGAAACTTTACTGGGCAGCTGCTTCACCTTGCCCCAAGAGGGGCTTGTGTCATCCTGGCTGTCAAGTGCACTCAGGGAGGTGACAGCATCCCCAGCTCCTGGGAGCGCCCCAGTGTGCAGCCCACCCTGACAGTGTCACCCCAGCCTCTCCCCTCCGGACTAACACGGGGCAGTGCATGGGCTGGGGAGCATGGGGGACATGGGCACCCTGGTGC
This sequence comes from Camarhynchus parvulus, assembly GCF_901933205.1. Classification (NCBI taxonomy): domain Eukaryota; kingdom Metazoa; phylum Chordata; class Aves; order Passeriformes; family Thraupidae; genus Camarhynchus; species Camarhynchus parvulus. The sequence goes on from NC_044582.1 coordinate 6,109,205, forward strand.
AGCCTGGGGCTCCCCCAGCTCCTTAGGTGGTTGGGGGCAAAGGGTGATGCTTGGCAGTGGGCATCTCCCAGACTGTGGGCAGCTCCTGCTCCCAATTCCCCAGTGCCAGCTGGGAAAAGGCTGTGTCCATTTTAGCCCCCTCAGGTCACCCCTGCTAGGCAGAGGGTGTGTGTCCCAGCAGGACCTCCCAGGGGCTGCCAGCACGTGCTTCCTGGCAGCTCTGGTGCATTTCAAGGTGCGTTAGCTGATCAGCAGTGCCAGCACCACAATGGCTCCTGTGTTGCCTGACCAGGAGGGTGAGATGGTGCAGCCAGGCCTGTGCTGGAGAGAGAGAGGTTGTCCATGTGAGGTGTTTGCCCACTTCAGGAGCGGGGCCAGCATTGGGCAGAGGTGTTTGTGATGGTGATGGTGGCACAGACTGCACCGTGCAGTGGTGGGGATGGTGAAACATGGCTGTGCCCATCTCTGGGCCTGGGTGCTGCCAGAGGAGCTGGTGTGAGCAAACCCTCCGTGGGAAATGCCCATGGTGAGATCCCAGCCCCACACCCTCTCTTGTTCTTCCCAGAGCCTGGGCTCCACCAGGACCCTGCTGGCCTCTCAATGGAGGGTGGCTGTCACCGTATCTGTCACCCATGTGCCAAAGCCAGGGCACAGGGCCAGTGGACATCTGCCCAATTTGGTTGCTTAAGGTCCCCCCCTTGCCCAGGCTCCCCGTGGGTGCTCTGTGCTCCTGCTTTGTGTCAGCTGAAGGTGGTCCCTCTGCCAGGGTGAGGAGTGACCTGGCTGGGCCAGCCTGTCCCTGTGTGCCCCCAGCCAGCCCTGGCAGAAGACTTTGGATGTGCCTCCAGAGGCAGTGTGGGTCTCACTCCTGGCTGGGAATGTGTGATGGTGCCAGGGATGGCCATGGGAAGGCAGAAGCGACAGTAGGGAGGCATCCCATGGAGCAGACACAGCATCTCACCACGTGAAGAAAAGCACTGGAAAATGGCCCCTGGCAAGAGAAGTGCAGTGGGTCCAGCAGCCAAGCTGTGCTGAGCTGTGCTGCAGGCCAGACCCTGCCTGCTGAAGCTGCTGGAACTGTGTGGCCTTGCTGGGCAAGAGGCAATGTGCAGCACAGCCAGCTGGAGTGAAGAGGCAGTCAGAGGGGGATGTTTTTCCAGACCTGGGGGATGGATGCCCCACTTCAGCCTGATGGCTCAGCCAAGTCTCCAAGTGGTGGAGGGCATGGAGAAGAAGCCAGCATCTTTGGAGGAGTCGCTCACAGGAGCTTCAGCTTCTCAGGACACCTGCAGACCCCTTCCACATCTGTCCTCGCTGCTGTGCACCATCCTGGAGGAGGCTGCCTCTCCTGGGGGGCTTTGGGAGCTGTCACATGAGTGGAGGGGTGAAAGTCTAACCAGCTGCTCTGTTTGCTTCCTTCTCCAGGATTATATCTTCTACCTGGAGCCAGACAAGCTGGAGTCGGGCAAGGGGAAATGTTCCTACGACCCCAAAGTAGACACTGTCTCTGCATTAATAAGTGAGTCCTGTGGCTCCCTGGAGCCAGTGCGTCCTGCTCTGGGCAGAGCAGGTGGGATGAAACAGCTGCTCCCACCAGGAACAGGGTTGCTGCTCTGCCACCCCTGCCTGCCTCAGCTGGCCAGGCACCTGGCCCAGCAGAGGAGGGGATCGTGGTTAGAGACCAGTGCCAGCCTCCAGAGCTGTCTGGGATGGTCACAGGCAGTGGCTCTTGGTTGCCTGCTGGCTACTGGCCTGGTCTGGGGCTGGCAGTTGAAGAAGGTGGGTGGATGGGATGAGGGGGGCACTCCTGGCTGACCTCTGCCCTCTGCAGATGAAGAGCTTTATGCTGGCGTCTACATCGACTTCATGGGCACGGACGCAGCCATCTTCCGCACCATGGGCAAGCAGACAGCCATGAGGACAGACCAGTACAACTCCCGCTGGCTCAACGGTGAGTGCAGGGGACACTGGCCCAGGTGCCCTGGGGGCCTCAGGGCTCCAGGCCTAGAGGTGAGACCTGACACGTGGTACTGCCTCCTTCTCCAGAACAGAGATATGGGGGGGTGGATGGGTGGATGGATGGATGGATGGATGGATGGATGATGGATGAATTGATCATGGATGGATGCATGGATGGGTGGATTGATGATAGATAGATGAAGTGATGATGGATGGATGGATGATGGATGAATTGTACATGGGTGGGTGGATTGATGATGGATAGATGAATTGATGGATGGATGGATGGATGAATTGATCATGGATGGATGGATTGATGATGGATGGATGGATGATGGATGAATTGATCATGGATAGATGATGGATGAATTGATCATGGATGGATGGATGGGAAGGCACACAGAAGCAGGGATAGCTGTGTGGGGCAGTGACAGACGTGCCTGGAGCTTTGCTGGGCGGCGGGAGCAGACTGGTGAGAGATGGGGCTGGCCCTGTCAGTGTCAGTGCATGGGTTTGTGCAGCGCTGCGATGTCACCCGTGTCGCCTGCTGTCGCTGACCCCGAACGTCCATTCTGCCCCCCTCGGAGCACCCCTGCCTGCGGGGCAGCAGCTGAGTAAACACAGCAGAGCAGATGGGATGATCCTGCCGGGCTGGGGAGCCAGCGGGGTGGTAACCCGAAGAGGGGGAGCTGTCAGCACAGGCTGGGCACTGGCTGATGGATGGCAGGGAGAAGCTTCCTGAGAAGCTTCCGTGCTGTGTGGTTCCTTCCTGGGGAAGACTGGTTCCCACCACCTTGCTCGTAGAGCTGATGTATCTCTTCAACCTGTGGACCTCAGGAATGCTCCCAGGGGCCCCAGAGATGCTTCAAGCCTCTCCTGGTGCTTTAGAGATCACAAGAGACTCTCAGAGATGTAGCTCTCACTCTGTGAGAGTGTGAGAGAGGTGATGCTTCAGCAGAGGGGGGCTCAGCATCCTGCTATGGCATGGAGCAGGGGTGCCACTGGGCTGATGGTGCCATGCTGTGCTGTGTCATTCCAGACCCAGCCTTTGTCCGTGCCCAGCTCATCCCTGACAGCAGCGAGAGGAATGATGACAAGCTCTACTTCTTCTTCCGGGAGAAGTCGGCTGATGCCCCACTGAGCCCTGGGGTCTATTCCCGCATCGGGCGCATCTGCCTGGTAGGTGTAGCGGAGGAGAGGCGGGGAAGCAGGCCAGGAGGTGGGCAGGGGGACAGCTCAGCACAGGGGTCTCACTGTTGCAGAATGACGACGGGGGCCACTGCTGCCTTGTGAACAAGTGGAGCACCTTCCTGAAGGCCCGGCTGGTCTGCTCTGTGCCGGGACCCGATGGAATTGAAACGCACTTCGACGAGCTCCGTGAGTGTGCCAGGAAAGGGATGGGAGCCTTCTCTACCCCTGCAGGCTTGGGGGGCACCCTGGGCAGAGCTGGGGACACCCCTGCTGCCCCCTGCCTCTTGCTCTTCCATGGGTAACTGCTCTGCCTGTACCCTGGTGTCCCTGCCTACCTTCCCTATGGTGACGCCTCCATCTTTCTGTCCCAAGAGGACGTCTTCATCCAGCAGACTCAGGACACCAAGAACCCTGTTATCTACGCTGTGTTCTCAGCTTCGGGGTGAGTGCTGACCCTCCTGGCACAGTGCAGGACAGGAGGGGGTCGCAGCTGGGTGGCTGTCCTGACAATGCCATGACAAAGGGTGGCAGCAGGTCCTTGCCCCCAGGTCGGTCTTCAAAGGCTCTGCTGTGTGTGTCTACTCGATGGCTGACATCCGCATGGTCTTCAACGGGCCCTTTGCCCACAAGGAGGGACCCAACTACCAGTGGATGCCCTACACAGGAAAAATGCCCTACCCCCGTCCAGGCACCGTAAGTACCCCTGGGCACCACGGGCTGGTGAGCCAGTGCCTGCCAGGCAGCCAGCACCCTCTGACCTGTGCTCAGGCACCAACTCACCAAGTCCTGGTGATGTTTGTGCCGCAGTGCCCTGGGGGGACCTTCACCCCATCCATGAAGTCGACCAAGGACTACCCCGACGAGGTGATCAACTTCATGCGCGCGCACCCGCTGATGTTCCACGCCGTGTACCCCACGCACCGCCGGCCGCTGGTGCTGCGCACCAACGTCAACTACCGCTTCACCACCGTGGCTGTGGACCAGGTGGACGCGGCAGACGGGCGCTATGAGGTGCTTTTCCTGGGCACAGGTACCCACGCCGCGCACCGCGAGAACGCAGCATGCTCCGCCGCGGCCCCAGAGGGCACGGGCACCACCAGGGCTGGCCAGAGCACGGTGCCCTCCACCGCTAGGGCGGGGTGCGGGGCTGAGAATGCCCCCTGAGAGCCCTGCCCCTCCTCCAGGCTCCAGGCTGTTCTTTCCCTGGCCCGGTGCCATCCCACAGACCCTACTGTCCTGCCTGGTCCTTCCCTTAGTCCGGCTCCCATCCCTGAAGCCAGTGATCCGGCTTGATCTTCCCATCCTTGGGATTCTACCATGCAGCCTGGTCCTCCCCCTATCCTGGTGCCTGTTCCAAGGGCCTCATCATCCAGACTTAGCCTTCCCTGACTTTAGCACCCACCCATTCCTATTGCCCATACTAAGCCCATCATCATCCAGCCTCGTCCCTTTACTGCCCAGTTGCCCATCCCAGAGGCACTGACATCCAGCCCTGTCCTTCCCAGACCTCAATGCCCATCCTAGGGCCACTACCATCCAGGCCAGTGCTTCTCCTGCATCCCAAAGCACCCATGATCCATCCTGGTCCTTCTCTTGCCCTGGTGCATGTCTGCATGCTGCTCTGGGCACTGTCTGGCACTCTGGTGGCTCTCTCTAGACACAGCTGGTTACCTGAGCTGGCACACTCCACCCCAGACATAGCTAGCTGCCACAGCAGGAGAGAGTTGGGGATAGGCCTGGGGGATCCTTCCTTTCCACAGGCCCAGCAGGGACACTCTTCACAGACAGGGAGGGCATGGGTGCCCAGGGTAGCACTGAGCACCTGGGCACTGTGGTGTCTTGCAGATCGGGGCACCGTGCAGAAGGTCATTGTGCTCCCCCGGGATGACATGGAGACAGAGGAGCTCATGCTGGAGGAGATTGAAGTGTTCAAGGTAAGGACTGGCATGTCCTCCACCCTCTGCTGAGTGTTCTTGACGCAGCCAACCAACCCCTTGGGACACCAGCCAGCCCCTTGAGTTACCAGTCGCTCCCTGGGACAGCAGCCAGCCCCTTGAGACATCAGCCAGTCCCTTGGGACACTAGCTACCTCTTGGCCAGCTAGGAGGGACTCCAGGCTTTGGTCCTCCTGCTTGCTGCTCACTCACATCTCCCCCTGCCGGCTCTGCCTGCTCCAGCTGCCTGTGGGGGGTCTGGAGTGCCCACCCCAGGGCTGTAGCATCAGTCCAAGCAGTCATCCCTCCATCTTCTTCATTCCTGCTCTCATCCAGGTGCCAGCCCCCATCAAGACAATGACCATCTCCTCCAAGAGGGTGAGTCCCAGCAGAGGCTGGGTGGGCAGATCCCATCCTGATCCCAGTGGTGGCATTGCCCAGCATCACCACAGCACCTGAACAGGGTGTTTGCAGGGGCCCTAATGTAGTGGGGATGAGGCGGTATCTCAGCCTGTCCTCCTTGTTCCCAACAGCAACAGCTGTATGTGTCCTCGGCCGTAGGCGTGACGCACCTGGCGCTGCACCGCTGTGACGTGTACGGGGAGGCCTGTGCTGACTGCTGCCTGGCCCGGGACCCCTACTGTGCCTGGGACGGCAGCGCCTGCACCCGCTACTCCGCCTCCTCCAAGAGGTACAGCATGGCCAGGGAGGGCAGGGAGGCACCCCCAGCCACGGGCTGCCCCTCTCAGCTCCCGCTTCCCCGAAGGCGCAGCCGGCGGCAGGACGTGCGGCACGGCAACCCCATCCGGCAGTGCCGCGGCTACAACTCCAACGGTGAGCCGGGCTGGGGCAAGGCTTCAGCATGGGACACCTGGGAGGGGAGGCTGAGGGCACAGGGTGGAGCTGGGGACACAGGGATTCCTTGGCGGGGGGATGGTTTGGTGGGTGGATGTGTGCGAAGATACATGGATGAATGGGTGGGTGGGTGGGTGGATGAGCGGGTGGTTGTAGGGAGGAAGATGAGCATTGATGAGTGGAAACATTGGGGATGAGAACAAGCACAGATGAATGGGTTGGTTCATGGATGGATGGATACTTTGGAAAGTAGAATGAACATGGATGGGTAGATGGATACATTGGGGATGGATGGATGGATGGATGGATGGATGGATGGATGGATGGATGGATGGATGGATGGATGGATGGATGGATGGATGGATGGAGGGATGGATGGATGGAGGGATGGATGGATACGTTGGGGAGGAGATTGAATATACTTGGATGGATGGATGGATGGATGGATGGATGGATGGATGGATGGACGGATGGATATGTTGGGGAGGAGTTTGAACATACTTGGATGGGTGGATGGATGGATGCATGGATGGACAGACAGACACCCACCCTTGGAGACAGAGGGGGCAGGGCAGAAGTGCAGTGGGGTGGGGGTGACCTGGCTGCCCATGGCCCCCCTGCAGCTAACAAGAACACGGTGGAGGCCGTGCAGTACGGGGTGGAGGGCAGCACAGCCTTCCTGGAGTGCCAGCCCCGCTCGCCCCAGGCCAGCATCAAGTGGCTGCTGCAGAAGGACAACAGCGACCGGCGGAAGGAGGTAGGGCAGGGCAGCACTGGGGCACAGGGGTGCTGAGTGCCAGCTCTGAGCCGTGCCCCTGTGCCCCCAGCTGTGTGGGGTGCTGAGTGCCAGCTCTGAGCCGTGCCCCTGTGCCCCCAGCTGTGTGGGGTGCTGAGTGCCAGCTCTGAGCCGTGCCCCTGTGCCCCCAGCTGTGTGGGGTGCCGGGTGCCAGTGCTGAGCTGTGCCCCTGTGCCCCCAGGTGCGCGTGGAGGGCCGGGTGCTGCGCACGGAGCAGGGCCTGCTGCTGCGCGCCCTGCAGCTCAGCGACAGCGGCCTCTACTCCTGCACCGCCACCGAGAACAACTTCAAGCACACGGTGACCAGGGTGCAGCTCCGCGTCCTCAGCAGCCGCGCCGTGCACACCGTGCTGGTCCAGGCAGAGACCCCCCCCGGCCTGCCAGGTGCCCCCACTCCCCGCTACCAGGACCTGCTGCAGCTCCTCAGCCAGCCCGAAATGGGACTCCTGGACCAGTACTGCCAGGGCTACTGGAGGCACACGGCCGCCAGCCCCCCACAGCCGCTGGCTGGCCTCAAAGCCAAGGAGCAGCAGGAGCAGAAGAAGCCTCGGAACCGCCGGAATCACCAGCCAGAGACCTATGGGCATACATGAAACCATCATCAGGGACTTTGCTAGCACAGTGGTCTATTTTTCCCCCCTTTTAATATTAAAAATATCTATAAATAAATATATATATATATATATATATATATATACATCCACGCACACACACACACACGCACACACACGCGCTCCCCCCTCCCACGGGAGGTGGTATTTATTTGTAGGCTGTACATAGGCACTGGGGTGGTGCTGCCCCCACCTCCCAGCTCCAGGGAGGAGCAGGGACCCCTGAGGTGGCTGCAGCCACCATTGCTGTCTTCCCCCCTGCCGAGGAACCCCAGTTCCTGTTGTGCAGGGACCATGGGTCACCACAGCCCCTCTGCCGCACAGCTTTGACACCGTGCTGGGGGATGGGTGTCCTTGTGTGGGAGGGGATGTTGCCCTGGGGAGGGCAGGGTGTGAGGCAGTGCCAGACAAGGGCTGCCCACTGCAAGCTGGGCATGGCCATCATAGTTTTGTGCCTCAGTTTCCCCACAGGGTTATGGAGGAGCAAGTGCTTTCTGTGGGGAAGCTGTGGACCACCAGGCAAGCTGAGGAGGAGGGGCAAGGGTACACAGCTCTGTCCCCTCCCTGGGGGCTTGGCAGGGGTGAGATGGGACCTCAAGGTGGGACCGAGGTGTTCAGGCAGTGGTGGGGGCTTGGCCCCAGGGTCGTTGGATGGGGAAGGGAAGGAGAAGGGGCCACGCTGGTGTAAAACTTTGAGCAGCTGCTGGAGCTTGGTGACAGTGGCACCCGGAGGGGTTTGGGGCACCCAGCCCATCAGCCACCCTGGTGGGTGTGGAGGGCTGTCCATAGCTGTACATGGGAACACAGGGGTGGCCAGGGCTGAGGAAGTGTCCCCTGCTGCCGGGGACACTCCCAAATAAACGCTGGCTTTGGGACAGACACGGGCGCCTGGTGTGCTCTGTAGGGAACGGGCCTGGCCCCACCACGACACCCCCTGAGCCCTGCCAGGGCTGCCCTGGGGGTCACTGTGCTGGGGGCAGCACGGGGGCTCTGGGCAGGTGCCACTAGTGGGGGGCACTGCTGGGTGTCGGGGTACACCGGGCTGGTGCCACCACCGGGTGTTGCTGAAGGCACAGGGAGCACTCAGAGTCACTGCTGGGGGCACGGGGAAGTGCTGGGGGCCCTGAGGAAAGTTCTGGAGCACCAGGATACGGTACTGGGAGCTGGTACTGGCAGCATGGAGCAGGTGAGGAACTTAGCAGAGGGCACTGAGGGTGGTAGTGGGAGATACTGGGAGCACCGTGATTGACCCAGGGGTGGTACCAAGCTCCTCTGGGTAGCTCCAGGAGGCACTGGGGGCACTTCTGAAGGGCCTGGGCTGTACTGGGGGTAGTACTGGGCACACTGGAGGTGGGTACTGGGGGGTCTAGGAGAACTACTGAGGCATTAGGGTTTGGTAGTAGGAGCTGGTGGTACTGGGCAGTGCTGGCAGCAGCGGTAGGGAAGTGGTGATGGTTCTCTAGGGTGGCTGGAGGTTGCAGTGGGCAGTACTGGGCTGTGGCAGGGCACTCTGGTCAGTACTGGGCAATGGAGGTGGTGCTGTGCTCCTCTGGCCAGTCCTGAGATGCGCTGGTGCTGTACTGGGGGTGCTGGGGCTACGCTGGGGTCGGTACTGGGCATACTGGTGGGGTGCAGAGATGTACTGGGAGGGCTGGGCTGTACTGAGAGCTGCACTGGGAGCTGCCCTGGGCTGTACTGGGAGCTGCACTGGGCTGTACTGGGAGCGCTGGGCTGTACTGGGAGCACTGGGCTGTACTGGGAGCACTGGGCTGTACTGGGAGCTGCGCTGGGTTGTACTGGGAGCTGCGCTGGGCTGTACTGGGAGCTGCACTGGGCTGTACTGGGAGCGCTGGGCTGTACTGGGAGCTGCGCTGGGCTGTACTGGGAGCTGCGCTGGGTTGTACTGGGAGCTGCGCTGGGCGCTCGCGCCCTCTGGCGGCCGATCGGGGCACTGCAGGAGAGCCGCGGCGCGGGGACGGGGCGCGCTGGGGACAAAGGGGGGGACAGAGGGGAACTGGGCTGTACTGGGGTCACTGGGGCAGCCCTGGCAAGGCCTGGAGTCACCGGAGGTGGGGGAGCACTGGGGAGTTCCTTGGGATACTCAGTTTTGCTGCGGTGCCCGCATGGTGGTGGCAATGGGGGGCACTGGGGACGTAAGAGGCGGGCACTGGGAAGGCACACTGAGGGACCCAGAGACATTGTGGGGGCTCACTGAGTTTGGGGTGGTGACACAGAGGTGGCACTGCAGTGTCCCTGGGCGTTGGACAGGGTTTTTTTGGACTGGGGAGGGGGACACGGTCCTCACACAGGAACTGGAATTGCCTGGGAGCACTGGGGTTTCTTCCATAGTCACTGGGGAGTGTTACTGGAGAGGGCTTTGGGAACCCTGCGGAGGGTGTGTGGGTATCCCTGAGGACATGGTGCAGGTGTTGCTGGAGGGCCTGGGGACGTTGTGCAGGTGACACTGAGCTGGCCTGGTGGCACTGGGTGGTGCAGGCAGGTGGGTGGCCGGGCAGGCACACTAAGAAGTGCACCCAGAGGGCATGGGGATGTTAGTGGAGGGTTCTGGAAGGGTCCCTGGGGACACAGGGTGTGGTGACTGAGGCTGACATTCTGTCACTGTGGGGAGTGCCCATGGGGACACTGGTATGACTTACTGGGGTGGGACAGCGGGCACTGCTCCAGAGCAGGGGGTTTGACCAGGTGAGATGGGGACAATGGGGACATTAGCTCCCACTCTGGCCAGATCCCGGCATACACACCATCCCACCCCCAATTCCAAACCCCTGGGGTCCACAGCAGAGCTGGAGATGGGCAGGGGTCCCACTTCCCCCAGGGTGGCCGGGTCACTGCCCCAGCCCCCGGGGGGAGGCAAAGCTGAGGCTGGTGTGGCCGGGGCACCCTCCCGGCAGAAGTGCTGACTCCGGGAACCTCGGGATTGCTGAGCTCAGCCCGCTGCAGATTGCAGGGGGTTTATCGGGGGGGCCCAGCTTAAGCCCCGGGTGCTGAGCGCAGCCCCCCGGCAGGCGGCCCCGCGGGACCTTGGCCCCGTCCTTGTCGCACACGGGCGGGCGGCGGCGGCGGCGGCGGCAGCTGCGGCGGCGGGCGCGGGAGCGAGCGCTGGAGGCGGCGGGAGGCTGGAGCTCGCTGCCCATCCTGGTGCTGACCTCCAAGGAGCGGGTGCTGAACCGCAGGGCTGCGGGGCTGACCATGGGAGCCGGGGCCAGTGCCGAGGAGAAGCATTCCCGAGAGCTGGAGAAGAAGCTCAAGGAAGATGCTGAGAAGGATGCCAGGACTGTGAAGCTGCTGCTGCTGGGTAAGGGGGACACAACACCCAGGGGGGACATACCCATCCCTTGAGCATCTCACCCTAACAGCCCACCCAATGCTCCCCTGAAACCTACCAGTGCCCCTCAACCCAACCAGCACCCCTCAACACAACCAGCACCCCCTCAACCCAACCAACACCTCTCAACCCAACCAAAACCTCTCAACCCAACCAGCACCCCTCGACCCAATCAGCACCTCTCAATCAAACCAGCACCTCTCAACCCAGCCAGCACCGCTCAACCCAACCAGAATTCCTCAACTCAACCAGCACCCCCAAACCCAACCAGCACCCTTCAACCCAACCAGCACACCCCACAGCTGCCCCCAACCCAACCAGCCAATCCAACATTCCTCTGGCCCCCAGATGGACCCCAAACCCAAGCAACCCACCCTCACAGTTCATTCAACTTTCTCCTGACTCACCCAGGACCCTTAAAACCAAGCAGCCCACCCCAACATCAACCCCATTCCCAGCAGCCCTAAACCAAACCTCCCCTTCTCAAGAGCCCACCCAGTGTTTCCCTGATGCCTTTAAACACCTTTAAACAAAACCAGCACAACCCAGGAGTGTCCCCAACAGCTTCCCACTCCCAGACATCCCTAAAACCAACGAACCCCTCCCCAATAAAACACCCAAAGTTTTCCTGACCCCACTCTAAACCCAATCAGTTCAACAGTCCCCAGGCCTCTGCTCCTCTGCTCCTAAGCACCCCTAAACCCAGTCAGCCCACTCTAGCAGTCCTTTGACACCCACAGCACGCCTAAAGCCAACCAGTCAACCCAAAAGCCCACCCAATGTTTCCTTTCTCCCTCGGCACCCCTAAACCCAACCAGCCACCCCAACAGCCCCCCATTCCCAGGATCCCCTAAACCAGCTCATCCCAACTTGCTCAGCACCCCTTACCAGGCGCCCCAAACACAACAGACCATCTCAACAAGAAGATGAGATCCTGAGATCCTAAGGTCCTACAATCCACCCTAAGATCCCCTGGCTTCCATACATCCCTCAACTCAACCAGCCCACCTAACATCCCCCCACTCCCAGATCCCCCAGCCAACCCATCTTGAGTCTTCACCCACACAACCTACCACCACTCCAGCCTGTCAGCACCCCTGCCCCATGCTCCTAGGGACCCCCATGCAGCCCATTCCACCACCCCATGTGTGTCCCTGGAGCCCCCTTGTGCTGTGTGTCCCTCCCAGTCCTTCCCAGTCCCCCAGTGGTGCCTGAGGATTGGGGTGCTGTGTATGTGTTGGGGCCGTGGGTGGCATCACTGTCCTCATAGCTTGGCCCAGGACACATCTCCCTGCACAGCCACAAGTTTGGGGCATTGGGTGGTGGGTGGCAGGGTTGCGATGTCACCATGTCCCCACCCCTCCCCTGGGCTCCTGAGAGTGTCCTGGTTGAGCTGCTTCAGATCCCATTAGACACAGCGGCTCAGGCTAACCTTAATGCCACTGGCACCAGGCTGTTAATCCCCCTGCACACCCTGAGCCATGGACACAGCACAGCCAGCAGTGCCCGCAGCCACGTCAGGCACCAAGGCTCTCAGTGAGCCAGCACGGGGCTCAGCTGGGAGTGCCCATGGCACCACCATGACCCTGTTTTGTCCCCTTAGGAGCAGGGGAGTCGGGGAAGAGCACCATTGTCAAGCAGATGAAGTAAGTGCCAAGGCGAGGGTCACTTGATGGTGCCCACCATGCCCAGTGTCTGTCCCACACTGCAGCCATGGGGTGCCCTATCCCACTGTGCCTGACTCCCTGTGCCACTGCCATGGGGTGCATCCATCGTGTGGCTCAGCTCCACGGCACCCAGCTCAGCCCCACGCTGTGACCTTCCCTGGCCAGGATCATCCACCAGGACGGTTACTCGCTGGAGGAATGCCTGGAGTTCATTGCCATCATTTACAGCAACACGCTCCAGTCCATGCTGGCCATCGTGCGGGCCATGACCACCCTCAACATCCAGTACGGGGACACGGCTCGCCAGGTGAGGAGCATTCCATGTGGGGCAGGGGTTCCCCGCAGTCCCCAGGCCCCACTGACCCCCTGTCCCTCACAGGACGATGCCCGTAAGCTGCTGCACCTCTCGGACACCATCGAGGAGGGGACCATGCCTAAGGAGATGTCAGAAATCATCGGGAGGCTCTGGAAGGACTCGGGCATCCAAGCCTGCTTTGACCGCGCCTCCGAGTACCAGCTCAACGACTCTGCGGGCTAGTACGTGCTGGGCTCAGGGAGCGTGGCTGGGGGAGGCATCAGGGGGGTTCCAACCCGTGTCTCATGCCCACCGCGTGCCTGGCCAGCTACCTGTCAGACCTGGAGCGCCTGGTGACCCCCGGCTACGTCCCCACAGAGCAGGACGTGCTGCGTTCCCGCGTCAAGACAACCGGCATCATCGAGACCCAGTTCTCCTTCAAAGACCTCAACTTCAGGTGGGGGCCAGGCCCCAGTGAGGGCTGGTGCCAGGGGTGGGCAGGGAGGGGGGTGCTGACCCTCCTTTGTCCTGCCCAGGATGTTCGATGTGGGCGGACAGCGGTCAGAGAGGAAGAAGTGGATCCACTGCTTTGAGGGCGTGACCTGCATCATCTTCATCGCGGCTCTCAGTGCCTACGACATGGTCCTGGTGGAGGATGATGAAGTGGTGAGGAACGCTCACCACCTCACAGCCCCTCTGCTTTGCCCCAGCCGTGACTTGGGTGTCACCACGGGGCTGTGTCCCTCCGCAGAACCGCATGCACGAGAGCCTGCACCTCTTCAACAGCATCTGCAACCACCGCTACTTCGCCACCACCTCCATCGTCCTCTTCCTCAACAAGAAGGACGTTTTCCTGGAGAAGATCAAGAAGGCCCACCTCAGCATCTGCTTCCCCGACTATGACGGTGAGTATGGCGGTGGCTGGTGGTGGTGGGGTGCTGCTGGAGGGCTGGGTGCCACCGCCCCCGCAGGAGTCCCCCACAAGGTGTCCTCAGCACCCCATGCAAGCGGTGCTGCATGAGCCTTGCTGAGGGAGAGTACAAGATTTATCCACCTGAGGGAGCACTGGGTAATCCCGGGCCGGCATTTTGGCGGGGGACCAGCCCAGGAAGGGATCTTGCTCACTGCCTCACCACCAGGTCCCAACACCTACGACGATGCGGGCAACTACATCAAGCTGCAGTTCCTGGAGCTGAACATGCGGCGGGACGTGAAGGAGATCTACTCCCACATGACCTGCGCCACCGATACCGAGAACGTCAAGTTCGTCTTTGACGCCGTCACTGACATCATCATCAAGGAGAACCTCAAGGACTGCGGGCTGTTCTGAGCCCCAGCCGAGCACCCCCTCCCCTGGGAGCAGCCCCACCGCTGACCCCATTCCACCTCCACAACCATCTCCACTTGCCCCACACCCCTGGGATTTGACCTGCCCAGCTCTAAAGCCACCCCTGGTGAAGTGGGGGGGCTGGGGGGGCGGGGGGCACAATCTCACTCCCCCTCCCCAACAACTCTCCCACTGTGGGACCCCCAGTTCTGCTGGAAGTCTCTGGGGCTCCAGGTCCAAGGGGCACCTGGATGACCCTGGATACTACAGGGTGCTGCAGGTCCCTGGGTAACCCTCAGAGCTCCGGGGGACGGGGGTTCCCTTGGGTGCTAAGGGTCATTGAGCACCCCTTGGAGCAGAGGGGTGTTTGGGGGTCCTGGGTGTCCCTAGGTATTTGAGGGATCCTGGGGTGTCCCTGCATTCCCTTTAGAGCTGAGGTGCTGGGGTTCCCAGATGACCTTTGGCATTGGGGAGACTGGGGGGTTTTGGGTGGCCCTTGGTGCTGGGAGTCCCTGGTACCCCTTGGAGCTGAGGGGTGTTAGGGGTTCCCTTGGGTGCTGGGGGGTCCAGGTGCCCTCTGAAGCTCTGGCTGCTGGGGTGGTCCCTCGGGTGCTGCTGGGTGTCCATGGGTGCCCCCCTGGAGCTGGGGGTCTCCACAAACCCCTCAGAGCTGGGGGCCCTTTGGGTGTGGGGTGTCCATGGGTGATCCCTGGGGCTGGGGGTTCCTGTGGGCTGCTGGGTGCAAGGGGTGCTACAGATCATTGGGTGTTCCTGGGCGTCCCCAGGGACTGTGATACTGGAGCTCCCTTGGTGCCACCATGTCACCGCTGCAGAGCCAGGGGGTAGTCATGTGTTTGTTCCCCCCCACCCCACAGCCCCTCGGGGTAGGGCTCAGCCCTGCAGCAGCATCCCAGCTACACCCCCAAGGGTCCCACCACTGCCCTCACCTCCCACAACCAGGGGCTTCTCCTGACCCCAGGGGGATGCCAACCCACCTTGTGTCCCTCTCCCACCCCTGGGGCCCACCCCCCACCCTCCCACAGAGGTGAAGCCCCCCTGCCCACTCCCCTGTCACACAGGGTGTTTCAGTATATATAACGTTTCTCTCTCTTTTTTTTTTCCTTTCTACATTTTATTATTTCAAACCATGTGAACAGTTTGGTAAAACATCCTGTGGGAAAAGCGAGGCCGCAGGCACCGGCTGGAGGGTCCCCCTGGGCTGGGGGGACAGCGGGGGCCGCTCTGTACAGCGGGCTCTCCTCGCCCAACGCAACAGCTAGCCCTAAAAACTAGGCTTAGAAAGAGGGGGGGGATAGAGGCAGTGGGCAGCACCCCCTGCCCACCCTCCTGCCTGAGCTGCCCATGGGGATGGGGGCAGCAAGGCAGGGTGGGGTGCACACCCTCCCCCCCAAAGGCACACGGTTGGGGGGTGGGCTGGCCACGGAGGATGCCACCACCACGTAGCACTTGATGCTTTTAAATAGTTTGGTAAAAAGGTTTCTTTAAAAAGTAACCTGTGCCCAACCGGTGTGGTGTGGTTTTTTTTTGCATGGTTTTGGGTTTGGTTTTGTTTTTCCTTTTTTTTTTTTTTTCTTTTTTTCTTTCTTCTTTCTTTTCTGGTTACTAAAAGGAATGTCATCGGTCGTGTTTGTGGCTGGGTGGGCATGCCTGAGGGGACCCTGTGCCCCCCATGCCAGCAACACTTGCAATGTAAACAGTGAGAGCACCAGGGCTCGGAGTGAATGAAATGGGGGCTGGAAGGGCTGAGGGGGTACAAACCAAGATTAAAACCTTGTCTTCCCTGGAAGGGCAATGCCGGCGAGGAGGAGGACAATGGTGGGGGGCAAACACGGCCAGCAGGGGGTACATGGGCCCTGCCACCATGCTGACACTCAAAAAGTCTCTTTACGTGGTGGGCAGAGGAATGAATCTGAAGAGAAGCAGGAGTGGGAGATGGTGTGGTCCTTCCTTTGCAGCTCCTAGGAGAGAGAGGTGGTGAGCAGGGGAGGGTCTGGGGACAGGGCAGCCTGCAGCTGAAGGATGGTCCATGACCACCACCCACCTGAGCCTCAGAAGAGACCGCAGTCCTTCAGGTTGTTTTTGATGATGACGTCGGTGACGGCGTCGAAGACGAACTGCACGTTCTTGGTGTCCGTGGCACAGGTGAAGTGGGTGTAGATCTCCTTGGTGTCCTTCCTCTTGTTCAGGTCCTCAAACTTGCTCTGGATGTAGCTGGCTGCCTCGTCATACTTGTTGGCCCCTGGGCAAGAAGAGACACTGGGCTGCCCCACAGTTGCCCACAGCCACCAAAGGGTTTGGGCTTGGCTTGGCCCTCCACAGCCACTGTCCAATTGCCAAACTGAGGCTCCGGAGGCAGAATGACCCTCAGATAACCCACCTTCAGGACAGCTGCCCCTTGGGTTGGGTCCCTCACATCCCCCATCTCCTGGGGCAACCCAAAAACCCATCACACCCCACTTGCTGCCCCAACTCACTGCTCCTGCCAGGAAGGCAGGGGGCACAGAGGGTCCCAATGGTACCTGTGTACTCAGGGAAGCAGATGGTGAGGGAGCTGTGCACAATCTTCTCCTCAAAGAGGTCCTTCTTGTTGAGGAAGAGGATGATGGATGTGTCTGTGAACCACTTGTTATTGCAGATGCTGTCAAACAGCTTCATGCTCTCATGCATCCGGTTCTGGCAGGGAAGATGGCGGCATGAGCCAGGCAGGGACCCCCAGGCAGCACCCACCCCACTGCTCCCCAAACTGCCACCCCTCATGCTCCTGCCTGCCTGGGCAGGGGATGCCAATGGCCCTGCAAGGCTTGGGCCACACTGGCCAGGGCACTGGTGGCCACCAGAGGAGGGGCTGCTCCCCCAGCCCCCCACGAGGGGACGGCTCATGGCACTGGTTCCATGCCCATGACTCACCATCTCCTCATCTTCAGCCAGCACCAGGTCATAGGCACTCAGGGCCACACAGAAAATGATGGCTGTCACCCCCTCAAAGCAGTGGATCCACTTCTTCCGCTCCGAGCGCTGGCCTCCCACATCGAACATCCTGCAGCAGGGGGGTGACACGGGATGGATGGCAGCTCCCAGCCCCACCAGCCTCACCCCATGCCCTGCCTCAGTGTCCCCAGCTGCTGGAGCAGGAGCAGCACTGGTGCAGGCAGAGCACAGGGCCTCTGCCCCAGGGATTTTGCCAGTACTGAGGATCGGCCCCGGCTCCTGCTGCCAGGACAGTGCCCAGGCTCATTTCCCAGCCAAAGCAAATCCCTGACGTGAGCTGGGGCAGGATCAGGCCACTTTCCCAGGGAGTGTCAGTGTCATGCTCTCCAGAGACCTGCTCCAGAGCAGGCACAGCAGGGCTTTGCCAGAGACCTTGGACCAAGGGGAGCCAAGTCAGTGTGGGCTCAGCAGGATTGTGGCAGCAGCAGGGCTCGGGGATGATACCAATGCACCATGTGCCTCTCCCTCCACGGGCAGCAGAGGATGCCCTGCCTCCATGGAGAAGAGCCCAGCAGCAGCATTCCACATCCCCTGCCATGCCCAGTGCCAACTGCTTGGCTGGCAGGAAGGCTTCCCCACTGGGACACACTGCATTGCCCCAGACCACCCTCACTGCCACCCCCAAAGTGCTGTCCTGCAATGCACAACCAAGTGTCTCCATTCTACCAGGGTGGCATCGGGGTCCCTGCGAGCCCCTGCATTCAGAGAGGACCCCAGCAGATCTTTCTGACATCAGCTCTGTTGCCATGGGACCAAATCCCCTGGGGATGTGCACAATGGCAGCTTTTTGCCTCTGAAACTGGAGCCCTTATTATTTCCCATGAGTTTTCAGTGGAAAGCAACCACGGGGTGCCAGCAGGCCGCGCTGCCACTGCCTGACCCCGAGACCCCAGCTCCTGCCCAGCGCCCTTCCTGCAGTGGAAGCAGCGTCACAGCAGCAGGAGGAGGGACACCTTC
This sequence comes from Camarhynchus parvulus, assembly GCF_901933205.1. NCBI lineage: Eukaryota > Metazoa > Chordata > Aves > Passeriformes > Thraupidae > Camarhynchus > Camarhynchus parvulus. Next base: position 6,127,151 of record NC_044582.1, read on the forward strand.
CCCCTCCCCTCCTCGCCAGAGCCTGGATCCGCCCCCAGGCTCAGTTCTGTGAAGTGTTTTTGAGGCTGTTCCAGCTATTTCAGCGGTTTCCGCTCTCTGAGGCAGCAGTTCCCGCCATGAGCAAACCAGGAGGCGGGGAGAGCTGAGTGCACACAGTGTGCACCCATGCTCCATCTGAACTTGAGGAGGAAGGGGTTTTTTTGCTTTCAAAAAGGCAAAAAGGAAAGATGTCAGACATACTTGAAATGTAGGTCCTTAAAGGTGAAGTGAGTCTCTACGATGCCCGTGGTCTTCACCCTGGTGCGCAGCACATCCTGCTGGGTGGGGATGTAGTCAGCACGGGCTATCCTCTCCAGGTCGTTCAGGTAGCTGGGGACAAAGAGGAAAGGTGCTGTGAGAGCTGGACCTTGGGGCACGACCCACCCAGATCCCATGGCACATCCCCATCCCCTGTCCATCTCCCAGCATTGTTCAGTTGGGGCGGGCACTGCCAAGCTGGGACGCACAGCAGGGTCCCCAAGTGCATCCCGGGGTAACTGCATGTCCCTGCCAGACACAGACAGGGCAGGACACCAGTGGCCAGGGACACACAGGACCGAGGGACTGGGGGCAGTGTGCTGGCACTGGGAGCCCAGCAAAGGATGCAGCTGGGGCTGAGGGGCTCACCCCGTTTCCCTGGCCGTTTGCACGGGGGGAAATGGCAAGAGGAAAATATTCAGTGCTATGGCAACCAGCCGCAGTGCTGGCGGAAACAATCGATGGCGCCATGCCATTTATAGTCAAAAACACAAAGGGACGGCGTCCTGGGAGGAAGCAGGAGGCGGGAGGCAGGAGAGACAGGGAGCAGCGCCGTGGGGGGCTGCAGGAGTACCGAGCCCCCGGGAGCATCGCCCGCCTTGCTGCCTGCACGGCCACAGGGGGTGGCTGGGTCCCCAGTGTGCAACACCCACCAGGACTGATGAGGGCTGCCAGGGGGATCAAGGCAGGTTTTGATTTCTCCAGCTCACATTGCTTTAATTGGGTTACTACAAACGGGCTCCTTTAAGCAAATTAGGCTTGTCTTAATTAAGGCATTTGTGGCCCTGTAATCTGGTGAAAGCCAGATTACAGCCCGCGAGGCCATAGGGATCCGTGGCTCTGACTGCAGCACGGCCACTCGCCAGCTCCTGGGAAACCCTGCAGCGTGTCAGGGCAAGGCCAGGGCTGGAGGTGCCCCAGAAGCCTGCTGTGGGTGTGAGGGTGGGGGACCTGCACGTTACTGCTGCAGAGCAGCTCAAAAACAGCCGGAAACACACTTGGCCTCTGGCTACGAAAAACAGGAAACGCCACAGCAGGGCCCTGCGCAGCACCACAGGCTCTTGGACATTGCATCAAGCCCCAGGGTGCTGGTGAGCACCATCCCGGCACTGTTGGAACTCCCAGAGGCAGAGGAGGAACAGGATGGGAGCTACTGTGCTGCAGAGGGCTGGGGTACACGTGGGCTGCGTGCTGGGCACAGCACAGGGCTCCTCATCCCCACACTGTCCTGTTCCAGCAGCACCGTGGGCACATCATCCCTGTGAGATGGGCAAGGGATTGGCCACTGCACAGGCATCTCTCACAGGGCTGGAAAAAGGCTGGAGCAACAGCTTGAAGGTGCTCCTAATTAATGGTTGTCCAACCCCCACCATGTGCTAAACACTCCATAATGGCACTGACAGCGACAGGCACTTGGCAGACACTGTGCAGATACACCTGCTCCAAGTGTGTGTGCAAGCTCCTTGGCACCTGATGGGTGTTCTGTGCTTCCACACCAGCACCCACTGCCAGGGAAATGCCAGGGCTGGCTGGGGAGTGATGGGGCTGAGCAGACAGGGGCTGGGGGAGGTGGGTGTGTGCCCATCAGGAGGAAGTGAAAGCTGCGGGTGCAGGGGGAAAGAGCTGACAGGAGCTTCTCCAGGTTTGGGGCTTGCCAGGAGCTTTCCTGCAGTCTCTTCCCCATGGTGACCTCAGTGCAAAAGAAGGACCTGACACTGCTGTGAATGAGGGGACAGCTGGGGAAACCACCTGCCCTGGGATGGCAGTGAGTCCCAAACGTGCAGGATCCCAGGCAAGACCAGGCTTGGTGAGGTGTTCCTGGCACACCACGAGCTCCCCCCACACTGCTTTGCCATAAGGGGTCTGGGTGGAGAGAGTAGGAGGGCACTGTGCAAGCTGAACACAGACTCAGCTGTGTTACTCTCTCCAGCAATGGTACATTAGGCAGATTAACTTTATTTATTAATCTCTTCAAAAATAAACCCAACCAGCTGCAGCAATCTACCTAAACACCAATTTGCTGGGTAATGCACAAGCATAATGCCAAGTCTGTCTGTATAAAAACAGTTAAAAGAAAAAGAGAAGCCTCTTGAGCATCCTACTCATCCTCTTCAGACCTAAGCGTCCCCAGGTTTTTCCTTGGGAATTTTTCCTGCCTCGACAGCCCATGAAGGATGATGAGGATGGGCTGTGCTCATGAGCGGGCACCAGTGGAGAGCATCTCCTGGGGAAGGAGTGGGGACAGAGCAGCGGCAGGAGGGGGATGCCCCGGTGCCCCCCTCCCAGGGTACACAGCACCCCGCCAGAGAAGGAAACAGCTTTCGAAACATCCGCCTTCCCAGTTCCGCTCGGGCTCAGCCCCAGCACCATGCGGGAAGTGGCAGCACCGGCTCCTAAGCCTGGTGAGGGTGAACAGCAGCCCCTGGGGGGATTTTGTGCTGCTTGATAAAAGCACTGTGGCTCCCAGGGCTCAGCTGAGCTGGGCAGAGGAGGGGGCACTCACTAGGCAGCAGAGTCGTTCAGCTGGTACTCTCGGGAGCGGTTGAAGCAAGCCTGCACCCCGTTGTCAGCCCACAGTCTCCGGATGACGTTGGCCAGGTCCTCAGGCATGATGCCCTGCTCCTCAGCAGTGGAGGAGAGTGCAAACAGCTGCCGAGCATCATCCTGCAGGGATAAAACAGCTTGAGCATTGGCACGGACTTATTGAAGCTCACTCACTCAAAGGACCTGATGGGAGCCCACCAGGGAACAGCAGGGCTTGGGCTGAGCCACCTTTAATCCTAGTCCAGTTTTGGGCACATCTGTTTTAGCCACCAAGAACTCCCCTCCTTGCCAGGCACAGTAGGAGAAGGACGGCACTCACCGCTCTGGAGGAGTCTCCAAAGTCAATCTGCAGGTTCCCCATCGCCTTGATGATAGCCATAATGGACTGGATGGTGTTGCTGTAGACCACAGCTTTGTACTGCCGGCACTCCTCCTCTGAATAGCCATCCTCATGGATGATCCTGGGGCAGGGGAGAGACACAGACAAGGTCAGCCCTTTGTGGGGTACCCCAGGATGCTGCTCCCCACCCATGCTCGGTGGCAACACCGACTGGGAGCTTTCCCTGTCAGCCACTGGTTTTGGAGCTTGTGGCCAAGGCCTGAGCAGTGCCAGCCACAGAGACAGTGCAGGGACCACTCACTTCATCTGTTTGACGATGGTGCTCTTCCCAGACTCGCCAGCACCTGTGGAGAAAGGAGAAGGGATGAGGTCCTGTGCAAAGCCAGGAACCCTTACCCTACTGGGACACCCGCCCAGCCCAGGGACGGAATGCAGCAGGTGTTTCAGCCATTGGAGAAGCAGCATTAGCCAGAGCACATGACTGGATCTACACTGGAAGTGTCAGGACCAAAAAAAGAGGGAACAAAAGCAGAGCTTGGAGGGCCCTCACAATAGGTCCCAAGGGAAAAAATAACACCTGCTCTGGGCCAGGAAAATGGCATAAACACACTAACATTTTCCCCACAATCCTAACATGCCACAGCTGATGGGCAATCCTGGCTTTGGTTGAATGTGGGGACTCCCTGTGACAAGGGGACCAAACTCTGTCCATCACCTGCCATCCCATCTCCAGGCAGAACTTGAGATGCTGCATCCCACGTCCCCTCTGTGCTGAGGAACAATGGAGCACCAGCCCCAGCACATATCCACAGCTGGAGGCAGCAGCAGTCAGGATGCAGGGATGCTTGTGCCACAAGGTACAGGCAGGGAACTCAGGAATAAGTTGCCACCTCCAGCAGCCAGCTGAAGCGATCCCAGCGGGCTCAGCCGCCCCCAGGCTGGTTCTTAAATAGTGCGCACTTCCCAGCCTGCCGTGCACTTCCCAGCCTGCCAGGTCCTGAGCCCCAGCCTGCTGCGGAGGCGGCTGCCAGCAGGGAGAGCTGATGGCTTTTGGGGTCGTTTTGTTTTTCAGCATCCAAACGCAGGGTTCTGTGAGTTCAGTGAGACAGCCAGGGTGCCTAAGGTTCTCCTTCCCCCACCCTGTCCCCCCTAGGGACGTCACCCCACGCAGGCAATGTGCAGCTCAGCCCAGCCCTCCCTCCACTGGCTGAGAGCAGGGAAGAAGCAAAGTCACCCTGGCTGCAAGAAAGGGGAAGCCAAAAGGGGAAGCTGAAAGAAAGAGGCATGTCCCTTGTCCCCTCTCTGTGCAGGGAGTGTCACGAGATGGATGAGTGCCTGGCTCGTCTTGCCCCAGGACCCCCAGCAGGATGAGGCCCCTTTGGCCAGGGACAAGTGCAGTCCCTGCCTCTGGGTGCAAATCCCAGAGGATCTCCCAAGTGAAGTCCATCCCGGTGTCCTCTCAGAGCCCTTTTTGTGGGTCCCCCAATGCTGCCCTTGGCCATGGAGCTGCCCTTACAGGGGGCCCCAAGCAGGATGGTGCCAGCATGACTGCAGAGGGGGCAGAGATTACAGAGGAGGTTAAAAAAAATCAGAAAAAAAAAGCAGCAGATTATGCTAAAATTAACTGGGAAAAACAGGGCCCATCGTGCCAGCTGAGACATGGTAGCAGGGAACAAACTCCTTCTATGCTTGTCACCAGCCTGAACACCACCAGGTGACAGGCATGCACCCCCAGGGACATCACTGTGGGCAGTGCTCAGGGCATGGAGCGCCCTGATGCCGGGGCCATACTGAGGCTACAGAGACCCTGCATTTACCACTCAAGCACCTTGCTGCGTGGTTCCCATGCTGTGTGTGCCAAGGGAGGGGCTCTGCTCAGCTCAGAGGTCACTGCCCAGCACAGCGGGGGCTCTCAGCACTGCTGACCCATCCTCCCCCAGGATGCTGACGCGGCACCCGGCGCAGCCCGGCCAGCGCTCATGGTCAGTGCTGGCAGCTCCTGCCTGGAGCTGGGAGCAGGGGGGAAGGACTCAGCATAGCCCTTCATTTTTCCCATTAAATATCTCTAGTTTCTAACACCATCCCATAGCACTGGGTCTGGTAGCCAGTGGCATTCACTCAATCCTTGCTCAGCGGGTGCCTGGACAGGGAAACTGAGGCACATGGCAAGCAAGAACCTGGATTATCAGCATCTCTGAGGTGAGGCGCCAGACAGCCATCCCCAGCTCCTCCTCCCTCTGACCCTGCCTGACATTTTCTCTCTGCCAGGAGAGAACAACCCTGCCGGGGCCTCCTGCTTTCTCTGGGCTGGGTGACAGTCACAGGGTGACCGTCACCAAGGCTGGCTATTTCCCTGCAAACTTCCTCCACATCTCCCAGCTCCTTCCCAGCCCCCTGAGGAAGGCAGCCATGTTCCAAGTCAGCACCTCTGCTTGCCCAGCACAGGAGATTGTACACTTGCAGTGAGCAGGAATTTGGATGTGAATTAACAGCCCCCCCTCCCCAGGCGGGGGACCCTCCCCAGTCCCCTCCATGAGTGCAGCAGAGGGGAAGGATTTCCAATCCCCGGAAAACCCCAGCTGCCGCCCATTCAGCCCCAAAACAATTCCTGGGCTGGATGCCAACTGCCAGTTCCCACCCTCCAGCCCAGCCCGGGCAGGATGAGGCAGTGTCAGAGGAGCTCTGGACTCCTGTGCCTGCATATCAGGGGGAGGGGATGGAGACCCCCCAGTAGCATGGGCTGACCCCAGGGCTGTGCTTCCTCCAGCCCTGCCTCTCTGCAGCCAGTGCTTGTTCCCAGGGCAGCGCCTGGCAAAAACAGGACGAGAGCTCTCTCTTGGGCTCATTTCCTCCTTTCTTTGTTAAAAATAATCTCCAAAAATTTAAAATAAGCAAGCAGCTGCCTGGCTGCAGAACTCCCTGCTAATCCACTGGCAAAAACTTTATTGAGCCAACATATATATTCTGCAGCCCATGATTTATGGTGCTTTCTGGGCAGCAGATATTTAGTGCAATATATGCACATACTTCTGGGCAGCACCTACATAATCCCTGTATTTTAGGAGCTGGCCACAGGTTTCAGGATCCACCTCACCCCCCATCACTGACAGCGGATTTTCCATTTTTCCACACGGCACCATCCTTTCAAATATTCAGGCATAGATGGAAGCAATGCATAGCTGGAAAATTCTCATTATGGGGGAAAAGCTGAAATTCAATCCACCAGCAGGTCCAGAGCCATCCCCATCCCCAGCACCCAGAGGCCCATTCCCTGCTGCTGTCCCGGCAAGCTTTCCGAACCTGGCAAACAGCAGCTATTATTTGAGTATGGATTTACAGATGGGTTTTAGCTCTGGACAAACCCACCAATTCCTTTCCCTGCAGGACAGACAGACAGCAGGACAGAGAGACAGCCGCAGAGCCCACCTCCCTTGGCACCTGCAGGGTCCCCACCATCAAATGGGACGGACAAAGGGGTGTGTTAAAAGCAGAGTTACCCTAAAGACTCTAATAACAAAAAGAGATTCCCCTCGACATTTTCTTTCCTACCCAAAATAGATGGAAAATTGCTGTAAAAATAATCACATTTTTTTAAAACCCCACAGTGACACAGGGCGTTTTTCCCAAGGGCCATCCCATTCCAGCACAGGGCTGGCTGCTTCCCAGAAGGAGCTGTGCATCGTTGGCTGGTGGAATGCCACGTCCTCAGGCAGGACCTCAAAAAATTGGGGGGGTGCAAACCCCCTGTCCAAGGCAGCTGATAAAGATGCAAAAAAAACCCCCACAAAAATAAATAAAACAGGAATAAATTGGCAGCACGAAGGATGCTCAGGGCACACAGGAGGAGGTGGGCTAGGGATGGTTTCCCAGGGGGAGCACGGAAAATGCACCCCGGTGCCAACAAGGGCTGCCGGTGTCCACAAGCTGGACAAAACTATCCTTGTGCTGGGCTTTTTCCAGGAATCCTGAAACTTTGCTGCTCTGTTTCTGCCCCTGCCATGGCCAGAGTGCTCCCTCTCCCCCTGCACCACTGCTGCCATGTGCCCCCAGGCCTGGGTGCTATTATCCTGCCCACCCTGCCCTGACAGGATGGGGTCTCACCCTCTGGCACAGCCGGGATGCTGTCGGCACCCAAATCCCCCTAGCTGGGTTTTCCACACCCAAATCCCCCCGGCTGGGTTTTCCACCAGGGATGGAGAATTACTCAGCTCCCCTGGCTCCGGTGATTCAAGCAGTCTCCGGGCCGGAAAGCCGCACTCCGGCCTGGAGCAGGAAACCCGGTGGCTGCGGAAAGGCCAGGCCAGCCCTGGCTGTAGCAACAGTGCCTGGGGACACTGTGATCCCAGCCCTGGGCAGGCTCAGACCAGGGGACACCATAAAGCTACACATATATATAGGTGAAGATAGATATATATATTTATATGTGCTTTAAATCAATGTATACGTTGCTCCACAAAAAAAGTAAGATTGTGTGTGTGTGTGTATATATACACAAACACACAAAACAGTTAAAATAGAAAATGCATTTCTAATGTACATCTGTAAAAATATATGTTAAACATATACATATAAACCAGCTGCTTCCCCTGGGCAAAGTCTAAGTGCTCATCTTGGAGCAGAGGGCAGCTGCCAGCCCCTAGGACATCACCACTGGGGGCACTGTAGTGACCCACCCCACCCCAACCTATCCCAAGCCGATACACCAGCTTCAGGGGTTGGATGTCAGATCCCTCTGGGTCTCTAAGCACTGAGTTCTTCCCTGGTCCCCCTCACTGTGACACCTCCTAGTCCATCACAAAAACAGCATTAGGGCTCCCAGTGTCCCCACTGAAGGGATGACCCAACCCCTCCAACAGCCAGGACTGAGGAAGGAGTGGAGTCAGAAACAACCCCCAACACAGGACCAAGCACAGCAAAGCAGGCAGCTCACACAGAGCCCAGGGCAATTCTGGAGCCACACCACCTCTGAAAGTCACAGCTGGTCCCTCCCTTCCTCTATTTTTATGCAAGCCCCAAAAAAAAAAAAAAAAAAAAAAGCTGCTTCCGAGCCCTGCCCGGCCACTGTGTGTCCCAGGTAGGATCTGGTACAGGCAGTTCCTACATGACGTTCCCTGGTGCCACCATGCCAGCAAGGGCAGTGTCCTCATCCCTGGTCTGCACCCAGAGCAGACCCCTGGGGATTAACATCATCACCCCACCATGCCTTCTCCACCTCTAACACAGCTGAGAAATCCTTCACTTTCCTAATCCTCCAAAGATAAGGAATGAGGGGCTTTGAGCACAGCAATCACTTGCCTGCTGCCAACCCTGAATCCCCCTGGAGTATCCCAGCTCCCACAGGCAAGGAGGTGGGTTGGTCAGAACACTGCTGCCCAGCAGAAACAGCCACTGACTGCAGGGCTTTGTGTCCCAGCCATGCTGAGGAGCTGACAGTGGCACCAGGAGGTGTTGGAAGTATAGGGAAGATGCTCCAGGTGCTTTTAGACGTCAGTGATGGCTCCTGGCCCCTCCCAGCACCAAAACCGTGGGAGACTGGTGGTTTCCAGTAGCAGGAAGGGACACATTCTTTGTTTGGGGGGAATTGCTTTGCCTGGGGGATATTGCTTCATCCATCAGAGACTGGAGCTTCAAACTACCTGGCAGACACTCACTTTGCCCAAGCAAACAGCAGAGGAAAACCTGAAGGCATGGACAGGTGCCACAGCAGGAGCAGCGCTGCGCCCACACCTGCAGAGCTGTGTGCCACAGGGGGGTCCTGGCTGTCCCCACTGCCCTGACAGTGTGCCACAGGGGGGTCCTGGCTGTCCCCACTGCCCTGACAGCATGTCCATGCCTCTCCAGCTCACCCACCACGGCAGAGGAAAGGCAGGAGGCAGCTCATGGCCACATGCAGAGCACAGCACAGACCTGAGGCACCTGCAGCAGTCAGCCCCAAGCCCTCTCTGCTCCTACACTGCTGATGCCATCACCACACATCGAGACTGGTGCCTTCCACTCACACCCTGCCCTGCCTGGCTGTGGTGCCCCAGCTCCAAAGCTCAGCTGCGGGACACCATGAGTTGACACCAAAAAACATGCCACACTTGGAAGAGACATTTCCTCTTCATGCCGTAGGTTGATGCAGCACAAAGGGTGAAGCTGTTTTTCTCTTTAGTTTTTGCCTCCCTTTTTCTGGAGGAGGCAGGAGGGCTGCAGCCCCCACAGAGGACCCTGGAGCTCTGCCCTGCTGAGAGTGATGAGGAGCTGTGGCGCTCACCAAAAAGCATGTGAGGCCTCAGCTCTCCTCAAAGCTTCCCCTGGCCATGGGGAAAAAAAAATAAGCCATACGAAGGGTGAGCAGCAGGGAGGTGAGAGCATCCCCCCAGCACTGCGGTCCCACCCCACAGAGGGGACATGTCACAAGCCCCAGGGGGACAGTGCTGGCCACACCTGCCCAGCTGCTCCCTGCCGGCCTGGGAGGATTTTCCGGCCAAGGCTCAGCTCGGAAATGGCAGTGCTGACCCAAGGCTGCGGTGCTATTGACACCTGAGCAGCTGCAAGGGGAAGAAAAGGCCATTTTTTTAATGTACAAAAAGAGCCATTTTGCTCTATTTTTGGCTTTAGAAAGCAGCTGAGATCAGAAATGCCGCTCGTAAACACCAGCCCCAGCAGAAGGGAGTGAGGACATCCTCTTCCTCCTCCTGCCTCCACTTCAGGACAGAGCAAGACCCAGGAAAGGGATGTCAGCCAGTCAGCCTACAGCATAATCCTGCTCCTTGGTGACGCTCAGCACCAACAGGATGGGCCCTCCCTACCCGGGCACCCAGAGCTCACAGCACCAGGGTGATACTGCCTGGACAGTCCCAGGAGCCTCCCGAAGCTGGAGGTGCCAAACCCCCTTGGCCAGCGACCTCCCCATTGCTCCCCACCAGGCCCTGGGCTGAGAGGAGCAGACCTGGCAGCAAAGCCAGCATGGGAGCAGCTCAGGGCAAAGAGCCACCACGTGCTCCTCACTATCCCACATATCCCACGGGGTTCCACTCCCCTCACTCTCCTTTCCACAGAAAAAAAGTGGGGCAGCGAGTGTGCCCAACCATCGAGCCCCCCAGACAGCACAGACCCCCTCCCAATATCCCCAGGATGGGTTTTGTTGGCAGCACTGCTCATGCCAAGGCAAAAAGAATCAAAATAAAACAAAACAAAAAAGAGCCGCACTCTGATAAAGGAGCATTTTAAGGCGTTAATTACGTATTTCTCAAGGCAGGCAGGGGTTGAGCAAATAAAGGCCTGCCGGATTTCAGCGTGACTTCCTGCTGCTGGCAGCTTCCTCTGCAGACAGCAGATGAGTCCAAAGACATTTTCTGTCAGGGTTCGCTCTGTCCCGCTGCCCCACGGCGCCATGGGAGCCTCGCAGCTCCCGCACCTGGAGGGAGGCCCTCCCTGGGAATTTCGCAAAGGGAATAAAAAGCCCAGCTGGGAGTCATTAAGAGAAATAATGAATTAAAATAACGAAGTGCTGCCTTGCCCGCAGGCACAGGGCAGGGCTGTGAACGCCCATGGGAGCATCACCAGGATGCTTTGAAGAGGAAAGCGGCCCGTTATCAGTACCCAAATCGAGTGTCCGTGAGGCACAGAGCCCGTGGGCTGGGGGGGCCCTGCCCAGGGCAGGCAATGGCCCAAGCCCCCCAAACCCCCACGGAGAGGGCAGGGTGGTGGAGAGGCTCGGGCCTGTCCCAGGGCTCCAGCAGGGAAGGCACGGGGCAATGGGCGCCTGTCAGCCCCGTTACCTCCACCAGAGCCAGAGCCCAGGCTAAGGGCAGCCCATGGAGGAGTCCCAGGATCCTGGGCAGGTGGGACGGGGTGCCCGAGCCTGCAGGACCTTTGCTGGGGGGGGACATCCAACAGGTGAGTGGGGATGCCCCCACCTTTGTCCCAAAGGGATATGTCCAGACTGGACACTGATTGGTTGGGGGGACAGTACCATAATAGGGTGGCATCTACTTCTGGGGGGATCCCCACAGCCCAGAGTGGGGTGGCAGCCTCTCTGAGGGGCACCCAAGGTTTGCTGTAGGGCCAGCACCCCACTGCCAGGGGGATCCCCAAAGCCTGGAATGGGGCTGGCATCCCACTCACAGAGGGGTGGGGAAAGAACCCCAATGTGGAGGGGACCCAGGATCTGCTGTGGGTATCGGGCTCCATTCCTGTAGGGAAACCCTGGGAAGTGGGATGGGGTCAACACCCCACTCCTGGGGGGAATCGAATGGGGTAAACATCCCAATCCTGTGGGGAGAGACACTGGGAGCTGGGATGGGGCCAACATCCCATTCCTGGGGAGGGGGGGAATCATGGAAACTGGGATAAGATCAATAACCCACTCCTGGAGGGAATCCCTAGGATCTCGGATTAGATCAACATCTCACTCCTCGGGCGGATGCCTGGGACCTGGGATGGGATCAACACCCGACTCCTGGGGGGATCCCTCGGAACTGGGGTGGAATCAACACCCGACTCCTGGGGGGGATCCTTCAGACCTGGGATGGGATCAACACCCGACTCCTGGGGGAAACCCTAAGGCCTGCTGCTCCATCGGTGGGGGGGAACCCGGAAGCCTGGGGCGGGGCAGGCCCCGGTTCCCGGGGACATCCCCGCGGCCCGAGATGGAGCCCGCAGCTCACCGTGGGGAGAGCCCGAGGCCTGGGCTGGGGCCAGCATCCCACAGACGGGGGATCCCCGGGGCGGGGCGGGGCACTCCGGGCGCTGGTACCCAGGATCGCCCCGGGGCAGCGGGGGGCGGAGGCGGCGAGGCCGCCCGGTTCCGGCAGGGCTGGGCCGAGCCGGGCGAAGAAGCCAAGATGGGGGGCCCGGGGGTGGGGCCCGGGGGGTCTTACCCAGCAGCAGCAGTTTCACCTCCCGCGCCGCCTTCTCGCCGTCCTCCCGCAGGTTCTTGTCGATCATGCGAGAGCGCTCGGCGGCCGCCTTGTCCTCGGCGCTCACGGTGCAGCCCATGGCGGCGGCGGCGGCGGCTGCTGCGCGCCCGCGGCTCTGCCGGCCCGGCCCGGCCCGCCCCGACAGGCCCCGCCCCCGGGCGCGCAGGGCGGGGCCTGCCGGGGCGGGGCAACGGGCGGGGCCAATGGGCGGGGCGCTGTCGGGGCGGGGCTGGTGGGCGGGGCTTGCGGGGCGGGGCCGCTCGCTGTCGGCGCGCGGGCCCTCAGGCGGCGGCGGCCGGTAACGGCGGGGGAGGGGCGGGGGGACACGGGCTGTGAGGGACGGGAGGGAGCAGGGACACGGTGTGTCCTGGGATAGGCGTGTGCGTGGGACACGGTGTGTCCCGGGATAGGCGTGTGCGTGGGACACGGGGTGTCCCGGGATAGACATGAGAGGGACACGGTGTGTCCCGGGATAGACGTGCGCGTGGGACACAGTGTGTCCTGGGATAGACGTGTGGGAGCGACACGGTGTGTCCCGGGACACACATGGACACGGTATGTCCTGGGATAGAGGTGTGCGTGGGACACAGTGTGTCCCGGGACACACACGGGGAGGGAGATGGAGTCTGGGTGTGGGGTTTTGGGGCCCTTTGGGTGCAGAGCAGTGGGTGCAGCCCTGGGAGCAGTGGTTTGGGTGATGCTGTGTTTCAGGGCTACCTTCAAACAGCGGTTTGGGTGATGCTGTGTTTCAGGGCTACCTTCTGTGGAGTCTCGGTGTCACAGGGTGGTGGCTCAGAGCTTGGGCATCTCTCACTCCTCCGTGTCCCCTGCCCGCAGCAGGAGGGAGCCCCTTGGCAAGTGACGGGGCTGGGCGTGTCTGTGACAGGGAATGGGTCAGGCTGGGAATGGACAGGATGGGGCATCTCCAGGTTTCTCCCAGAACAGGGGCTCCCTCAGGCACTTGCCCTATCCCCCATCTCCCAGGGCTGATCCCTTAGGAACCGAATCCCCCACAGTTCCTGAGGAGGGGGCCAGGTGTGCCCTCTGGCCCAGGGGGCTGGCCCGTGCCCAGGTAGCCACCCTCACTCCATGCTAGCCCCACAGCATTGCCTCGTGCCTGCCCAGTCCCTGCAGCCCCTCCACACACCCCACTGGCACCAGCTGAGCAGGATGAGGGCAGCCAGGGATGCTTTCCACTCAGAATGCCAGGGGAAGGGGTACAGCATCCCCCGTGGGGTCTGCAGGCCTGTGCCCGCGGGCCTGGTGTGGGGGAGCAGGGCTGTTCCCGTGGGAGCGGGCTGCCATGCTAATAAGGCTTTGCTAACGAGCTGGCACTGAGCCCAGAGCTGGGGCCAGCTGAGGGGAGCAAGGGGCCAGGGCCGGGGGGGCTCACCCCCACTCCACACTGTGCCATGGGCGAGGGCTGGGGGCTGGCCCTCAGGGCACTGGGGACACCTACTGCCCTGGCACCTGGCACGAGATGCCCCAGCACCGCTTCCCTGGAGCCCTGCTTCCAGAGCAGCCCCAATCTCCAGGGATACTACTGCCATGGCACTTGCTGGGCTCCTGCTCCCATGTATCCCACTCCTCAGGAGTCCCACTCCCCAGGGCCGTGCTCCCACTCATGTCCCATTGTCCTGGGGATCCTGCTCTCACAGGTGTCCTGCTCCCCAGAGATCCCATTCCCTCACAGTCCAGTTTCCCCAGGGTCTAACTCCCACAGAGGCCCTGCTCCCATCGGGGTCCCTGCACATCCATGTCCGTGTGTCTGTGCTGTCCTGCTGTATGTCCACGCTGTCTGTCCTGCTGTTCATCCATGTGCACTGACCCTGCACGTCCGTGTCCATATATCCCTGCTGTCCTCACGCACATCTGTGCACCTGTGTGGCTCGTGTCCGTCTGTCCGTGCCACCTCAGGATGCCGTGTGTGAGGTGCCAGCCTGCGTGCCAATGCCTCACCCACCCCAGTGATGCCCGAGACCTGGGCACATTCACATCTTTATTCTCACCTCTGGCGTCCTGCCACCGCCAGCATCACCCCCAGCAATAATTTACAGGTGTCACAGGTGGCCCTGGGGCAGCCAGGCTGGTGACAGAAACAGCGGGGCCACGCTGCAAATGGTGAGAGTCCAGTGCCCCCCCGTGTGATATGTACATTATACAGAGCTACCCAGAGCAACACAACACATTAAAAAAGATCTACTCTTATGTACAGTATTTATAAAAAGCATCCCAGCCTCCACCACCTCATAAAAAAATACGTCTCTTATGTACTTTGCCGCAGGACAGACCCCCCCCAGCCCTGTGCTGCCCACCCTGCCGGGCTGCCCTCCGTACTGGGAGGGGACGTGGGGGGTGGGAGAGCCACTCTCCGGGTTTTGGCATGGTTTGGATAGATGGATCCCAGCGGCATGGATGGATGGATGCGTGGGTGTGGGCTGTAGGGGTCTGAGTGCTGGCCCAGGGTGCAGGGTGAGCAGGGACAGCTTGTGTTGCTGGGGTGCCCATCACCCTGGCATCTGGGCATGCAGACAAGGGTGCCTCCAGAGCCCTGAGCTTGCCCCCAGTGAGTGCTGCCCCCAGCCCGCCCCCAAATCCCCCTCATGCCCCTTGGGTGCACCAGGCCCCAGCAGCCCAGCCGCAGCATGGGCAGGATGCCAGTGGATGCCAAGCCCATGGCATGTGTGCCACCTCCCTGGAGCAATGCAGCTGGTCCCCCGTACATGGCCCAGGGGTCAGCAGGGTCCCATCCACAGGCACCCGAGCCAACAGGTCCCCTGGCAGGCTCAGGAGCAGCAGGCTGAGCACCACCAGCCACAGCATGAGGGCCACGCCTGTCCACAGGGAGCGGGGTGCCCCGTGATACCAGGGCAGCGGGTGGCATCTCTCTGGGGATGGGGGCATGGCAGGGGAGAGGGCGGGTGGCTTGGGCACAGGTGCTGTCACAGGTCCGACCGCCCCGCTGGATTCCAGCCCCCACGGACGCTGTTCATCAGGCTCTTGATGCTATCTGGGGGAGGCCAGGGAAGTGCCCAGCCTTGGTCCCCACGGCAGGCAGTGCCCTGCGCCCCTGGCAGTGCCTGCTGCTGGTGGCTCTTGGGGTGCAGAAGAGCTCCACGTGACAGCCAGCTCCGGGTGAGGTAGGGCAGTGTTACTGTCCCCATTTTACAGATGGGGAAACTGAGGCGCAGAGCAGGGAAGGTGCCTGCTGGAGTGGCTGGAGGGCACAGGACCTGCCCCGGGCTCACTGCCCCATCCCGGACACAGGTCAAGGAGTCTCCCTGCCTGCCATGGCTCGTGCCCTCTCACCATCACCACAGGTGACGGGCAGCAACAGCAGAAGTCCCCAGGGAATCCTGGTGGGGCTGCAGCATGGGGGCTGAGCCCAGGGTGGGCTCTCCCTGGGGCACCGGGTGGGCGGGGGCGAGGTTGGCTTGGGCACCGGCAGTGGCTAGTGGCTGCCGCCGCTCTTCCCCCCACCCGTGGCCCAGTCGATGATGATGAAGCTCAAGCTCATAATCATGAAGACCACCCCGAGGAGGGCAAAGCAGGCAGCCTGTGGGGACAAGGAAGGGACTCAGGGATGGCCAGGGCAACAGGGTTCCCAGCCGGGCTCAGAACCCCATGCCTGTCCCCATCCTTGTACCCCTGCCCACGCTTACCAATATTTTGGGGGTGGAGCGCAGTGGCTCCTTGTCCTTGGGCATGATGCGGATGTAGAAGATGGCAGGGAAGATGAAGATGAGGCAGGGAGCGGAGGTGGCACCTGGAGAAGACAGGGACAGAGTGGGCAGGGGCCTCCCACCCTGCAGCTCAGCCCTGCCAGCCACACTGCCAGCACAGGTCCTGTCCACCCCCACCCCCTCCTTGCCCTCCCCAGTCCTGGCAAAGCCTTCCAGGAACCCAGGGACGCAGTGTGCTGGCACTGTCCCCACACCCCTCCTGCAGCCCGGGCCCTGGCACCGAGCGGAGTGCTGAGCGGGGGGAGCCTGGCTGGGGGATCAAGGCAAACACGCAGGGAAGAGCAGGGCAGGCACTGTGCTGTGGGAACTGGCCCGCCAGGACAGCCATGGGATGGGTGAGCCACCCAACCACCTGGTCCTGGCAGGGTGACGGGGGAAACTGAGGCACGGCAGGGTCAGTCACAGCTGAGCACCAGTCAGGACAGGGGGTGGCATGCTGCTGCAGCACCCCATGATCAAGGAGGGACAGGAGCAGGGCACTGCCACCCACCAATCAAGCCGAAGATGCCGAGAATGGAGGGGGCAAAGATGACGAGGAGGTTGATGAAGGTCAGCAGGATCACAGCAATGGCGATGTGGCGGATCCAGCTGAAGTCTTTCCCTTGGAACAGCATCTGCTGGATGGCCCGACGCACCTGGGGACAGGGACAGGGTGTCACATTCCATCCTTGGAGCCAGGACCCATATCCTGTCCCTGCAGTCCTGCTGGTCCCCATCACCCCTACTCTAGCCCTGTCCCTATGGCTCTGCAGGTCACCATAACCCCTTTCACTTCCCAAGCTCTCACCCTAATGCCCCACTGGTTCCTGTCACCCCTTCACCCCTGAGCCTCTGTCTCATCACCCCTGCCTCTGCCCCAGCCCTGCTCCTGGCACCCAGAATGTCCTGTTCCCCAATCCCTGTCTTCATCACTGCCTCAGTTTCCCTTCTCAAAGCCTGGTGCTGAAGCCACCTGGGGGGTCACTCACCGGGAAGAGGACGATGGGGACGGTGAGGGTGACAGCCGTCAGCACAGCCACACGCACACACAGGATAAGCACATCAAAGGGGTCCACCTTGTTGTAAGTGTGCAGCAGCTCTGACTCCACACGGTCTGTGAACACCATCAAGGAGCCCCTGGGTGAGCCCCAGCAGCATCACCCCCCTGGCACAGGTGTGCCAGCCCCAGTCCCCTCCCCAAGGGCTCACCGTAAAACGTGAGGTAGCCAAAGAGGGCAGCCAAGAAGTACATGAGGTACATGACCGTGATGGAGATGTTGGAGATGCACTGCATCTTCTTCTTGGAGGGGCTGCAGGACACGGTGGGCTCAGCACAGCCCCGTGGCACCCAGTGACACCAAGCACCCACCCAGTGAGGAGGGGTGATGCCAAAACACTCTGGGGTGTGTGGGGCATGTGCGGAGAGGGGCTGTGTCCCCCTTCCTGGGCAGGGTGGCACCAACCAGCCACCCACCCTCTCTGGGTCACAGCACCCACCTCCCAGGGGTCCCACCACCACCCCTGGATCATGGCACCCACCTCCCAGGGGTCCCACCACCAGCCCTGGATCATGGCACCCACCTCCCAGGGGTCATACCATCCCTGCACCCATTCTGAGTCATATCACACACCTCCCAGGGGTGACAGCGCCCACCCAGGGTTATATCACCAGTCTCCCAGGTGTGATATGGCCTACCAGCCACCTGCCCACCTACCCCAGGTTGTATTACCCACCTCCTGAGACTGATATCACCCATCCCAGGTCCTATCAGCCAGCATGCACCCACCCACTGCCCCACCCAGGGTCATATCACCCACCTCCCCACGCTGCCCCGGCACAGGTCCCACACATGGATGTCACTGCCTTTGGGTGGGTGCCCGATGAAGCCCACCCCTCCCTGTGGGTGCCCCCACCCAGGACTCACTCCTTCAGCTCGGTGTAGATGGGCAGGACCTCGGGGTGGCAGACGAAGGCAAAGGCCATGATGGGGATGGTGTAGGCTGTCTGTGCAAGAGGAGCACGACTGACTGCTGGGGGCCAGAGGGACGTGCTGCCAGCACCAGGACCACCCATCTTCATTGGGTGCATGGGGTGGGGGCTCACCCAGAGCCTCAGGTCCTTACCTGTGAGTTCAGGGTGAAAAAGCTGGGTGTGCAAGTGTCCTGCTCGGGGGCCTGGAGGACTGTGTAGCCATTCTGGTAGTCACTGGTGCTGACAGTGGTGACGTTGAGGATGCCCGTGGTGTTCCCCTCCTGCTCCGGAAGTGGGCAGGGGATCTGGAACTTCTTGTAGATGACCTGGGGTTGGGGGGAGATGGAGCCAGTCAGTTCTTGGTGCCCCCAGCTCCCAGCACACATTGGCCACATGCCCAGCAGGAGAGTGACCCTGCTGGGAGCCCTCCTAGGGACACCCTTTGCTAGGGTTGCCCTGTGGTGATGCTGCTCCCCCAGCCTGTCCCTGTGGGGGTGGGCAGCAGGACAGAGCCAGGCAGCAGCACGTGGAGGGGCCACATGTGCAGATGCCCCTCCAGCACCTTCCCCCCTTTCCCTTTCCACAACATTCGGTTCCTTCAGCCGAAAATAACCCAGCAGCTTGACAGCCCTGCCACAGTGTCTCTGCAGCCCCGAGCACCCGCTGTCCCTGCTGCCTCTGCTGTCCCCACAGCAAGCAGCCCAGCCTCACACCCCAGCAGGAGGGATGCTTGGCACCCCAAGGGCACTGCCAGTGCCAGCGGGTGCTCACCGAGATCAGGAAGAAGACCATACAGCTGAGGGAGAAGCCGCTGGCGTAGCCAAGGTAGCCTGGGGAGGGAGGAGAGTGGCTGCTGGGTGCGGGCGGGACCCTTGCACTGGCTCAGTGTCCCCTCCTTGCCCAGCACATCCAGGCTGGCACCATCGCCCCGTGGGAGACCCAGGGTGCCAGACCCCAGTGCCATGGGTAGCATCTCCCTGACTTACCCAGCTGCTTCATGAGGGCCAGGGGCAGGATAATGGTGACAGAAACCAGGATCACCAGGTAGTTCCCATTCATGTACCAGTCCCTGGAAGCAGAGGGCCTGCTCACCACCTCAGTCTGCCGGGCCACAGCAGGCAGAGGCAGCCACTGTGGGGGCTGTCTGCCATTCCTAGGGACCCTTAAGCTGCCATATCCCAGGGGCACTGGTGTCCCCTGAGGCTGGCATTCCTGCTCTGCTAACATCCCTGGGGACCCCTGAGACAGCATCTTTGGGGACCCCTGAGGCCAGCATCCCTGGGGGCCCTTGAGCTAGGGCTCTGCCTATCCCCACAGTGATGCACCCACAAGGGCTCGTGAGTTGCTAGTGGGGATGTGGGCATGGGGTGGGGGGACCTATACCCAACCAGACCCCCACCCTGCAGCCCAAAGTTCTGCTCAAGGAGGAAAGCCTGATCCCAAGAGGATGTGAGGAGCAGGGATTGGAAGTTCAGCTCGGTTTAATCTCACCCAGGGGCTTATTCAGCACTGACAGTTATCAAAAATAGTAGTGGCTTAATGATAGTAAATCCCTGCCACGGGCTGCACAGCTGGAGCCAGAGCCCCGGCGCCTGCCCGGGGAAGGCACGCAGGCAGCGTGGGCAGGAGGCACTCACGTGGTCTTCTCCTCCAGGTTCAGGAAGGTCTGGATGACCAGAGGCACTTCAGATTTGACAATGTACAGGTAGCTGGACATGGCTGCAGGGCAGAAGGAGGTCTTGGTGCCCTGGTGTTCTGTGGTCCCACCCCCTGTCCCCAGCCCCGGCGGGTCCCCCAGCTCACCCCCGATGTTCTGCAGCGTGATGGCGATGGCCGCCGCCAGCTTCCCCGGCGTGCCGAACGCTCGGTAGCCCAGCTGCTCATAGGCACGGATGCCTGTGGGACAGGGAGCAGTGGTGGTGGGTGGGAGTCAGGGTGGGACCCCCAGCACGGCCCTGCTGAGGACTTGGCACTCACCCACAATGCCTGAGGACTTGAGCAGCAGGTGGATGGAGTAGCTGGAGAGCAGGGCCACTGCTGTCAGGAGGAAGCTGCAGGAGGACAGCGCACACAGTTACCAGTGGGTCACAGCACAGGGCTCAGACACGGCTGTGGGGCAAACCCCATGCAGATGTGCTCTGCCTGTGGGCAGCTGGCCTGGCAGGATACCACGCCCCTCCCTCGGCACCAGTTGGGTGTTCATGGGGCAGATTCAGTCCATGTCTCCACACCCAAAAGGAGCCATCACTCATGTCCTTCAAGCTACTTTTGAAAATCTGACTTTGTAGGAAGGAAGGCAAACCTTCACCCTCCCCCTCCTCCCCCCGAGCGGGACACAGCACTTAGGCAGACTTTTTGGGCATTGCTCAGCCAGCAGGACACTGGTCCCTGCATCACCCCAAGCCAGAGACTTCTTTCTTGCCTGCACCCACCAATCCCCTTGGAGGAGCCCCCCAGACCTGGACATCCCCCCCATGCCCCCATGGCACTCACAGGAAGAGGATGATGCCGGTGTTGGCCATGGCATAGGCCAGCCCCAGGATGCCGCTGCCCATGATGGCATTGCTCAGATTGAAGACGGACATCCCGAAAGACGTCTTCCCTTCAAACTGTTCACAGGACACAACAGGGAGGGGATGCACCAGTCACACTGGGAGCTTGCCCCATCCCACCCCCACCACTGCGCCCGTGCTGCTACTCACATCAGTGAAGTGTGTCTGCTTCTTCTCGGCACCATGGGGCAGGAACTCCTCCATCTCTGCCACGCCAGTCTGGTTCTCTTCAAATCTGTCCATGGAGGGAGAGGAGTGAAGCCAAAGCAGAGGCAGGGACCATCAGCACTGGCTGGTATCTCAAGGGCAGGGAGCAGCTCAGAGACCCCCCAGGTCCCTGCACCGCCACTTGCCCTGAGGCCCCTACCTGTCACCCGCCAGTGAGGGGACAGCGGAGGCGGTGAGTGCGGCCGTGTGCTTCCCGTTGGGCACCAGCTCCACCATCTCGGCCTGGAGGGGCACGTCCGTGGTATCCATGGCTGGGAGACAGCTGGGCTTGCTATGGGCTCTACTCAGGCTCTGCAAGAGGGAGGCAACAGTGGTCCAGCTCTGGGCAGGAGCAGCGGAGGGGCTGGCCTGGAGCCTCACAAGTCCTGCCTCCACCAGGGACACTGAAGCTGGGCTCAGCACCAGCGCTGGTGGCACGGCAGGGACAGGTGCCTGGGGATGGGAGGGTCACCGAGCCAGACATCACGGTGGTGTGCTCCTCCCTTCTGCCCGCTCAGCACACAATATCCCACGGAACTCAGCCCCAGCTCCAGGGCCCCACCAGAGCCCCAGCGTGGGGGTGCCCTCTCGCCCAGCCAGACATCCCACAGCCCACCCCGTCCCCTTGCTCACAGCACAGCACTGCCCAGCCCCAGAGTCCCCATCCACACCGCCTGCCCACCTCCACTCCCCTGCCCGCAGCTCTCGGCTCCATGACTCTGTTTCCCCTCCTGCAGACGGGTGCCAGCGGGCGAGTGGGGGCGTTTGGGAGGGCGGCTGAGGACGGGGTCGGGAGCTCAGGGACCCCCCCGGCCGCCGTTATGTAAAGCCCGTGGCGCTGCCCGGCGCGAAGGGCTCACCCACGTCCCGCCGCTGCCGGGGTGCCAAGGCGGGGGGCTCGGGGGCACGTCAGGGCTGGACAAACGGAGCAGGAAAGAGCGCGGGGCCGGGAGACAGCTCCTTGGCAGGGGAAGGCGGCCGGGCTGCCGAGCGCGGGACGCCTTGGCACGCCGCACAAAGCCGCCTCTGTGCGAGCCCCGGCCCTCCCCGCCCCGCTGGGAAACGGCACAGGGTGGCTTTCTGGGGCAGGCTGGCAGCCGGGGCAGGGTCCCGCCACCCCCCACTGCCCCGAGGGGCTGGGGTCTTGTTCGGCTGGCCAGGGGGCTCCACACTGGGGCTATGTCCAGCCAAGGGCTGCTGCCACCCAGCTGGAGGTTAGGCCTGGCTGGGATGCAGTGTGGTCCCCAATCCCGGGAGGATGCTGCTGCCCCACCACTCTGCTGCCCGGGGGTGCCATGGGGTGAGCAGGGGACATTCCCACCTCTATGCTCGCAGGGGATTGGTGCCCCCAGAAATCTGAGGAGCCTTCCCACAGCACAGTTGGGTCCAGCAGTCCTGCTGGCACGCAAGGGAAGGATGACACGTCAGGGTGGGGGTGCCAGCACCTCCGGTCTCCTGAGCGGCTGCCCTGCTTGTCCCTGCCCATACAGGCCACAAAGACCTGGCAGGGTCATCCCAGGCCACACACTGGCTGCTGGCACTGCCAGGGGGGCCGAGCCCCTGTGGTTGGCCCAGGGTGGTGGGCACATATTTGAACCACCCTACCTGCAGCACCCAGCTAGGTGGGGAAGCTGAGGCAGGACACAGGCCAGCAGGGACCAAAATGAGAAGGTTCAGCCATGCGGGGGACGAGAGGGAAGCGCAGGGCGGGTTCTGGGTGATGATTTATCCCCTCCACTAGGCCTCTGCTTGGGATGGATCCAGGCATGAACAAGGCTGCCAGCACGTCCAAAAGCCACCGTTAACTCTGCGCCTTCCCACCACCACAGCAGGCATCGCTGAACCCACCACTCACCCAGTGTGGGACTGAGGGGGGGCACCAGATCTGTGATGTTCCAACACCTCCCTAAGCCCCCCAGTGCCGCTGGGCTACCTGCGGGCAGGGCTTCACCACATCCCACTGGTGGCACGCAGCATCTGCCCACTCCCCTGCCCGCTCCCCCACGGGCGCCAGGAAGGCTGGGCACTCTCGTCTGCAGCCCCTTTCTTCTCCCAGGTTATAATTACACCTCTCTGGGCAGCTCAGGAAATACCAACTTCTTCCCCCAAGCGTCTCTCGGAATAGCAAGCGGCACGGCCGGGCTCATTCAGCATGCACCGGGCTTCGTGCTGCCACCCAGACGCTTCCTCCCGCCGGGCAGCCTGGCACAGCCCTGGCACAGCCCTGGCACAGGCCCAGCACCACTCACTGCCACTTCCCCAGCTGGCCCTGGCCTTTGCCCCTCGGCCAGGCTCTCCTGGTGGCAGTAGCCAGGGCAAGGGGGGAGATGAAAGAGGAGGGAGCATGAGACAATTCGATCGGGCAGTGTGAGCCCTGCCTGCTGCTGTTTGCCTTGCGATAAGGCAGAACAGCAAATACAGAGTGACGGGTGGCCCTGAAGGGGTGGCTTGGTTCCCCTCCAGGCGGGGTTGGTGGGTTCACCACCTCACTGTGTGCCCACCAGTTGGGAACCCTCTGCTCTGGGCAAAGAGCATCTCTTCAGGGATCTCTTCCCTCAGGGTGCCACCACGCAGATGGGATGCTGCCATCTTCACTGCCACGTTGGGTAGCCCACATGCTGCCTGGCATCATCCCGCTCCTGACCAGCAGCTCCAGCACCTGCTCACCCAGCTGATGGTGTGGACCTGGCCATATGCGTGGGCACAGAACCCCCCGGGCTGTGGCACCCAGGGCCACGTTCCTGGGGGTGCTGGGCAAGCTGCATCGATTTCCCGGCACGCGCCTCTCCGCTGCCTGCCGGGCTCTGGGACACAAGGACAGCGCTGCAGCCAGACCTCCCTCCTCTGCCAGGCTGCTCCGGCTGTCCCAGAGCTTGGTGACACCCCTCCAACACTGCGGTGTGGCCAGGCAGCCTGAGCCGGGCCCTGGTGCTGTCCCGCAGCCCCGGCAGAAGGAACACGGAGCCGGATGCGTGGGACGGCACGTCCCGTCCCGCCGGCCACGTCTGCGCTCCCGGGCAGGCTGCGTTTGCTCTCGCACGCTCGTCCCGGCCAGCACAGAGCCTGCCCGCCCTCGCTGCGATGGGGACACGTGTGTGGGGCGGCCCGGCTCCCAAATCCCTGCCCTGCTCTGGCAGACGGGCAGTCCTGGGCTCACCTCGGCCCCCGGCCAGCCTTCCCCAGGGACCAGGGCACCACCGTGAGGGTTTCGGTCCTGGAAGGGACCGCATCCCTCTCTCTGCCTCCCATGTCGCTTCCACACACCTCATTTGAAAGGTGGAAAATCCCGGCGGGAGGCAGGCACAGGCGGGAGCGGGGGGCTGGGCAGGGGAGCTCTGTCGGCAGTGCCAGCAGGTATGTTGGATGGGCTGGATGGGAGGTCCATTGCATCTGGCGACGTGGCCAGCAGGATGTGTATCACCCTGGGCAAGCCTGGCTCCCGCGCTGTGCCCGTTCCCCCGGTCAGGCCCCGGCCCGTCACAGTCCCCAGCAGCGCAGGCGGTGCCGGCGGGAGCGCAGCACACGTGGGGACAAGCGGCCAGTCCTGCGAGCCCTGCCTGTGCCACACAGCGCCAGCCGGGGGGGCCGTGTCCCCAGAGCCCACAGCACCCGCCTGTGAGCACCCACGGCTCCCACCTGTGCCCAGCGAAGGCACAGGGTGTCCCTGGCAGCAGGTGAGTGCTCCCCAGGCCGGGGACCCCCACAGGGCAGAGAGTCCCTCCCCATCTCCTCTCCTTGTAGATGAATCCTTGTTAATCCGGCCCAGCTGGAGCCGTGGGACTATTCCGGGTGGTAATCCGGCTTTAGCGCCAAGCCTGCCGCAGCTGCCGGCCTGCCCTGCGTGCGGGCAGCCAGGTATCCCTCCCATTGCGCTGCTGCCGCCGCTGTGTGCCGGGCACGGCAGCCCCCCCGGGCCAGGTGGCCGTTCGGGTTTCAGCAGAGCTGGGCACACAGGTCTCATGTTCCCTGAGGCTGTGCTGGTGACCGAGCCCTGCCAGAGAGATGGGCAGGGAATGCCAGCCATATTCCCCCAGAGCCATCAGCCCCAGCCCTGGGGTTACCCCCAGCACTGAGCCCAGGGTGAGTCCAGCCTGGGGTCCCTGGTCTGCCCCTGGCACTGCTGTGGGCACAGGGGGGTGTGGGCACACAGGCACAGCTGGGCAACAGCCCAAACCTGGGTGGTCCCTGGGCAACCCCTGCCCAGGGAAGTTGACCCCAGCAGGGCACACAGCAGAGAAACCCCTCTCTCCTTGCCTTCCACAGAGAGCTGCTCTCCACAGCTGCCCTGGGAGTAGGTCTGCCCTTCCCCTGAAGCACACACAGGCAAAGATTTCCTCCAGCCTGTCTTCCTAAAATTAGTAACACAAACCTGGTTTTAACCTCTGGTGTTCCACCCCCCACCTCCCAGCTAAGCAAAGGCAGTGCCAGGGTGCCACCTCCTCCAGAGGAAAGGGGCACCCAAAGGGGCAAATCCAGCCATTCAGGGGATGGCCAGGCACCTCACCTTTGGGGCAAAGGTTCTGAGGGGGGGCCCACAGGGGCATGGGAACCCCAGTAGCTGTGGGAAAGGACAGCTGGAGGCAAAACCTGCCCGGTGCATGGCTGGAGAGCCTTTCTGGATAGCCCTGCTGTAGACCTTCCCCAAACAGATCTGTGGGAGATTCTCCTGAGATAGATCCACCTGGGATCCTCTGGAGATGACAGCCCCACCAGCTGGTCATGCCAACCAGCCCCACTCATGCCCCCAGCACAAGGTGGGTAGAGTAGGCACTGCTCCTGGGCTCACCTCACCTCTTTCAGCCCCAAATACCACACCATGGCTCAGCCTCGGGGCAGGCAATTCCCCCAGGGCTCCAGCCAGGGCAGGACTGGCAGTAGCAAGTAGGAACAAGCAGCTCTGAAAGCTGCTGTCCTGGCTAGCAGGGCTCTGGCAGCACCAACACCTGCCTGGGCACTTCTGGCCATATCTGCTACTCCATATAGACAGTGATGTCCATCCAGGGTCTTCCCTCTAAGAGCACAAGTGGCAGCCCTGGCCTGGGGGACAGCCGCACCTGAGCCTGGGAATGGGGTCTGGGACACAGCAGAGAGGGGAAAGGCAGTTCAGGGAAGGGAGTGGTAGAGCCAAACATCATGGTGGGGCCATGGAGAGGGTTTTCTAGTGCCAGAGCCATGGTGCAGCTCAACCACAGCATCACCTGCCAGGCACACAACCCATCACCATCCTGCCACATCCTCCAACATCCAAGCACCAGGACCAAGGCAAGCTGGGAAAAGCAGTGAGGAAGCTGAGGCCAGGCGAGGGGAGTCATGTCCAGCACTGGGACAGCCCAGGCTGTTGCTGTCACCTGCCAGCTTGAGTCCATGCGGTACAAGGTCAGGTGGCAGGTACAGCTGGCAGCACAGGGATGGGGACAGGGGGTCACAGCCCGAGGCCCATGGCACTCAGTGTGGTTCTTGGGGAGGCTGGGTGAGACACCAGCTTGAGCCCAAAGCATCTCAGGCAGTGCTAGGCTCTATGATGAGTTTTGCTATAAACTTCAAACACTGTCCTCCAGGAACACAGGGTCACCCAGGGAAGGTGGCAAGGCAACACAGGTAGTGGTGCTACAGAGACTGATGGACAGACAGCGCCTGGAAAACAACATCTCGGGTTTACTACCACACCTCTGGAGTTTTGTTTTGCCTTGGAAG
This sequence comes from Camarhynchus parvulus, assembly GCF_901933205.1. Classification (NCBI taxonomy): domain Eukaryota; kingdom Metazoa; phylum Chordata; class Aves; order Passeriformes; family Thraupidae; genus Camarhynchus; species Camarhynchus parvulus. The sequence continues at coordinate 6,153,385 of NC_044582.1, forward strand.
CAAGATGCTTTCTAGGAGTTCACACTCCCCAAAACACAACTGGCCTTAGTGGGATGACACAGAGGGGTCAATAGCAAAACCTCCAAGGTGCCATTTGCTGCTGGCAGTGCTGGGCACATCAGGAGGGACTGGCCTCAGCCTCCGGCACCTCCAGCACAGCCTCCTATGGCAATCAGGAGCCACGATTCACCCAAGCCCTGTGGCACCACCACTGTGCCTGGCCATGGCACTCTCACCATTGGACCAGCCTGACATTTGCTCCACAGGGTCAGCAGGACTGGGCTGGCTGTGCCCCGCTGGCATGGGGGCACATGGGGGACCCAGCCAGTCCCAGAGCTGCGTCAGCAGCTGGGGAGGCACGCGGCGGCTGAGACCCACGCGGCGAGGAGAGCCAGGGCACGGGGGTCCATTCTGGCCCCAACCCGCCTCTGTTTTCTCAAGGGTTGCACTTCCAAAGGAGCCCGTGGGATTCCGCTCCTTCCCCCATCCCCACACGCCAAGGAAAATAGGCTCTGCCGGCGCTTGTTTGTTTGCCATGGCCGCGGCCCCGGCGTGTGATTACAGCTGCAGCACGGTCGGGTGCTGTGGGGCCCTTTGCGCCCCAGCCAGGGTCCCCGCAGTGCCAGCACCCCCGTGCCACCCCCGAGTGGAACGGAGTGTCCCACTGCTCCTGAGCATCCCTGGCCACCTGAGCCAAGGCACACCAGCACTCTGTTCTGGGGCACAGGGCAGTGCTGCCAGGCACAGACGCCTTTCTCTGGGGTACCCCCTTGAAGCCACAGGGACCAGACAGGTCTAACACCTCATCTTGGGCCTGGTCCAACACCAGTGGAAAATTCCCCATCTCCTGTGCGTCAGCTCAGCACAGCCATGCCCTCCGCAGCCAGTCAGGGTTCTGCTTCCCTGCCATCCCACCTGTTGGGGACTTGCCAGGTCCCTTGTCTCACCCGTGCCACCGCATGGCTTGGGGGCCCCTAGTCCAGCAAACACCTGCTGTGGCTCAGTTTCCCTTGGGGAAGGTTTCTCTCCAGTGGGACTTTGGAGCTGACACAGCAGAGAGGGCCACCACGCCGGCTGGCAGAGCACACGCATGGCCAACAGGAACGCAGTGTGCTGCCCGCCTTTCCACGCTGCTGGCGCGGCCAGCCAGGCTCTATTAATACCCCAGCCCGTGGAATCGCCGCACGCAGGTCCCAGGCAGCCCCGGTGCCCGTGACGGCCGGCACCGCTCTCCCTGCCCGTGCCCCCGCCCCGGCACCCTGACATCCGATCCTGCCCACAGCCGCTTCCAGCCTTCAGAAACATATGTCATTCCCACGGGCGATTAAAAATTAAAGCAGAAAACTGGGAAAATACAGGGAGTTTGGGGATGGTGTCGCTGTGAGGATCAGCGGAACGATGCCCGCCGAAGCCCCCACACCGCGCTCCGGGCAGGGGCAGTGTCGGGGCGCTGGGCTCTGCCTCCCCCGGCACCCGCGGGATCTTCACCCGCCCGTGGGAAGGTGCCAGCCGCTGACAAGGGGCAGGAGTACAGCAAAGCAAACAGCCCCGGGGCGCTAGCACCTGCCAGAGCTGCCGGGCCCCGGAGCCTTCCCCGTGCTGCCCGGAGCCGGGAGGAGGAGGAGGAAGAGGAGGAGAGAGAGAGAGACGGGCTGTGAGAGGAAAGCGGGGCCGGCGAGAGATGAGAGAAAGGACTGGATGGGGTGCGGAGGAGAATTAGGGGAGGTGAGGGGTCCGAGTGCCCGGCAGCCTCCAACCACGGAGCTTCAGGGAGGAGCGAGCCTGGGAGTGCGAGCGGCGGGAGAGACCTACCTGCCCCCTCTCCGCGGTGCCTCTGCTGCGGGCTGGGACAAGCAGCCCCCGGTGGCCGGTGCCGCGGATTAGAGACTATCCTGCGACCGTAATCCGGCGGAGCCCGAGATTAAACCGGACCCGATCCCGCCCCCAGTGCGAAGGCTCCCAATCTGCTCTCCGCCGGGGCACGGGAGGAGCGCTTGGGAGCGACCGCCCCGCATCGACCGACCCCCGCCCCGCCCCGCCCCGCCCCGCTCCGGCGGGACCACCGCTCCTCGGGCACGGCCGCCCCCGGGGCATCGCCCCCGCCGGGCATCAGTGTCCCTGGGCATCACCTCCCGCAAGCGAATCACCCCCGCACCAGGCATCATCCCCCTCGGGGCATCAGTGTCCAGGCAGCGCTGCCCTGTCTGGAACAGCGAACTCACCAAGCATCCCCACGCACCGCACACGGCACCAGGTGTCTGTGCTCCACACGGTACCAGGTGTCTGTGCCCCACACGGCACCAGGTGTCTGTGCTCCTCACGGCACGATCACTGTATGGGGCACCCCTATCCTGCCAGGTATTGACACCCCGCCGGGCACCCCTGCCGACAGCAGCTGAGGCTCCTGCAGGCGGCCAGGGGCTGCTTCCAAAGAAGCAGGGCTGGGGCAGTCGCTCTAATCTACCTGAAGAGCTAAATCCAGTACATGCTGAGTGTGGGCACAGCGTTTCCCTCCCTCTTGGACAGGGACAGGTCACCCAGCAGCGCTCCTTCAGGCAGATTCTCTGCCTGGCCTGGGAAGCTCAGGCTGCTCCCACCTTAAGCCAGCCCAGCTGGCTGCCCTGCTCATGGTGCCCGCTGTCCCCACAGCTCTCACCCCAGCATCTCAGCACACTGGGAGGAAACAACCCGTGTGGAATCATCCCAACAAGACCCAGAGTAACTGAGACAGGCCAGCCCCCTTCTCTAGTCTCCATCAAACCTCCCCGCTTGAGCTGAAAGATGTTCTATTTTCATGAAGAAACAAATCCCCAGTTCCCCAAAGCAGAAATTTCTCCCAAGTGCATCGCATATGCTTTAGGGAGAGCCATGGGCCCTGGGGAGTCTCCAGTTGTGTCCCCAAAGATTCCCTGTACCTTTACAAGGTCTGCCACGCCTAAACTACCTCCTGCTCCTCTGTCCTGCCCAGCTTTTACTTCAGAGGAAAATTTTGGGGGTCCACGCTTGGGAGTCCCCCCAGCTCCCATGCTGAGCTGCAAACCCTGCCCAGCTGCTGTGCATGGGCAGAATGGCTCCTCATGCTGCTGCGAGGTTTTATTTGTGTTATGCATATCTTCCATAAATCCTTGCAGAGCCTCGGGCAGCCCGGGATGGAAACGGCATTGCCAGCCAGCAGCGAGCGTCGCCATCGGGAGAAGAGGCACCCTCCCTCTCGCCTGGACATCGAGGGATGTTAAATATTCAGTGGCAGCTCTGCCCTCCCGCTCCCGGCAATCCCGCGGCTCCTGTTACTGCCGCTCTCCTTTGGCTGCAGACACACATCCATTAACTAATTTCTAATAACAGCAGCATGCGTAAGTGCTGAACCAGCGCTGGCTGGCACGCCGGGGGACTGGAGGCAGCCAGGTTTGGCAGTGTGACGGGGGAGCCAGAGGCACCCAGAGGATGGGCATGGCTGGCCTCAAGCCATCAGTTTAACCCTTTCCATGCTCTGGAGAAGGCGGGTGCAGCCACGTGGCACCTGCGGAGAAACGTCCCGGGCTGGGCGGCCACGTGTCTCACCAGGGCTGGAAAAGGCAGCCAGGAGCTCCCGCCCTGTGAGCAAACACAGCACAGGTGCTGGGCCTGGGGACAGCAGTGTGGGCCCGTGGCACAGGGTGCAGCCACTGCCCAGGGGTAGCATGCTGGAGGAACTGTGGGAAGTCATTTGGAGGCTGCCTGCTCCTTCCCAGCCTCCAAATGCCCTTCCCCTGCTACTGGCACAAATGCAGCCATGTCTGCTTTGTACTGTCCCCTCTCTTGTCCAGCATGTGACAGCCTCACCGGTGTTCTCACTTTCTGGGTGGGCAGAGGACAAGGGCTCCACCGTGTCAAGCTGAAGCTTTGTGGAAAATCAAAGCAGTGAGGAGAGGAGGAAAAGAGAGTGAAGATGTCCCCAGAACCTCCCAAAGCCTGTCCCAGCACTTGGCACACAGTAGCTGGAGGCTCCTGCAGTCAGGCTGGCAACACAGAGAGGAGCCATGAGAGGGGTGGGCTAAGACCCTCTCTCAACCCCTGAGCGCTCTGGTCACCAGGGCTTCCCCAGTGCAGCTCTGGCCAGTCTCACCAATGGCTCTGCTGGTGTCAGGGCTCCAGTGGATTGCAAAATTGCAGCCGTGCGGTTTTCTCCAGCTGGCTGGAAAGTTTGACGCCGGATTCCCGTATGTGAGGAGCCTTCAGGGGAGCACGGCCCAGCACGGCTCATCTCTCCAGCAGCCTCACCAATGGCAGGGAGCCGAGTGCTGTGCCAGAGCCTTTGCCCTCAGCACACCCCCGTGGGCTTTGCCTTCTCACCATTTCCCCCAGCCAAAAGCTGCCCTATTTCTTATCCTTCAGCTGTGCTTTGAGATCAGAGATTAAAGGGAACCCATAAAACCCTGGGCCTCCAATGTCACAGCAGGGACAAGGCCAGCCCAGGAGCCAGGCACAGAGCAGTGGGTGCTGTGTATGGCCAGGACACGCTCTCCTTGTCACGCTCGGCTTCCTCCCCAGCCCTGAGCCCGCTGCTGCCTGCCACTGCCCGCTGCTCCCAGAGCCCAGATGGCAGGAAGATAGGGCAGAGATAATGCTGAGATTTGCAGCCCAAGCAGTGCTCCCCCTCACCACCACTGTGACCTCTTGAGCAAGAAGTGTCCCGGAGATTGCCCTTTCCAGGAACATTCCAGAGGGTGCCTCTGGTCCCCATCCCTGGGCATCCCACAGACACAGCACCAGCGCACAGGGGCTCCAAAACCCCCACTGCCCTCTTGACGCCATAACCGTGAAGAAGGGAGGCACAGAAGGAATGCTGACTGTAAGAGGAGAGGGATGCCTGTGGCCAGCAGCACGGGCTGGGTGGGCTCCAGAGTGACACCTGCCCCAGGCCATGTGCAGGGCTGGAGCCTTCCTCCCCCAGCCCTCCCTGCTCAGAAGCAGCAACCTCTCTGCGCACAGAGGTGCTGGGGAGCAGCTGGTGCCCCCTGCCTCGCCCTTGGCCGCCTCCCTCGCGGCACACGCTGTCATGTGGCAGGGCACAACAACAACACGGGCTAATTGGTTAATGTGATTTCAAAACATGATTTGCAATTATAACTCACCAGAGAGCATTCAATGATCCCGCACATCGCAGAGTGGGTTTTTCTCCTTCGTTTGTTCCTGGAACCTCGAAACCAATTAACTTTACAGAAGCCAGAAGCAAAGCACGGCTCAGCAGACCTGAAGGGTGGGTTATCTCTGTGCTCAATCGCTCAATCTGGGAACCAAGGGCTGCAGGACGAGCCCCGGGGTAACCCCAATGCTTCTCCCTGCACCACTGAGGGGTTTGGAGGGACCTACACAGGCTCCCCCAGCTCCAACCCATCAGGCACCAGGGCTGCTTGGGAGCACCTGTGCACAGGAGGATGCCCTGAGCCATGACGTGTGGGAATAAACTGCTCCTGTTGGCATTGGGAAATTGTCCCTTCAGTTCCCTCCAGAGGTGCTGGCACCTCAGGCAGCCTGCTCCCCTGTGCCATCCACACTGCACAGCCGTGTCCCCCCATCCCCACGGGCAGCACCCACAGCCCCACCAGGGCCAGGGGCTTTGTTTCTGCGGCTTGACAATCCTGCAGCAAAGGCTTAAATGCTGTTAAGGTAATTAAGCAAGGATTTAGCAAGGACTTGAATGCCTTCAAATGCCTTTCAAGCCAAACCAACCCAAGTAGCCATGATGCTCCTGAAACATCCATCACCCAGTGCCCAGCTCTATGAGTCTTGGCTTGTTTCCCCAGTGACCCCAATTGCCAGGCTCCTTTGCTCCCCACATCCCTCTGGAAAGGCAGACATGGGGCCAGCAGTATTTTCTCTTGCATGGGCAAAGAGGTGTTGGGTGCCATCAGCCTCTGGAGGGATGATCTGGCAATTGTCCCCCAGGATGGTGACATGGCTCCACTCTGCAGGGAGACCCCTGCCCACAGGAGAACCCTCCCATGTGCACAGGGCCCGAGCCTCTCCAGGCTGGGAGCTGCCTTCCGTCAGCTCCCCAAGCCTCTGGGAGCTCAGCTTTCCACACTGCAGCCACGCAGGCTTCCTGAGGACAGGGAGGGAGCTCAGGCAGCTGCCAGAACCTCTGAGGAGGCACAAGGCGGTGCCAGCAGAGCAGCATGGGGCAGTGGAAGGAAGTGTGGGGCAGTGTTGGGGGTCTCCCGTCCCTGGGGAGGGGCTCTCCTGCTCATCTCCAAGCTCCCTGCCAGCTGTCAGGGAGTGTGGGGCTGGCTGGGACACTCCTGGGGGATGCCAGGCACAGTGCCCAGGGCCTGGGCAGCAGGGTGGCAGATGGCTGGGGAGCTGGGGACCGGGGAGCAGGGGAGGACCAGGGACACCTTTCAGCCCAGACAACTGTAGCATCCTTGTTTAGAGTTATTTAAAACTGGGCCAGAAATGGAGACGTGGCCACAGCCGTGTCCCTCCTCTCCCCAGGGTGCTGTGGTCAGTCCAGAGCTGACCAAGGAGCAGACATGGTCCCTGCAGCCCCAGTGAAAGGGCAGCCTGCTCTGGCTCCCTGCAGAGGCACCCACAGGGCTGTCCTGAACCCCCTCACCGGCTGGAGGCACTGTCAGTCCCAGGGCCAGACAGCCCACCACAGGCTCCTGCTGGGTGTGATCCAGCAGGAGAGGGGATAAAGGCCCTTTCATGGCCCATCAGGGGAAAGGATTCAGCGAGAGAAGCACAAAAGGAGGTGCTGGCACTCAGGGCCGAGGCTGCCCTGTCCCACAGCACCGGGGCTCCTGAGCTGCCCCAGGGGTGGATGTGGGGCTCCAGCCGGGGAGCTGGGTCTTGGCAGGCACCCCGGGGTCCCTGGTAGCACCACCCAGCCTTGTGTTTGGGTGGACTAAACCTGGTGCTGTTTCAGGCTGGGCAGTGCTGGCATGGTGGCCCTCTCCGGGGTTGGGAAAGCCCAGGGGCAGCTGCCCCTCTCCCTCCCCTCCGACCTGTACAACAATTGGCTGCCCGAAGGACGCCGGCCTTGATCCACATGGCTGGCCGTCCCCAGGGCCGAGCAAACAGAGAGGAAAGCAGCCCCGGCCAGCTCCTGCCACCGCCGGCATGTGGCCAGCCCCGGCACCCCCAGCCACGGCTCCTGTCCCCAGAGCTCTGCCCCCCAGCTCTGCCCCCCTGCTCTGCCCCGCAGCTCTGCCCCCCTGCTCTGCCCCCCTGCTCTGCCCCGCAGCTCTGCCCCCCTGCTCTGCCTGGTGCTGCAGGGGGGTAATGGTACCGACCCACCTGCCCCACAGCCGGGAGCGAGCCAGGGGCTGCAGGGGTTGAGTAGCAGGAGGAAACAGAAACCGGGATCAGCACCCACCGAGCTGGCAGAGGGGCTGTCCCCAACGCGAGAAGTGAGGCACAGCCAGGGCGGCACTGTGACCTCTGGCCCTGGGCGCGGGGTCGTCCCTCCTCGCCCAGTCCAAGGGTCAGCTCGCCCAATTCAGCCCTGTTTGCCATGGGGTTGGGCCAGTCCCCGGGGCTGCAGGCTAGCTGGGGCCAGCTGCTTGGTGGCAGGAGGCCAGCACAAGCCCAGGACACATAACGTGGCCTTGCCTAGAACCTCACATGTTTTCCCCACAGCCCAATTCCCTGAAACCTTTTCCCATCCGTAGAGCACGGAGCTTCACAGAAGTCCCCCTGGCACCCTTCCCAGAGCTCCCCTGTTGGAGAACCACCCCAGTCCCACCAGATGCCAGGGGGATACCTGAGGCCAGCTCCAGTCCCATATCCCCGGGCACATCCCATACCACCCAAAATCCTACCACCCACTCCGTGGCACTGCTGGGACCCCACCCTGGCTGTGAGCAGCAGCACCCACGCTCCACCGGCCCGGTGGGCAGCAGGAAGCACAGATGAGCGCTGGGATGGGATGGGGAATGCCATCACCAGCAGGAGCAGCCACCGTGGCACAACGGTGACACCATAGCAGGGTGGGATGGGGATACAGGCCCCCAGCTGCCCGCCCGGCACTACGGCTGTCCCTGGGAAGGTCAGGCCATGGGTGCCAGGCCACGGGCGGCTGCTCCAGCTCCGCCGGTTCTGCCCTGAGCGCTGCCCGCTCCCGCTCTGCCGCCGGCAAGGTCAGCGCGGTGCTACGGCAGCACCGGCCCCGCCATCCCCATCACCGGCCAGCTGCTCCCGGTTCCCACCGGCTGGAGGGACGGGCATGGCGTTGGTGACCCCACACCACCCACGCGGGACATGGCGGTCCCGTGACTCAGTGGGCTGGCGATGCCCTGCCCGGGAGCGCCAGGGGCAGCGGGGAGCGCCGGGGAGCGCCGGGGAGCGCCGGGGAGCGCCGGAGGCACCGGGGGCAGCGCCGGGGAGCGCGGGCGGAGCGGCACGGCCGGCACCGCTGCGCCACCGCCCTCTGGCGGCCGCCGGCGGCACAGCCGGCCCCGGCCCGTGCCCACCCCCGGGCCCTGCCTCCTGCAAACTGCCCGCCCCACGGCCCACACCCTGCCCACACCCTGCTGCCGACCGCCTGCTCGCCGCCTGTTCCCCGCCTGCAGCCTGCCCGCCCCACTGCCCACACCCTGCACACGCCCTGCCCACCGCCCATGCCCTGCCTGCCCACCCACTGCCTGCCCCCTCCACCCCCTGCTTGCCCGCTGCCCGCACCCTGCCCACATCTGCCCGTTCCGTGCCTGCATCCAGCTCCCACTGGGGCTTCCCCAGCACCCCCTGCCTTGTCACACCCGTGTGACTCCAGCCCACATTCCCCCAGCTGTGTGTCCCAACAAGCCCTCTCCCCCCACTTGCACCCCAGAACTCCGCCTGCCCGTCTGTGGGACAGGCCCGGTCCCTAAATCTATCCCATGGGCAGCGGTGGCCGTGCTGCCTCGCACATCTCCAGTGGGCGCCATGTGTTTCCTGAGGCCTCTGGCCACCCCAGGGCTTTCCATGGAGCTCAATATGAGGTGCTCTGGGGTTTCACCTGGTACCACATGGCACAGCACAGTGATCCACTGTCACTTCTGGGACAACATGCTAAGAGCCCAGCCCCGTGGTGTCACCGACATCCCAGGATGATGTGCTCCAGCCCCTCTCCACCTGCATGGTCACAGCTGCCGGGAGGGAGGCTGGGGCTGGCACAGTATTGGCAGAGTCCCTGGCTGCCCTGAGCCCACCCCACGGCAGGAGGGGCTCAGCTGGTGCCGACTGCTTGGGCACAGATCCTCGTGGCTGGATGCTCTGCAGCCTCTGGCACAGCCGTGTCAGCACCTGGCCACTGTCACAGAAGAAAAACACATTCCCTTGCCTCCAGATGGAATTTCCTGTTTTGTTTTGGTTTTTTTTATTAAAATGATGCCCATTGCTTCTCATGCTGGGAGGCACTGCTGAACAAAGCCTTGCTCCCTTGCTCTGTCGCCTCATGCCCTCTTGGGAGGGCAGATGGGCTGAGATCATCCTCTCCGTCCAGCAATGGGCTTGTGCCCAGCCCAGCCCATTGCTGCCCACTCTGTTCCCAGCCAGCACTGGCCACCCCAGCGTGTCCAGCCACAACACGGACTTTCCTCCTCCCTCCTGCCCTGGCTGAGCGGCTCTTACTGCGATAGAGCAGTAAAGAGCAGTAAAGAGCAGTAAGAGCCGCTCAATCCCCTGCTCCCAGGATGCCGGGAAGGCAGGAGAAGTCATGCGGCTCAAACGGCCCCAGCCCAGCCGAGAACTTGTTACACATTTACCCCGCACTAATGAGGCGTCACCGGCTGCTCGGCCTTCGGACCGCCGGGCTGCTTCCCCGGCCCCACGGCAGCTATGGGGGTTCCGGGCTGTGGGTCCCCCCAGAACCGGCACCATGGCAGCAGCCACATCCCCTTCCTCCCCCTGCAGCCCGGCTGGGCTGGAGTTTGCAGCAGCAGATGAGGCGCTGGGACGGTGATGAGTGCCTTCACCCTGGCACTCCTCCAAGGCAGGAACAGGACCGAGCAGGCAGGAGCGGGCGCTTGGGGACATCGGGATGTAGCGCGGCTGTGATCGGGATTCCTAAGCTTGCTCGCAGCTCTTTTCCCTTTCCAGCACAGGCAGAGGGGGTGGCAGCACCCCGAAAGCCCTGGGCTCCCGAGGGGCTGTTCCCAAGCGGCCAGGCAGGTCCTGGGTGCAGCGGGAGGACACAGGACACAGTTGCCTTTTGTTGGTGCCGGCCCCGGGAGCAGGGACCGGGGCTGTGCATCCCCTCCCTCCACCCCCGCCGCCGGCGGGACTGGCGCCCAGCGCCGGGGATTTGGGGTTTAAAGAGCCGGCGGCAGCCAGAGCCCAGCTGACCCGCGGGGCGAGGAGGCAGACGAGCTCCGGCAGAGCCCACGGCTGCAGCACAGCAGGTGAGATGGTGGGTTTGGGGCGCCCGCCTGGCCCGCTGAGGGGGGCTGTGGCGTTGGGGACCTGGGACAACGGGGCTCCCTGGGAAGCTGTGAGGTCCCTGTGTCCCCACAGCGGGTACCGGGTGCCAGCGGGCTCGGACGTGGTGCTGAGAGCAAAGTGAAGGCATCACTGGGCATGGGCCACCTCCTTGTTCCTGTCACCCCACAGCCGGGCAGGAACCCCCAAGCCCTGTCCCAGCCGGGGTGGCAGGGGTGAGCAGCACCACGCTGGGAAGTTTCCCAAGCAGTGCTCCTTCCCTGGAACTGGTTTATGGAAGGGGAGCTCCCACCTGCTGCTCCTTCACAGCACTCACTGGCTCGGCCGAGGCAGGGCTTGGCACCTGGGTGAGCCCCGGGGCGATGGGCAAAGGGGGTGTCCCGCGGCTGGGCACGGGGCTGGGCAGGAGCGGAGCGGGGCCGGCACACAAGGCCCCATTGTGCCGGGCCGCCTCGGCCCTCAATGGCCCCATTATGCTCGGTGGCGGCCCCCGCAGCCTTCCCAGCCGGCACAGCCCCCCGGGAGCGCCGTGGGAGGCAAGCTGAAGTGCCTGTTGTGCTGGGGTCCAGGGTGAGAGGAGAGGGCAGGGTGCCGGGACTGCTCCACCGCTGCCTGTCCGGGTGCTGCTGGGTGCCAGGAGTGCTGTGCTCCCTGCTGCCGCCAGCTTCGGGGGCAAGATGCCTAAAACAGGGAGCAGGCAGGCTCGGGGGGCAGCTGGACACCCCTGTCCTCACTTCCCCACCCTCACCATCGCACCAGGCACTGCCTGTGCCCAGGGTGGCCGTGGCTGTACTGCTGTGCCCCAGGGCAGGGAGGAGCAAGCGGGCAGTGAGGGGCTGACATCAGCCCTGTGTGTGGATGCAGCGGGCCAGCAGGAGAAGATGAATGGATCAGCATGCTTCCCAACAAGACACACCCTGGCTAAAATTACTGACCCCATGGCAGGGACACCAGCCTATTTTTAAAGCCTAAGGAGCTGGATGCCACTGCTTGGTGTGGCTCGGAGCAGGGCCAAAGGGATGAGGGCAGGACAGCAGGCAGGGGGACTCAGCCAGCATCTCCCACTGCCCTCCTGCTGGCGTGGGGAGAGTGCTTGGATGGTGGCAGAAAGCCTGGGTGTCCTGCTCCTGCCCCACCTATGGCTTTGAGGAGCTTTGGTGGTTTTCAGTGCAGGGCACATGGCCCCTCTGCCTGTCCCAGAGCCTGGCTGCTGGCAGACACCAAGCCAAGGGCAAATGGTCACCTTGGTGAGGAGGATAGGATCCTATAAGACCAGGATCCCTCCCATTCCCTTCCCAAAAAGCCCCTGACCTGCGCCTGGAGGATGGACATCCCCTTCTCCACCAAAGGTTCACCATGTACCCCATGGCTTGGCCCCACTGAAGGGACACACGATGGCAGCACCCCATGTGTGCTCAGGCACTGGGGTGCACACAACACCCCCATTCCCTGGGCAGCCCAGATCAGTCCAGAGCAGGGCTGGGACAATTAAAAAGGGATTAGCTGGGCTACACCAGCATGGCACTGCTGGGAGCCGGCACCTAATCCCAGCAGGAATGCACTGGGGCCACTGGGGTCCCTGGTGCTGGGGTGTCACCAGCCTGCTGTGATGGGGGGTGGGCACGAGGTCAGGGTGTATCCACAGACAGGGTGTGAACCCAGAGCTGGTGTCACCCTGGGACATTGCCTGCATGCTGTGCTACAAGGATGCAGCTGTCTCAGGCACGTTTGCTTGCTGCCAGCCAAGCCCTCACGCTGGCCCAGTTGGGATGCCATGAGCTCTGTCCCCTGCCTAGCACATCCTTCCCCTGTACTAGGAATGTGGCAGCCACACAAGGCCCGATGCCACCTCATGGCCCAGCGTTATGGATGTGGACCCCCACAGATGGACTCCCAAAGAAGTCCTAAAGCCAATCTTTAGTGCCATCACAAACCAGCAGCCGTTTTTTGGGGTGTCCAGACGCAGGGGAGACTAGTTTGAGCAGCATATCCGTGTGCTCAGGTCGTGGGTGTAGGCTGGGGTGAGGATGCCACCACTCTCCTCCCCTGTGATGAGTTGGCAGTGTCACTGGCAGTGCTGGCAAAGGCCGCCCTGCTGCACAAACACATCTCCTGGCTGAGGAGCAGTGCCGTGCCCAGCCTGTGTGTCACAGGGATGCCTATGGCACCAGCTGTCATGGCACAGCTCACCCTGACCCTTGGACCCATGGATTGCCCTGTCCTCAGCCATGATGGCTCCACCAGGGCAGAGGGAAGCTCTCTAGGCCCCGGGGACATGGGGGACCACTCTGTAGCACCCTTGGGGGAGTCACCCCACAGAATCATGAGGGTTCCTCTGGTGAGGTACCATTCCCATTTGGGATGCTGGATTGGTACCCATCCTGAGGGCTAGTGGATGCCAGTGCCAGCCCTCCTCCCTGCATGCAGGCTATCCAGCAGGTCCTGGTCACCCGTTTGATGGCATGGGTACCTCCCGTGCCCCGCTGGCTCAGCCCCGGCACGGGAGATGCAGGAGCCCTGGCGCTGCCTGCTGCGGGGCCCTGCGGGGGAGCAGAGGAGCCGTTTCCTCCCGCTGACACCGCTGCGGGCCCGGGCGCTGCCGGCGGAGCTACAGATGCTTGCCGGAGCCGGAACCGCCGGGGGAGATTTGGCCGAGGCGGCGATCCCCGGGTGCGGATCTGCCAGCGGCAGGGTCGGGATCAAAGAGCGACAGCGGCAGCACCTGCTGGTGCCGTCGGCAGCGACACCCCCGCGCTGGCGGGGAGCCAGGCCACCGGCACCTGGCTGTGAAACCCTCCTCGGGCTGCGGAGCGCGGGGATGATGGCGGCATGCCAGCGGCGATGCCCGTTCCAGATGGGGACCGTCACCGTGCCAGCGGCCAGTGGCTGCGGGGCTGGCCAGGAACACCCCGTGGGGCGGGAAGGGGTGGCCGGCGGGCGACGTGGCGCATCCCTCCCGCGCCGCTTTTTCCGGGATGGAAGCCCGGCCCTCCTGACGCTTGATGGTTTCTCCAGGCGGAGCCGCTGCCAGCAGGGTCCCCTCAGGGCTCCAGGGCTGGGGCGATGGTGACGTCACCTGGTCACCTTGCCACGCTTGCCGGGAGCGGCGGTGGCTGGAAAAGTCCCAACTGGGTGAAGGGAAACTGAGGCACGGTGCTGGAATAGGAAGGTGCCCATTGTGCAGGGCTGGGCACGACATCCCTGTCCCCACCATCTCAGCGCCGTCCTTGTAACAGCAGGCACAGGGACACAATGCCCGTGTGGGGGCCACCCAGCCCGAAGTCCTGCTGGTGCCTGGTCAAAGTCTTAGAGCAGAGTAACCCCTGCCGTGCCGGTCCCAGCTCCCCTGCTGCCCCACCCGTCCCCTCGTTGTCTCTGTTCTCCTTGCTGCCCATAAAGCTGGGCTGGGCTGGGCTGAATGGCACTCAGCACCGTGGCACAGCCAGGAGAAGAACAAGATGTGGTGCTGGAACAGAGCCTGCCAGCATGCCAGAGTTCCGGGGCTGGCAGCACGAGGGTTACTGGCAGCGGTACAGAAGGGCATTTCCCGGGCACCCTGCCTGGCACAGTTTCTGCCTACTGCACGGCTCTGGCTTCCTGCTGAACTCACTGCCTGCCTGTGCCAGCTGCCTGCCTGCACCTGCACCTGACCTGCCCGCACCCGCTGCCGGCCCGCCCGCACTCCCTGCCAACCCACCTGCGCTCGCTGCCTGCTGGCACCCACTGCCCGCACCTGCCCGCACCCGCTTCTGCCCGCGCTCCTGCTCACCCTGCACCTGCCTGCACCCCTGCTCCCTGCACCCCTGCCTGCCTGCCCGCCTGCAGCTCTGCCTCCCCACGCGTTCCGGACCTGCCTTCCTGCACTCCTGCACCAGCAGGTAGGGACAGTCAGGGGCACGGGGAGAGCAAGGCAGGTGCGGCCCCCAAGGCAGCTCGTGATCCCCCGCCCCGAGCCCTGCCCGCCGAGGCACGCGTGGCCCCGCTGCCGGCACCACTCGGCACTTGCTATTCTTGGCAGCGGCAGCTGGAAAATGGGAGGCAGCGGAGGAATTTTGTTTGCTCCGGGCTGGGCCCGGGCCAGACATCTGGGCTGCAGCTGGGCGGGGCGCGGGACCGGCCCCCGGTACCCCCGGTACGGCCCCGGCACCCCCGGCACGGCCCCCACGCTCGGGCAAGCAAGTGCCTGTCCCGGGGAGGGGGGAGCCCCGGCACCGCTCGTGGGCTGAGCCACACGTGTGCTGAGCTTGGCATCCTCAGCTCTGCCCCGGGGGCAGCGGGTGTCACCGCGGGTGTCCCCGTGAGTGTCACCCCGGGCAGCTGGGGCGGCAGCACGGCTGTGTGTGTGTGTGTGTGTGTGTGTGTGTGTGTGTGTGTGAGGGGCCGTGGGTGTTCGCCTGTGTGTGCGTGTGTATGTGTACATGTGTGAGGTGCCCGCGTGTCCGCTCGTGAGCGTGTGCTCGCACACTCGTGTGCGTGTCCCTGAGCGCGCCCCCGGCCCCGCCCCGCCCCGCCCCGCGGGGTCCCTCCCCTCCCGGCGGACGCGGCGGGCGGGGCCGGGCCGGACCGAGCCGAGCCGGGACACAGGTGGGTGCCAGGGTCCGCGGGCCGGCAGGGTACGGGGGTGGCCGGGGAGTGTCCCGGGGTGACGGGGTCTCTGCGCTGCCGTCGCGGGGGCGGCCCGTGCTGGTACTGGGGGGCTCGCGGCGGGGTTCGTGACCCCTCCGGCACCGGAGGGCACCGGCGGGCTGGCGTCGGGGTTGGCGCGGGGAGTTTCGCGGGCTGGATCTGCCAGGGTTGGCACCGAGGGTCTGTGGTGCTGCCGCTGCTGCCCGCCCCCCGCCCGCCCCCCGTGCCAGGCGGGTCAGAGCCCCGCGGGTCCGTGCCCGGGGTCTGCCCCGGCCGCTCCGCCAGCGAGGGCAGGCGGGAGCCCCCCGTGCCCCGGCACGGCCCGGGCCGGCGGCAGCCGTCGGGGCTGCCAGAGCCCGGCGGGTCCCGCGCCTCATCTCGGCGCCTCTGTAAATGCCATTAGCGCCGACCGCCTTCGTGCCGGGACACCGGGCAGCCGTAGCCGGCACTGCGCCCAGCCAGGCCCTGCCCGCTGCCCGCCCCGGGCTCACCGGCCAGCCTGGAGGGGGCTGCCCTGCCCGCAGGAGCCCCTTCCGTGCCGCGTGTATGTGTGACCCTCCCGGCCAGCATCCACCAGCTCCCAGCTCAGGCAGGGCAGCCGAGCCTGCGGTGATTGCACCGAGCCCCGGGCTGTGGTGGGGCTTTGGTTGTCACTGGTGTCCTGGTGAGGCCCCAGTGGCTGTGCCACGGGTGAAACCCACAGGGGCTGATGATCGGCCTGGCTCAGTCTGTGCCTTGCACAAGGCACTGCAGCACGGCCAGGAGGCAAGGTGGGATCTGTGTTCTGGCACAGTGCCCTGATAACCATCACCTCCCACTCCCCAGGGGAGGGCTGCTGCTGCCAGAGTCAGGGGAGAACTTTCCTACCTCGTGCTGTGCACCCATCAGAGTGGCAGACACAGCAGCATGGGCCCCTCAGGGTATTGTGAGCACCTGCTTAGCCAGAGCCCCCAAATCCTGCTCCCATTTGCATGGTGGTACAAGAAATGCCAAGGGCTAATGGTGGGGCTGTAGCAGTGGGGGAAACTGAAGCGTGGATCCCCATGACTACCATCATGGACAGCTTGCCCAGTGCTCAGAAGCCTACTGACTGCCCAGGGTGCCCTATCTGGTTGTCACCACTTCGGTGCTTGCTCTGTCCTTGTCCCCATTCCTATAGCACAGCTCCGTGCTTGCAGGCAGGAATGGGCAGAGCCCGGCACACTCGTGCTGATGGGCTCAGACAGGCATGGGCAGGGCTGGATGCTGCTTGGCTGGGCTGCCTCTGTTTCCCCACGGGCAGGAGCAGGAGGGGTGTTTCTGAAGCCCATTATGTTTGGGATTAGATTAATGGGGACTTTAAAATAGGGAGGGACGTAGCTGGCTCACATCCCCTCCAACTACCAGGTCGAGCCCAGTGGGGGATCCCCTTATGCCGTGCGTGGAGTTGCCCTGTGCTGATGCTCAGGGCTCTGCAGACACTCGGCAGCATCGGGGAGGGATCGTGGTCTGGGGGCTGTGGGGAGGGGGCTGTAACCCGAGCTGAGGTCTTGTTTCTCTGCCCCAGCCGCGGCGCCACCAGCCAGACCCCGGCCATGAGCCGCACGCCGCTCCTGCTCCTGCTCCTGCTGCGCGGGCTCGCCGCGGGCCGGCCCGCAGCCGCTGCCACCCCGCGCCTCAAGCTGTCGTTCCCCGGTGAGCACGGGACACGGGCAGGGCGGGGGTGTGGGGTCAGCTCTGGGTGCCCTGGTTACGTGTCAGTACGGCCAGCATCATCAGAGGGACGGGAGGCTCCTGGGGGGCAGCACGGTGGGGCGGGTGCCAGTCCCAGCAGCGGCGCATCCCCAGCGCTGCCGCCGCCCTCCCCGCGGGCTATCAGGTGTTGGCACTGCTCCTTACCTGATGCCAGCCCCTCCAGGGCCACCTGCCTGTCCCTGGGGCCATGCCTGTGCTTGGGACCTCGCTCCCAGCCGCCGGCATGTGCAGGCGCAGGTGCCCCATCCCTGTGTGCACCGTGGTGGCACTCCCTGGCCTCGGCTGTGCCATACCTGTTGGGAATGTTGTGCCAGCTGGAGAGCTGCTGCCGTGTCCCGACTGGCCACTCCAGGGGCTCCAGCACGGCGCGGGGGGCTTTGTCCAGCGGCGGGGCTCAGCAAGAGCCCTCCTCGCAGCCTGACAAAGGGCTGTTTGTTCCCGCCACGGTGGGATTAGCTCCGCGGGGCAAGGAATGGCCCCTTCTCCCCCGCTGCCGGGTGAGCGGTGCAGACATGGGTGCCGAGGGCATGGGAATCACTGCTGAGTGGTTTGGGGATGAGTCTCGGGGGACACGGGGATGGGTGTGGGGCTGGAGAGGGGATGAATGCTGGGCAGGCAAGGGCTTGGTGAAGCTAGTCAAGCCAGTGGGACAGGTTTGGGGGAGGGGATGGCGTGGCAGGGGGCCGTGGCCTGACCCGGGCTGCCTTGGAGCGTGTCCGGGGCAGTGGAGATGGACAGGCAGCGGCGGGGCCGGGCTGAGCAGTGCCGCTGGGTCCCGGCAGAGCTGCGGGCTCGCCATGGGCTGCACCACTTCTCGCTGGAGCACTCCTGCTGCTACGAGGCCCTGCTGCTGGACGAGGAGCGCGGCCGTCTCTTCGTGGGCGCCAAGAACCACCTCCTCTCTTTGGCCCTGGATGACATCAGCCAGCGGGGCAGGAAGGTAACGGGGCGGGGGGAGCACACTGGCGGGGCAGTGCTGGGTGCTCCAGGTGCGGTGAGCATCCCCTTCTCCACCCGCAGATCTACTGGCCGGCTCCCGTGGAGTGGAGGGAAGAATGCAACTGGGCCGGCAAGGACATCACTGTGAGTGGTGGGGAGTGTTGTGGGATGCCAGGACTGTGCCAGGGATCTGCCCCAGCACTACCTCACCCCTCATTCCCTCCATCCCCAGGCTGAGTGCATGAACTTTGTGAAGATCCTGCACCCCTACAACCGGACCCACCTGTACGCCTGTGGCACTGGGGCCTTCCACCCAGTCTGTGCCTTCATCGAGGCTGGCCAGCATGCAGAAGTGAGCCTCCCCTGGCACCACCACAGCCTCCAGCTGCTGCCACCTGCCCACCTCCCATCCTTACCCCTCTCCAGGAGCCCGTTTTCAAGCTGGACCCCCACCACATTGAGGATGGCAAGGGGAAGAGCCCGTATGACCCCCGGCACACAGCTGCCTCTGTCCTTGTGGGTAAGGGCATTCTGAGCCTGGTGCTGGGTGCAGCGTGGCACAGGGGTGCAGGGGGGCCCCTATAACACTTCCCTCGGTGCCTGCCAGGCGAGGAGCTCTACTCTGGGGTGGCCACCGATCTGATGGGCCGTGACTTTACCATCTTCCGCAGCCTGGGCCGGCGTCCCTCCATCCGCACGGAGCAGCACGACTCTCGCTGGCTCAATGGTCAGTGCTGGGCACTGGGAAGGTGGGGGACAGGGGGGCCACTGGCACCCTGGCACAGCAGTGCAAGGACTCCTTCAGGCTCAGATGTGCACTGTCCTTCACTGCCTCCAGAGGGTGATTTCAGGGGTTCGTGTGCTGCCTCCAGACCCTCAGTGTCTGGTGGAGTCCCATCCTCACTCTGCCTGTGCTCTGCAGCTGGGCAGGGTTGGTTCTGCACCCTCCCCTGGGACCCCAGGGTACTCCAGGGTTCCTGGGGAGCACAGCCAGTGGAGGCATTGGAAGCACCACCTCTCTGTCCCCAGAGCCCAAGTTTGTGGCCGTTTTTTTGGTGCCGGAGAGTGAGGACCCCGACGATGACAAGATCTACTTCTTCTTCCGTGAGACGGCGGTGGAACGGCAGCAGGGGCTGGGCAAGACCAGCTTCGCCCGCATCGGCCAAATCTGCCGGGTGAGAGCGTGCACAGGCAGGGGGGCTGAGGGCCAGGGTGCCCAGGGGTGCCACCTGCTGCTGCTGCTGACACCGGTGTCCTCCTTGCCCTGGCAGAACGACATGGGCGGGCAGCGCAGCCTGGTGAACAAGTGGACGACATTCCTGAAGGCTCGGCTAGTGTGCGCTGTGCCAGGGCCTGATGGGGCAGACACCCACTTTGATGAGCTCCGTGAGTGAACGGGGATGTGACCCCAGCAGTGTAGCTGTGGGCAGCACTGGCAGCACTGATGCCTTCCCTGCTTGCAGGGGATGTTTTCCTGTTGCAGACAAGAGACAAGCGCAACCCTCTGATCTACGCCATCTTCTCCACCTCCAGGTCAAGCCCCTTCCCCAGGACCCTGCACACACCCAGTGGTGCCCCCCTTGCCCCCTCATATCCTTCCCCTCTCTTTTCCACCAGCTCTGTTTTCCAAGGCTCAGCTGTCTGTGTCTACACCATGGCTGACATCCGCCGGGCTTTCCTGGGCCCCTTTGCACACAAGGAAGGTCCCAACTACCAGTGGGTGTCTTACCAGGGCCGTGTGCCATACCCCCGCCCAGGCATGGTACGTGGTGTAGGAGTGTCCTGGCCGCTGCCAACCAGTGGCATGCCAATACATGGGGTGGGGACAGTGGGCTGTGAGACCCTGCTTAGCCAGTGCTGTCTCCCTGCAGTGCCCCAGCAAAACCTTTGGCACCTTCGGCTCCACCAAGGACTTCCCAGACGAGGTGATCCAGTTTGCCCGTCACCACCCACTGATGTATAACCCTGTCTTGCCCCATGGCCAGCGCCCCCTGTTCCTGCAAGCCACCGTGCCCTACACTTTCACCCGCATCGCTGTGGACCGTGTCACTGCTGCTGATGGCCACTACGACGTCCTCTTCATTGGCACAGGCACGTAGTGACCCAAGGGATGGGGCAGTGAGGGAGAGCGGGGAGATGCTGGGGCTGGGACCCGTGGCCTCACACCTCCCTGCCTGCAGATGTGGGCACAGTGCTGAAGGTGGTCTCAGTGCCCAAGGAGAGCTGGCACCGCATGGAGCCGCTGCTGCTGGAGGAGCTGCAGGTCTTCCAGGTGAGGGTCAGGGCTCCACATCCCACCAGTCAGATTTCCCCACAGTATCCCCATGTGCTGTCCGTGCTCTGGGTTGTGCCAGGGCACTCCAGCTGCCAGCATGTGGGAGCCAGGATGCTGCATTCCTAGGCTGCCCCATGCACCCTTAACTCCTGCCCATGCACTGCCCACAGGACTCCTCCCCCATCATCAGCCTGCAGCTCTCCTCCAAGCGGGTAAGGGAGACCCCTGGGCATTCCCAGGTCCACCATGGCTCTGCCTCGCCCTGTGCCACAGCATGGGGTGCTCAGCTCTGCTCTTCCCCCAGCATCAGCTCTACGCTGGCTCAAGCACAGCGCTGGCCCAGCTGCCCCTGCACCGCTGCAGTGCCTATGGCAAAGCCTGTGCCGAGTGCTGCCTGGCCCGGGACCCATACTGCGCCTGGGATGGCAACACCTGCACCCGCTACGTGCCCAACACCAAGAGGTAGGTGCCATGCCGGGATGCAGTGCTGGGGCAGCGGGCCTGCCCCAAGGCCATGGTGAGGAGCAGGTCAGGCTGTGCAGCCCCTGCTCCTCCATCACCCTCCCACAGGCGTTTCCGCCGGCAGGACGTCCGCAACGGTGACCCCAACGTGCTCTGCTCTGAAGGTGAGCCGGGACCCAGCCCGAGTCTGGGTTCAGTCCTGCCATGGTGGGGGCTGACAGCCAGGCTGTGTCCCCCCAGATCCCAGGCGGGACGCCGTGCCCCAGAAGCAGCTCTACGGGGTGGAGGGAAGCACCGTCTTTCTGGAGTGCATCCCCAAATCCCTGCAAGCCCGCATCCTCTGGACATACCAGCACAACCTGAATGATCCCCAGCGAGAGGTAGGCTCTCCCTGGCCAGGTTCCGCCGGCGGGGCTGTGCCTTGCCGTGCCGTGCCGAGCTGACCGCCCATCCCCGCGGGTACTGCAGGTGCAGATGGACGAGCGGGTGGTGCGGACGGAGCGGGGTGTCCTGCTGCGCAGCGTGCAGCGCTCCGACGCCGGCCTCTACCTCTGCCACGCCACGGAGCACGGCTTCACCCAGCCCCTGCTGCGGCTCTCCCTGGAGGTGATCGGCGCCCGGCAGGCCACGGGCGCGGCGTCTGCCGGAGAGCCCCAGCTCGCCGCCGGGATCCCCGGCCGCAAGGTCTGGTACCGGGACTTCCTCCAGCTGGTGGAGCGCCCGCCGCTGGGAGCCACGGACAAGGTGTGCCAGAGGCTGTGGAGCCGGGGCAGACCCCCGACACCGGCCCGCAGTGCCGCCGGGCCCCCCGGCCGCGGGCAGGGCGAGGAGCCGCAAGAGAGCCCGCCCGGCGACGCGACGAGGGGCCGCGGGCCGGCGGGGCCCCGCAGCGCATCCCCCTGGTGACCCGGGGGCCGGCCCCGGCGCCGGGCTCTGCCTAGGAGCGGGGCGCAGGTGGGGCACGGCCTCGGCAGCTCTGCCGTGGGCAGTGCCGGGCGGGGGGCTGCAGCTCCGGGGCCGCAGGAGGGCAGCCGGGCTGAGCAGCCCCCCGAGGGGCTGCCGACCGCCCTTGCCACCGGCTCCAGCACCGGTGGGGACCCAGCCGGCTGCCGGCATCGCAGAGTCACCGAAATATTTATTAACGACTGTTACTATGAATGTAAACTGCGGGGCCAGGCAGTGCCCCCCCCAGCATGGCACTGCAGGAGGACGGCACAGCAGGGTCACGCTCGGGTCCCAGAAGGGCCACGGGCAGCAGTGGGGGCACGGAGGGGCAGCACAGGCACTGGTGGGACGCAGGAGGAGGGGGGCATAAAGGGGAGATGTTGGGAGGCATAAAGGGGGCACCCACCGCTCTGGGTGTAGAACAGTGGCACAGGGGACCTTGTACTAACTGAGCACAATAAAGCAGATTCAGCCGCCCAGGCTCCCGCGTCTGACCCAGAGCCCCCAGAAGCGCTCGGGGGCAGCCCAGTGCCCCATAGCACAGACCCACTCTGGCACCCAAGCCTGGAGGGGGGGCATGCCTGGCGACACTGGAGGGCTGAGAGGAGACAAGACCTGCAGGGACATTGCCAAGGTTGATGGGGTTCCCCCAGGTTTCCAGCTCCCCGTGCTTTCAGCTCCACTTTGATTTCTGGAAAATGAAAACAAAACTTCCCCGGTGCCAGCAGGCAGCAATTAAGGCAGTGACCGAAGGCGACCTCGGAGTCTGCTGCCTCCTGCTGTCTGCGCTGGCATCAGGACCCCTGGTGGCACTGGCCACATCCCATGGCCTGTGGTGACACCATGCTACCAGCACAAACCATGTCCCAGCACTGGTTGCTCCCCAGCCTGAGGACAGGCAGGCAGTGGTGCAGGCAGGAGCGGGCAGATAAAGGAGCTGGTTTTTTCTCCTGAGGTCCAGCTGGCAGCAGGCTGGCATCCTTGACCCCACCAAGCACCCTGGGGTCAGGGAGCACTGCTTTACTGCACCTCTATGTCCCTGTGCCATCCCTGCAGCTTGTGGCATTGAGGTCCCCCCTCAAAGTGCTGGTGACCCCAACTTCTTTGACTACCCCATGTGACACCTGTCACTGTCCCCAACAGAGCAAGCAGCACAAGGATCTAGTAAGTATTTATTTCCAGCATGACAGGAGGGTACAGAGGTGCATGGGCTGGTGCTGAGGGCAGTGCTCAGGAGGGCAAGCAGGCAGGGAGCTGGGGGAGCTGGGGGCCTGCACCCCCCCGGAGCCGCAGGAGCATGTAGATTGTGCTCATGGGCCTCACATCGTAGTGCTCCAGCGTGTGCTGGTCCTGCAGCTCCCTGGAGCCGTAGGTCAGGCGCTGCTCGTTGGCAGAGGGCCCCTGCCGGGCCTGGATCTGCTCCTTCAGCTGTCGGACAGTGTCGGTGGGCAGCACCGTGTAGGTCGTGGTCCGGTTCTTATCGTCCTTGACCAAGACCTGCATCCTCTGGGTCTGCAGCAGCGCCAGCGTGGTGTTGTAGAAGATGCCGTGTGTGGCCAGGGTATCGCTGTCCTGTAGGGTGATGTTGTTCCTGCCTGGCTCCTGCTGTGCCAGGCGCTGTGTGTATGGTGAGATGCCCCATTTCTGGTGGATCATGTCCTTCAGCTGCCCGATGGTGGTGTAGGGGCTGACACGCTGCGTCAGCCTGGTGCCTGACAGCTGCATCACCTCAATGGTCACGGGCCGGGCTGGCTGCAGGGACAGGAGAGCAGGTGGGCAAAGACAGCAGGGATGGGGTGGGGGACATGATGCTCACAGGCTCAGGCAGCCTTACCTGCACATTCCAGGGCTGGACGTTTGCAAGGCAGGGCAGTGAGCGGCAGTAGATGGCAGCTGCCTGTGCCATCAAGTTCCAGTTCTTGTCTTGGCCCAGGATCCCCGTGGGGTCAGCAGGGTCCAGGATCACAGGGCTGCAAACACAGAGTGGGCAGCGCTGTGAGCCCTGGGCAGTACCATGGGGCCAGCAGGCACAATCCCACTGGGCACAGTCCTCACCGGGGACTCCTCAGCAAGCCCTTGACGTGGGCACCAATGCCTCTGTGCTGCAGTGAGTAGTACTTCTCCCAGTAGATGCAGATGTCCTGGTGCCGGCCCAGCAGCTCCAGCACGGTGCGGAAGCCCTGAGCCATGTCAAAGCTGCAGGAGGAGCCTGTGCCCTCCTCCCAGGCATAGATGGTCAGCAGCTCCAGGGCATACTTAGGGGGCAGGTGTGCATTGGGGTCCTGCAGATTCAGCTGGGGAGAAGAACAGATGGAGGTGAGAGCTGGCTGGGATGGGTGGCTGTTGGGAACTGGGAAAGCTGGGCAGCCCTCACCTCCTTGTACCAGTACTTGACCAGGCGCAGGAGGTCCTTCAGCTTGGCAGGGTAATGCTTCACAAACATCTTCTGCAGCTCAGTGAAGCAGGGGGAAAACTCCCCGGGGTCTCTGCAGGCATCCAGGAGCCTCACATACACTTCTGGGTTTGGTGGGGCATCCTGGGTCACCTGTCCTGTGGGGTGAGAAGGAGGGTGAGAAGGAGGGTGAGAGCCATCCCAGCACTGACACCACTGCCTGTCCCTGTGCCAGCCTGCAGCCCTTACCCAAAGCATCATAGGCAGGCAGGATGTCCACATCAATGGACTCTCGAGTCTCCCAGGAGGACAGAGTAAGGCTGAGGGAGCGTGGTGTGCTGCCAGGACCTTTGTACCTGGGCTCACCAATGCACACATCAAACTGCAAGCTCTCCCTGCAGTCCCTCAGCTTTATCATGATCAAATCCAGGATTTCCTTTCTCTTGTTCTTCTGGTCCTCGTAGCTGGATAAGCAGCTGAGGAAGAGCACTACATCAGCATCAGAGTTGTTCTTCAGAGCTGTGCCCTTCCCGGCTGATCCACCCTGCAGAGAGAGACCCTGCCTGCTCAGCACCACTGCCAGCACCAGGATCGGCTGCCACCACTCCCGGAGCTGCCAAGGGAAACTGAGGCAGGGCAGGAGCTGGAGCATGGGGCAGTGGGAAGGGTGGCAGCAGGGGTGTCAGCTGGCCCCCAAGCCAGGCAGCACTCACCTTGACGGTCTTTTGGACGTGGATATTATGCTCAAAGCACTTTCTCTTCAGGAATTCACAGATTTGCCACACTGTCCCCTTCACCTGCATGGAGAACTCTGGGCTGGGCTGCAGGGTTCTGGCGATCCAGCCATCCAGCTCCCTGGCGGTTACTGCTCTCAGTCCGTTCATGGATGCCGCTGGGTCCACATCCATGCTGACAGGTGTATCGCTCCCTTTGCTCTCTTCTGACGTGCTGCCTCCTACCTCTACTCCCGCCCGCAACACTCCACCCCAACAGGCTGCGTCTATCTGCAGCAGCTTTTAAACCTTCCCGGGCCACCGCCCGATGCGTCACCGCTGGGAACTTAAGGTGGCCCCCGGTCGTTTCCGCGGGACGCTCCGGGTGTCTCCGGTGCCGCCGCTGCGGGGGCTGGGAGGGGGCAGGAGCGGCTGCGGGTGACCCTGACATCCAGCTCGGCTGGCGGTGGCAGAGAGGCAGCAGCCTGCAGGCTGGCTGCGGGGTGCTGGGGGGCCTCACAGCCCCGGTGCCTTCGGTGACACAGGGTCTCCCCCGGAAGGCAGAGCCCCACCGCAGGCACCAGTTCCCCGCTGGGGGCTCAGGTGTCCGGGCTGGGGCACAGCCAGTGCTGGGACACGGCTCACGCTGTGCCACGGTGAAAGCAGGGGCAAGGGATGTGGCAGTGCCACCAGCTGCCTTGGTGTCACCACGGGCAATGGAGTGAGCTGTCACCAGTGCCAGCAGGTGCCCGGCATCGCTGTAGGCAATGAGCGCAGACATAGCCAGTTTCACCGAGGCTCCTGGTGCCAGCACCGTCGGTGGGACACGGCTGATGCCGGCATCCCCAGGGAGGCTGTGCCCTCCCCTGCAGTGGGATGCGGCCGGCGCAGCACCAGCAGAGCCCCTGGTGCCCCTCGATGCCGGGAGCAGGAGGCACAGGCAGGAGGCACGATGTTTGCAGCCCGTGCTGCCTTAAGCTGGGAGATCGGGAGTTTCGGTTTCTGTTCCCGACTCAATTTCAGTTTCTGGCTCTGCCAAGCTGGAAACGAAAGTGCGAAGGAGCCCGCGACTGCCGCCCTGGCCCAAATAAACAGGGAAGAGCCAAATGACAGAAACACACCTGGGAACTCGGCTCGGGGCCAGGCGGACGGGCGGGGGCTGCAGGCAGAGCGGGGTGTGCTCCTGGGGCAGGGGCTGGAAGAGAACAGGAGGGGGAATAGGGGCAGGAGCAAAACGGGGCAGGGAGTCAGGACGTGGGCAGGAGACAGGCAGAGGCTGGGGAGAGGGAGACAGGGAGGGAGGGGAAGGGATAGGGACAAGGACGGGGCAGGGAAAGGTCAGCAACAGGAGCAGGGATATGAACAAGAAGGAGATAGGGTCCATTTGGGGTCAGGGACAGGGATAGGGGTACAGATGGAACAGAGGAGAGATGGGCAGGGTTACAGGGGTACAGTCAGTAGCAGGGACAAGGACAGAAGTAGAGATATTGGATATCAGGAGAAAGTTTTTTACAGAAAGAGTGATAAAGTACTGGGGAGGTGGTGGAGTCACCAGGGAGGTGGTGGAGTCACCATCCCTGGATGTGTTTAAAAAAAGACTGGATGTGCCATGGTTTAGATGAGGTGTTAGGGCTGGGTTGGACTTGATGATCTTAAAGGTCTCTTCCAACCCTGTGATTCTGTGATTGGCAGCAGCAGCAAATGGCCAGGTCAGGGATGCAGGCAGGAGCAGGGATAGGTGTCCCCTGATATTGGGTGACAACAAGGCAGGAATACAGGCAGGGGCAGGGATATTAGGAGGAGAGGCAGGGAGAGGACCAGCACTGGGGACAGGGTTACAGGCAGGGGCAGAGCTGTGGGCAGGGACAGGTGTCGTGAACCTTTCACACCTGAGGAGCAAGACCAGGACACCAAGATGAGCATGACAAGAGACATTCTTTATTCACACCCAGGGGGTGTCCCAGCCAAACTGAGACACCCTGAATGTGGTTCACATGTGGGTCTCACACCCTTCAAGTGTTGGGGTACAACAAGGCTCCACAGATTCCTGCTGTCCCCATGGCTTTGTAAAGCCAGTGCAGTTGTGTGGCTTTGGCATCCTTCTTTCCTCGTTCTGGAGTCAGTCTCACTATGCCAAGGGGTACTTATCTGTGAGGCCAGATGGTGGGAGGGCCCAGGCTGTGGGCCTTCTCTGCCTGCCTACCCAACCACAGCTAGGCAGTGTGCAGCAGTACAGGAGGTATATAGATCTTAATGAGGGCCAAACCATTTCATACTAGAAAGACTAATTGGTACATTACTTAGGGAATGAGATTTTCCTAGCGAGATGCAGGCAGGGGCAGGGACAGAAGAAGGGATACGGCAGGGATAGTGAGTGGCTGGGGATGAAGATAGAGCCAGGACAGAGAGACAGGGCAGGGATGTGCAGAAAATCACATTAGGAGAAGCCAGTGTCCGTAAAAGAGACAGAGGAATCCCTTTATTCGAATAAAGGGAGAGACTCCACTGGGCCATATCCCCACGGAATTTCTCTCCTGACGTTCACGATGCATCATCCTTTTATCCTAACTCCCGGCCGCATGTTGCCCTCTTCCTTTCCCCATTGGCTGAGGTACTAGAAGGTACAGCCTTCCCGAACCACCTACCACGTGTTCCGCCCCTAAACCTGTCATTTGCCCATGAAATTCAGAAGTTCAGGCTGAGTTCTGCAATAGACTTTTGTGCTAACCCGTTTGTCTATTGCCCTAAAGTTCAGGAATTCGAGCTGCAGTCAAACTGTCTGGGTTCTGTACCAAACCCGTGTGGCTTGGTAGAGACATTAAGACCCACTTCAAAGACACGAACTCCCATTTCTCCTAAAGATCCTCACCCATCGAATTGTTTGTAAATACATCAGTAGGCGTCTTTCCTATCAGGGACCAGGGATTAAGATAGCGTCAGGACAGGGAGAGTATGGGCAGGGATGCTGAGGGAGCAGGGATGAACATAGCGCCCGGACAGGGAGAGGGCCAGAGAAAGGGGCCGGGAGGCGAGCAAGGACAGGGACACGGACAGGGACGGGGACAGGGACAGGGACACGGCTCTTGGGCAGCTCCGGCGGCGCATGCGCAGATGGCGGGGGGCGCTCCCGGGGGCGGGCGGGGGCGGGGTGTGGGCGGGGCCCTCCCGGCGGGGGCGGGGCGCGGGGTCCGCGCGCGCCGGCCATGCCGCGCTCCCGCCGCGCCGCGCGCCGTGAGTGAGGGGGGGCCGGGAGAGGGGAGCGGGGGTCGGGGCTGAGTGTGACAGCGCCGGGCTGGCACTGCCGGGCTCACAGCGCCGGGCTGGCACCGCCGGGCTCACACGAGTCTGCTCCCAACCCCCGCAGGCGGCACCGGCAGCGCCCGGGCGAGCTCGCCCGGCAGCGAGGAGGAGGCCGGCAGCGAGGTGCTGAGCCACTGCAGCAGTGCCAGCGAGAGCGCCGGCCCCGCTGAGGAGGGAGCAGGTGAGCCGTGCGGACCCCTTGGTGACCCCCACGTGGGTCGCGCTGTGCCCCGCCCTCGGCCTTCCCGGCTTCACGTGGTGCCGCCCGGGCAGGGAGCGAGGCGGCGAGTGAGCACGGCCAGGAGGAGGAGGAGGTGGAGGACAGGCTGAAGGAGCACATGGACAACCTCCTGGACAAGAGGTGAGGAGCGGCTGTCCCCCCGCGGGCGCTCCGGGCGCGCTGCCCAGCGCTGCCGGCCGCGGGCAGGGACGTGCCCCGTGCCGGGACAGCCCAGCCCGTGACGTGCCGCGGTGTCTCGCAGCGCCAAGGCGCGGCAGGCGGCACTGCAGGGCCTGCGCCTGGCCCTGTCCTGCAGAACCCTGTCCGAGTTCCTGCTGGAGCGCCGTCTCACGCTCGCCGACTCCCTGGAGAAGTGCCTCAAGAAAGGTCAGGGTGCAGGCGGGCGGGCGGGGGGCGGCGGGGCTGGTGGGCCGTGTCTGAGGCCGGTCTCTGGTGCTGCCCACAGGTAAAGGGGAAGAACAGGCGCTGGCGGGCACCGTCCTCACCCTCCTCTGCCTCCAGATGGGCTCCGGCCCGGAGGGAGAAGAGGTGTTCCGCAGCCTGAAGCCGCTGCTCGTCAGCGTCCTGACAGACAGTGCAGCCAGCCCCAGCGCCCGGCAGAGCGTAAGCCTGGCCCCTTTCCTCCTGGGGACACCTCCGTGCTGGGGAGAGCCCAGGCAATGCCTTTGGGAGCCCCTGCAGTCCCGGGAGGGTGACAGGACTGGGTGCTGTGGAGTGCACTGGGGCAGAGCAGGGGCACCCCGACCTGGCTGCCCCTTGGCTGGGTGCTGGGTCAGGCCCGGCATGATCCAGCTGGGCCTGATCTAACTGTGTTTCCCTAACTTCTCTTGCCAGTGTGCCACAGCCCTGGGCATGTGCTGCTACATTGCTGCTGCTGACCTCGAGGTAACTGCGTCTGGGTGTTGTCTGTACCCCTGCAGGAGAGCACCCAGGGGCTGCCATGCCACCTGCCCTCAGCCCACAGTGCCAGAGCAGCCTGGAGCTGAGCTGGAGTAGGGGTACGGGGACATGAGTGACAGCCCAGCCCCCTTCCCTGGGCAGCCTGGAGCTGAGCTGGGGGGAGCCAGCTGGGGGTGTTGTGGGTGGAGTAGCCTCCCCTGTCCCAAGGGGCACCTGGCACCCCTTGGTATGGTGGGTCCCCTTTGGTCCCCAGTGCACAGCTCAGTGTGGCATCTCCGTGGCAGCTGTGGTCTGACTGGCACAGTTTCTCTCCTCCAGGACCTGGTTTCATGCCTGTCCTGCTTGGAGGGCATCTTCAGCCCCCCCAGCACAGGCGAAGGGGGCTCAGCACCTGCCAAGCATGGGCCTCTGCACTGCAGTGCCCTCCAGTCATGGTCCTTGCTCCTCACCATCTGCCCCCCCTCCCACCTCAGGAGCATTTTGGACAAGTGAGTGGGGTGTGAAGTGAGTGGAGGCTGGTGTGGGGCAGCCAGCTGTGGAGCACGGAGCCCTTGGAGCAGTGCTTGGCCCCTCTGATGCCCTCTTGCCTCCCTGTCTCAGTCACTGGCTGCAGCTGCCCCCACTGCTGACCAGCAGCAGCGTTGCCCTGCGCATCCTGGCTGGGGAAACCATTGCGCTGCTCTTCGAGCTGGCCCAGGACCTGGAGGTAAGGCATGGGCTGTGGCAATGGGAGCAGTGGGTGGGCACTAAGTAGGCAGCAGGGAGGGAGCTGCTGTGACACCCTGACATGCCCTGGCCAAGCTGGCATTGACCAGCAGGCACCCAGGCAGAGGGGCTGGCCCCAGTGATCGCCCAGCTCTGTCCTGGCCATGGCAGTGGGCAGTGCCTGGAGCTCATCCCTCTAAATCCCCTGCTTTTTGGCAGGAGGACTTGTGCCACCAAGATACAGAGTTCCTGTGTACCCAACTCAAGGTCTTGGCTACTGAGAGCAGCAAGTACCGAGCCAAGACAGACCGACGGAGGCAGCGATCCATCTTCCGGGACATCCTGCGTTTCATCGAGGTACCGGGGCCTGGTGCTGCCCTGCTCTGCCCCTGTGTGCCTGCTTCCCAGCTGCCTGATGATTCCTGTCTGGAGAGCCAGGGGACACACAGGGCTGGTGCCCAGGTTATTGCTGATGCCCCTCTCTCTGCTCAGACTGGGGAGTACCAGGAGGAGACGGTCCGATTTGGCCTGGA
Organism: Camarhynchus parvulus; assembly: GCF_901933205.1. Classification (NCBI taxonomy): domain Eukaryota; kingdom Metazoa; phylum Chordata; class Aves; order Passeriformes; family Thraupidae; genus Camarhynchus; species Camarhynchus parvulus. The sequence goes on from NC_044582.1 coordinate 6,183,548, forward strand.
GTGCATGTACCTGGACAGCTGGGCACGCCAGCGCACCTACCAAGTCTTTAAGGAGGTGCTGGGCTCCGGCATCCACCACCACCTCCAGGTACAGGCTGAGCAGATGCACCAGGGAGTGCTGGGCTGGTGCTGGTGGGTGTTGACAGACCCCTGCTTTCACAGAACAATGAGCTGCTACGGGAGATCTTCAGCCTTGGGCCCCCCTTGGTGCTGGATGCTGCTGCTCTGAAAGCCAGCAAGGTCTCCCGCTTCGAGAAGGTCGGTGCCACCTCCCACATTTGTGCCCACAGTCCCCTCCTCTGCCACCGGGGGCTCCAGCCGAGTGCCTGAGTGTGGTGGGCGCTGCTGGGGAGGTGGGCAGAGTGGCATCCCCTACCCTAATCTCCTTCCCTCTCCTTGCAGCACCTCTACAACTCAGCTGCCTTCAAAGCGCGCCGCGAAACGAAAGCGCGAAGCCGCATGCGGGACAAGCGGGCGGATGTGCTGTGATGGGCACAGGGGGCAGAGCCCCCAGCCCACCTGGACTGCAGACCCAGCACTGTGAGGGGCAGGTGCCCCCAGCCCTTGGGCTTTTATTCATGTACAGCAGAGTATTTAATGCCTGGAGCTGCCCCAAGGGGGGGCTGCCCCCTCTTTAATTTTTTTAACCAAAAAAATAGGAAGGATAAAAGAAGAGCAGGGGGAGGTGGTGGCGTGCTGCTGTGTGCCTGCTCTGTGGCTGGGCATCCATGTGGCACAGTGGGAGGGGGTCTCACGCAGGCTCCTGCAGCCACTTTCAGTGGCAGGGCTTGTGTATACCCTCCCTTGTCCTGCAGGGGCACCAGGGTGGCCTGGCACAGCCTGAAGGGTGGGTGGGAGGGCAGAGCTGTGCAGGGCTGCAGAGCAGCTGGTCCTGGTGTCTGTGCCTGTGGCAGGAGCATTCTCCCCACCCTGCCATGCTGGGTACAGCCCCTGCCTCCCCAGCCAGCCTGGCATCAGTGATGGTGGCAGAGCAGTGTGGAGTGGGAAGCTCTGCCCAGTCCTGCCAGCTGCCCACTCTCAATCCTTTTGCAGCCAAATGCTTTATATGAAATAGTAATCTTGTGGGAAATTAATTACAGGGGGCCACTGCCCAGGCGGGCATGGGGCCATGCCAGTTGGCAGTGCCTGCCACCCTGGGAATGTATCTATCATGGTGATTTTCTAAGACTTTGATTGTAAGAGGTAATTAAAAGGCTAAATAAAGTATGCCTTCTGCCTTGTTAAGAGGAAGGGCTGTCACTGGGGTGGATGCAGGTCCTTACAGCCCAGTTCCTTTCTCTCACAGCCTGGGACAGGGTTTGGGATTGCCCCTGTGTCCCAAGGGGCAATGCTGCCAGGTCTCAGCGGGTGAGGCTGCCCGCTCCCCCCTCCTGCCCTTCGGTGCCCCTTCCCGTGGTGGCCCAGAGCCCATGGTGAGGCCAGGGGCAGCTCAGCGGTGCCCGCCAGGCTGGGCACTGGCGTTGAGGCGAGCCCAGAGCTGCCTGCTGGCTGCCCGCAGCTGGTGCACGGCGTCCTCCTGGCTCTGCAGCCACTGGGCCAGCGCCCGCACCGACTGGCTCTGCAGGACTGCGGGGACAGGACGGCAACGTGCTGAGGGGGGCAGTCTGGTCCCCCACATTCCCCATCTCCCACCCTGCCAGTGCCACGTACCACTCAGGTAGATGGCCAGCGTGGCCAGGACCAGGCTCGACAGTGCCAGGAGCGCCAGCAGGGCCAGCAGCAGGGGGTGGCCAGGGCCGAGGCAGGGGCAGGGGCTGGCGGGGGGCACGGGGCGCAGGGTGGGCAGGAGCGGCGGGGGCACGGGGGACACGGGCCGAGCTGGGGGCCGGTGCAGGCTGCTGGAGGGAGCCGGGCCATTGCCTGCAGGCGGGGGAGAGGAGGGGTCAGAGCCTGGCCACGGGCACAGCCGGGCCTTGCACAGCCCCCCTGCCCCCCTCTCACCCTCTGTGCCCTTGTGCCCGCCCGAGGCCCAGTACAGGTCGCTGATGGACTCCACGGGGCGCAGGCTGATGGCTCCAGACTCGCTGCTGTCGGGTTCCCCAGGCTCTGCTGGTGCAGCACCCTCTGCCCTTCCCATGGTGTCTGCTGGAACAGAGGCAAAGGGTCATCCTGTGCCCTGCCCTGGGCACCCCTGTGGGACCAGAGCCCTGCCGGGGGGATCTCAGCCATGGCAGCCCCGTGCTGCACAGGGCAGGCAGCCAAGGCTGGTGCTCCCTTGGCCCAGCCCTGCAGCCACAGTGGGCAAGCACTGGCTGTGCCCCCCCGGCCCCACCGCTGTCATCGCAGCAGTTAGCGGGTGCCTGGTGGCCACGATCCCGGAGCCTTGTTAGTGGGGCTGGAATCTGGCCCTGGCTTGGGGGCAGGAATGTGCCACCCCCCAGCCAGGATAGCCCAGGCGCTGTGGGACTGGCTGGGGCTCCAAGGGCCAGCTGGAAGCTGGTGGGCAGGTGCAGGGCAGTGCCAGTCTGCCATGTGGCCCGGCTTGCCCTGCAGGTACTGTGCTGCTTGGGGGTGCACAGATGGAGATGTGGGGTGTATGCTGTGCCAGGGGGTCCTGGTACCCATTGCCCTAGTGAGCACGTCACACGGGACTGAAAAGGCTTTTTGGAAGTAGGCATTGCTCCAGCACTGTTTTGGGAAGCAACGATGCCTGCAGTGGGGTAGAGGGAAAAGATTATTTTCTAGGTGTTTGTGTATTTTTGAGCAGTGGGCAGGGCCCACGCACTGTGCCCTTGGCAGAGCATGGCAGGCTGGCAGCGTGCCCGCTCCCAATCCCTCCCGGGGTCAGTGGCATGTCGCAGGGCAGCGTGGCGCCGTGCTGCTGCTGTCCAGACTGTGTGTCACCCACAGGGCTGGCAGGCATCAGGGCTGGGGGGCCTCAGCCGGTACCCAGGGCCCCCTCAGACCCTCCCCACAGCCCTACCCTTGGCCAGGGACTGCTGCACAGACACCCACATCACCCCTGTGCCCACTTGCCCCCGGTGGGGGGGGACAGCTTGTCACGTAGGTTTGCTGCAGGGGGCTGTGCGTGCCAGCTGCCTGTACCCTCCCCAAACCCTGCTGCCCTACACCTGCAGCCCTGCAGGACCCCCTTCTTCCCTGGGCAGGCATCTCTGCCCACAGCCCCCATGGCAGAGGGCTCCATCTGTCCACTGCTCCCATCCCAACCCCACAGCCTTGCATCACCCGGTATCCCCTGGGGTGCCAAAGCCCCCGCCAGCCCCAAGCCCACTCCCCAGAGTACCTTCTGCAGCCTCCCTGGGCATGGCTGCCTGTGCCTGGGCAGCGTGAGCGGGCAGTGAGGTGGTGCAGGGCCCCCAGGAGCTGGGCACTGGGCTCCCGGTGCGCCAACTGCGCCGCTTAAAATAGGACAGTGAGAAACATGGTTGGGGAGCGATAAAAATAGCTGTGGGGAGGGGGGCCTGGTGGCGTGGACAGGGCTGCAGGCAGCACAGTGCCAGTGGCAAAGGGACAGCAGGTTGTGGCAGTGCCCCATGCCCCCTTTCCCAGGGTACAGCGGCTGCCAGCTCACGGGAGCCCATTCAGGAAAACTGACGCACTGTTGGACCCATCCAGAGCCAAACTGGGGGCTGTGCTGCCTCTCAGCAGCAATGGCAACTGTGCCCAGCATGGGGACACCACAGAGTCCCCCAGTTTTGCCCACAAAGACCATGCTAGCTGTGCCAGGAGAATTTATTTAGGTTAATGAGACCATAGAAAGTGCCAGCAGCAGCACTGCTGGGGTAGGGGACCATGGCGGTCCCTGGCCTTTGTCACCAGCCCCACGTGCCCTGCGGCAGGCAGGTGTCAGAGGATGTGAGATCCTTGTGCCCATAGAGGCTGTGAGCATGGGCGGGCACCTGGCAGGAGGTGGCAGGGCTGAGCCATACCCGCTGGGCACAGCCCTCCCCTGCCCAGCCATGGTAGCAGTGGCAGCGGAAAGCAGCCCACGGGTTGGCCCCGGGGCTGAGGTGCAGGAGGCTGCCCAGCTCCTGGGGCTGCCGGCGCACACAGCGCCCGTGCCCGTGGCACTGCCCGTAGCTGCACTCTCGGGCTGCTGCCGTCACGTTGGCCACGTAGGGACCCAAGGTGGACACGAGGTAGTGGCGCAGGTTGGCACAGCTTTCCTGGGGAAGAAGCACCAGTGAGAACCCGGCCCAGCGACAGAGACCTGGCCAGCCCTCCCTGGTGGGCACAGGGGATGTGGCCACCCCATACAGCCCACAGCCTGTGGTGCTGCAGGGACCATACTCACAGCCGAGTGGGAGTAGGACAGGTCTCCCCAGAGCACAAGTCCAGCCGCTCCCAGCGCCGCGCTCTCCCCGATGGTGTGCACCAGGTCAGCCTGCCAGGAACGCAGACGTGACCCCTCTGGGGGACACGGCCTCTGTCCCTGCGCCAACCAGAGCCCCGCATGGCAGCCGTGGCCAGCACCCCACAGTGCTTACCAGCTGCAGGAAACGTGCGGAGCGGCGGAAGGAGAGGCGGGAGTAGGCGATCACGGGCAGGAGGCCGTGGGCCCCGCGGGCGGCCACACGCAGGGCCTCGCGCAGCCGGTGGTGCACGAAGCGGCGGCGCAGCGCGGGCGGCAGCGCCAGCGGCAGGTAGATGCTGGGGTACAGGGCAGAAGAGGCGGCCCAGAGCCAGCCCAGACGGTTGTTCCGCTGCACCTCTGCCGGCTGGCACTGCCCGGTGTAGTTTGCCTCCTTGGCCCAGTTGCTGTTGAGGCAGTCGGGAAAGCGGTAGAAACCCCAGAGCCCCCTGGGGCGCAGGGCTCGGCCCACCAGAAGCGTCTCCTCCATCAGAGCCTGTGCCGCCCGCTCGAACTCCAGCTGGGCCAGCCGGAGCTGCTGCCATGCCGGCAGGAAGCCGTGCTGCTCCCGCACCCACTGCTCCGAGGCTGTCCGGTACATCCTTTTGGCTCCCCAGTTCTGGGCCCACAGGGGCCTCCACTCCTCCCAGTCCACCACGGCCAAGCCATGGAAAGCAGGTCGCAGGAGGAGGCGGATGTCCTCAGCCACCCTGTTGATGTGTGCGTCCAGGGAGACTCGCTGGGGGAGGCCCCCATTATGGGGGACACCGTGCTGTGACAGGTAGGGGTACAGCCCAAACTTGTTCTTGTAGAAGATGGTGATGTTCTGGCCAGCAAAGTGGCCACCCTGGTTCTCCACGATGCCATAGTCACCGAGGGGCAGCCCTATGCCAAAGCGGCGCTGGCAGCGCTCGGTGGGGACGTTCCACACCACGGCAAAGGGCATCCCGCCTGCCAGGGGCTCGGGTGCCGGGCTCTCCTCACTGGCTGTGCCCAGTGCCAGGCAGGCCCACAGTGCCAGCACCAGCACCATCCCGCCTCACCAGCTGCTTGCAGGGCCGGCACCCTGTGAGGAAAGGAGAGCCATAGGGGTGAGGCTGTGGGATGCAGCGGGCATTCAGCAATGCAGGCACTGCCCCCTGGCACATGGTGGACTAGGACTGCCCATAGGGGCTGGGCTGTCTTGCAAGCACATGTTGCCCACCCCAAAACCTGACAGGATTGAGTACACTTGGGGCTTTGAGACCTGTCCTGCCTCAGCACTGCCAGTGCTGCCTCTGCCTGCTGCTCTCCCTCTGGTGCTGGGATCCTGCTTGCACCACCACAGCCATGGCTCAGCTCTGGAGTGGCACTGCAAGCCACTGACCCTTATGCCTCAATTTCCCTGCTGGATCCCAGTCCTGCCTGCAGTGGAGGCACCAAAACTCCCTGGTCCCCATTTCAGCACAATGCTGAGCCAGGCTGGGTGACCTGCTGAAGGACTGAGTCCTCCCAAGAGGCATGGTGGAGCCAAAGGGGCAGCTCTGTCCCTCACAGCCCAGGCAGGGCCAGAGGGGTCTGGTGCCCCTGCCCAGCACTGGCCAGCTGCCCAGAATGAGGGGATTAGGCGGGGAATGGGCCCAGGGCCGCGTGACACAGCAAGGACAGCGCTAATCCCTCGCTCCCGGGCCGGACGCTCTCTCTGACCTTCCCACTCCCATACCTCTGGCCCTCACTGACACCCGCTGCCTTAGGGGGGTTTGGCCACCTGCCCCCCTCGCTGTGCAGTGCAGGGGACCCGATTCTGCAGCCCCACCACCATGCCCTACTCCCACAGTGCCCCCCCAGCCGTCCTGTGCCTCAGTTTCCCCAGACTGCTCAGTGAGGACAGCTGTGGCCATGCTGGAGGCCACCACTTCCTGTCAGCCCCAGCTGCCGCACAGCAAATCCTCAGTGGAGGAGACAACTGGTGCTCCTGGGGACTAGTGCCAACCCCACAGCCTGGGGTGGGCCTGACTCCCCACCATGCTGGTGGTCCCAGAGCCCCAGCCAGGCGAGCTGGGGGCCAGGTGGGAGCAGAGGCAGCGTGCCCAGGTAGGGCAGGGTATGGGAACTCAGCCCGTTCCCTGCCCCCAGCAACGGGGCCAGGGTGAACCACGGAGGCTGGGGGAGCTGGTGCCAGCCCTGAAGAATGGCAGGCAGTCAGGCAGGGCTGCGGTGGGCAGCTCCCACCCGCACTGCTTTAATCACTGGCTCGGGGTCCCTCAGATGTCCTTCTTCATCCAGAAGATGGGGAGCCCTTTGGCATCGCGGTGCGGGGACTGCAGGAGGCTCTGCTGCTCGCTGCCCTCAGCCAGGACACCCCTCGCCCAGATCACAGTCGGTGGGGGAGGCGGTGGGGGCACGGTGAGGGGCGGCGGGGGTGGCAGGGGAGCAGCGGGTACCCACGGCCTGGTGGCAGTGGCAGCTGCAGCCCCAGAAGGGGCGGAGAAGAGCCGCAGCACCTCAGAGGATATAGCCGGGCTGAGAAAGGCCACGCTCTGCACCGGCTCACCCAGGACATAGCCCAGGTGGGCATAGAAATGCTGCTTGTCGTGGGTGGTGAGGCGCAGGCAGCGAAAGCCCCGGGCCCGGGCCCACTGCTCAGCGGCCTCCATCAGGCGCCGCCCATAGCCCCGGCCCCGCAGCGCCCGCGCCACCACCACGCTCTCCACGAAGAGGTCATGGGGACGGCTGAGCACGCGGGACAGTCGGACGTGGCCCACGAGCTCGCAGGGCCCCTCGCGGGGGGCGGCGGGGCTCCGCAGCAGCAGCAGGCAGGCGGGAAAGGCGTCCGAGGAGCGCTGCAGCGAGTGCAGCCGCGACGCACGGCTCTTGCCCCACTCCTCGCCCAGCAGCTCGGCACAGGCTTCCAGCAGCTCCGGCCTCTGGTGCAAGGGGACCAAGCTGAGCTCCTCTGACACAGAACCCATTCTTCTCACTGACGGGAAACCAAGCAGGTCACAGCTTAGAGGCAGTAAGGCACAGACCTTGTGCCTGTGTGGTCCCCCCAGCCCACCACTGGCCCCAGTACAGGTGTGGTTCCCCAGCACAGCCAGATGAGTTCATGGAGGTTTGGCGGGTTCAAGGTCAAACAAGAGACTCATGGCAGGGAAGTGGCACATGGTGGCAGCTCTGGGAAATCATGCCATGAGACCCACAGAAAGGTCTAGCACTGCCAAATCAGCTGAGGGGCAGGAGGCACAGTGCTTCCTCCCCAGCCCCTGCCACCAGCCCCTGCCACCTTGGCACCCATCAGACCAGCTAGCTCATCACACATGTCCTCAGAGTCAGGGTTCTGAGGAGCCCAAATAGCCTCTGAGGGGTCAGAAAACCCCTATCCTACAGCATGCTGTGAGGTCCCCTCTCTCAGCCTGGCAGTTCCCCTTGCAAAGGAGAAGCCACAGGCAGAAGGCAGGAGCAACCACCACGCCAGTTGATTAACTAGGATTGAGCAAACTGCCCCACTTCCCCTCTGGGGATTAGGGAGGGCCTAAGCCTGCCCTCCCACACCCTAGGTGCCTCCAGGAGGCATGGTGGGGTCACCCCTCTAGCTCCAGACTCCTGACCCACAGCCCAGCCTGCACTGTCCCCTTCAGAGGCCAGACCCCACCAGCACTCGTGAGGAGGTGATGGTTTCCTTCTGCCGGCCCAGCAAAGCCACTCCAGGATTCCAACAGCCTGCCACCCACCTGCCCACACTCAGCCTGCCGTGACCCACCCACCCTGTCTGCACTCACCCTGCCCACAGTCACCCTGCTCACACCCTGCTCACCCCTGCCCACATTCACCCTGCTCACGCTCACCCTGCTCACACCCACCCTGCTCACCCTCACCCTGCTCACACCCACCCTGCTCACACCCACCCTGCTCACACTCACCCTACCCACACTCACCCTGTTCACACCCACCCTGCTCACACTCACCCTGCCCATACTCACCCTGCTCACACCCACCCTGCTCACGCTCACCCTGCTCACACCCACCCTGCTCACACTCACCCTGCTCACACTCACCCTGCTCACACTCACCCTGCTCACACCCACCCTGCTCACACCCACCCTGCTCACACTCACCCTGCTCACACCCACCCTGCCCACACTCACCCTGCCCACACCCACCCTGCTCACACTCACCCTGCTCACGCCCACCCTGCTCACACCCACCCTGCTCACACTCACCCTGCTCACACTCACCCTGCCCACACTCACCCTGCTCACACTCACCCTGGTCACGCTCACCCTGCTCACACCCAACCTGCTCACACCCACCCTGCTCACGCTCACCCTGCTCACGCTCACCCTGCTCACACCCAACCTGCTCACACTCACCCTGCTCACACTCACCCTGCCCACACCACCCTGTTCACACCCAACCTGCTCACACCCACCCTGCCCACACTCACCCTGCTCACACTCACCCTGGTCACGCTCACCCTGTTCACACCCAACCTGCTCACACCCACCCTGCGCACACTCACCCTGCTCACGCTCACCCTGTTCACACCCAACCTGCTCACACCCAACCTGCTCACACTCACCCTGCTCACGCCCACCCTGCTCACACCCACCCTGCTCACACCCACCCTGCTCACGCTCACCCTGCCCACACCCACCCTGCTCACGCTCACCCTGTTCACACCCAACCTGCTCACACTCACCCTGCCCATACTCACCCTGCTCACACCCACCCTGCTCACACTCACCCTGCCCATACTCACCCTGCTCACACCCACCCTGCTCACGCTCACCCTGCTCACACCCACCCTGCTCACACTCACCCTGCCCATACTCACCCTGCTCACACCCACCCTGCTCACACTCACCCTGCTCACGCCCACCCTGCTCACGCTCACCCTGTTCACACCCAACCTGCTCACACCCAACCTGCTCACACCCACCCTGCTCACACCCACCCTGCTCACGCTCACCCTGTTCACACCCAACCTGCTCACACCCACCCTGCTCACACTCACCCTGCTCACGCTCACCCTGCTCACGCTCACCCTGCTCACACTCACCCTGCTCACACCCACCCTGCTCACACTCACCCTGCCCACCGCTGCTGGCTCCTTTCCCCCGGGTGCCAGCGCAGCAGGAAGCAGCCCAGGCTCATGACCAACCACAGCGCCTGGTTCTGCTTCCCCGGTGTGAATGACACGTCTGTCCAGGGCCCCACACAGCACGCCCCACTTCCCACGCTGCACCCCCACACGGGGCACTCAGCCTGCCCGCACCCCGATTGCTGCAAACCACACTGCAAACTCACACACAGACACTGGAACGGCATCACCAGCTGATCGCTGCTCCCGCTGCACGGCTGCACCTCCTGAACATGGGTCCCCACCCCACCGCTGACCCTCACTGACCAACACTGACCCAATAGTCACCTCATTATTGACCCGTCGTTTGACCTGCCATTGACCCCATCGCTGACCCCAGCACTGACCCCACCACCAACCCATCACTGAACCATCACTGACCCCACCACTCACCCACCTCTGACCCATCACTCACCCCACCGCTCACCCATCACTGACCCCATCACTGACCCATCATTGACCCCATCACCGACGCCCCCCACCAACCCGTCACTGACCCCACCAGTGACCCCAACATTGACCCATCACTGGCCCATCCCTGGGGCACGGCCGAGCCCCTGTCCCTGCCCGTCTCCCCGCTCTGCGCCCTGCCCGGCCCGGTCCTGCCCGTACCGCTCTCCGGCCCCGCTGCCGCCGTCACTTCCCGGGCCCGGCCGGGCCCGCCCGCGCCCCCTGGCGGCCGGAGGGCGCACGGTCCGTGCCCCGCGCTGCCGCTCGGCTCCGGCCGCTCCCGCACGGACACACCGACCCACCCCGGGCCGCGGCGGGACGGCGGAGCACCCTACCCTGACCTGCCCAGCCCTCCGCAGGGACACCAAGCTCCAGTGGACAAACGTGCGGTGCTGCAGCTGCCTCCCTTCTGGAGCTGGGTTGCCCGAGGCTGTTCTAGGGATGTCCGTCTTCACGCCCTCCCCTCACCCCAAGGAGTGATACACCGTGCAGGAGCTCTCCATCCCGCTCCTTCAGGTCATGATGGGGCTTACAGAGGGCAGCACCAAGAAGATGATGAAGCAGGAGGTGCAGGGCAGCTCCTTCACTTGCATGACCCGGCACAGACGAGGCCAAGGTGGGATTCCCAACCCAGCTCTGCCTTTTGGACACTGCAGTTTGGATCCTTCAGATGTGTCCCCATGAGTTCTAGCTTGCTCAGTTCCTCGGCAGAGCTGTCCTCCACGACCACAGCTGCCTTGCTGCTCCTGCTGCCCGGATGGATGAGGGGTGGGTTCCTTGTCCACCCAGCTCCTTCCGCACTGCCCCTGGCATGGGTTCCTGCAGCCTCAGGGACTGAGCAGCAGCTCCACAGCAGCCTGGGGCCACTAAGACCAAAACTTCGTAGCCTGGATAGGCTTTCAGCCAGAGATGGTGGCTCCTCTTGTCATGCCCTGGGGTGCTGAGCCTGAGAGCAGCATCGCTCCCCACTGGTGCATCCATTGCACAGGCTGGGACAGGCTCTCCTTGGGCCTGTTGCCTTGCAGAGACCAGTGCAGGGCATTCCCACTGTCCTTCCCTGACTCCCCCTGTGCCAAAGAGAAAAGAGATTGTTTGCACATAATAAAATTTCTGTACAAAAGCGGTTTTTAGTTTTTTAGAGCACTACCCGTCCCAGACAGACAGATGCCACCCCAGCACGGCCAAGGACGGGTCCCTGGCACTCCACAAAGGACACGGGAAGGGAGCAGAGGCCATGCCCAGCAGTGGAGGCTGGTTAAGGGTCCCTCAGGGGCAGAACGAGCCGATCATGGTTTCGGAAGTACCAACCCACCGTCACTGTCACTGTCACCACGGGGGCTGCCAGCTGCGGGACTGGGCCCGAAGGACCATGGGGGGCAGAGGAGGCAGCCTGGGGGCCCTGGGGCTCTGACAGCCGCTCCGGGGCTGCGGGTCCCCGGCACGAGTGGCCGGTCCCGGCCGCAGGGACCCCCGGCACCGGCACCGGGGGGACGTGGCCAAACAATGGGGGCGTGGCTACGAGTAGGGGGCGGAGCTTCCGCGTGACGTCACGCTCGAGTGACAGCGCGGCCGTCGGACCGGGGCAGGGCAGGGCGCGCTTCCGGGACCGGGAGGCGGTGCCGCGGGGCCAATAGGAGGCGGGATCCTGCCGGCCACAGCCAATAGGCGCTGTAGGGGGCGTGGCCTGGGCCCCGCCGGCGGCCGGGGGCGCCCACGTGCGGCAGCAGCATGGCGGCGGCGGCGGGCGGCAGGCGGGCCAAGGCTCCGCGCGGAGCGGCGGCGCGGCGGCGGACACGGCCGGCGGTAAGGGCCGGGCCGGAGGGGGACAGCGAGACCGGCGAGGAAGGGCTGCCTCGCCGGGGTCGCTGCCGTGGGACTTTCGCTGCGCCCGTCCCCATCCCCATTCCCGTCCCGTCGATCGCCCCATTTTGTTCCGCAGGCACCGGGCGCCGATGGGAGACCGCGGGCGACGGCCGGTCGGCCCGCCGACGAGGAAGTGTCCAGTGATTCCGAGACAGAGAGGTAAGGGCTGCGCCTGGGGAGTGCCGCTACCGTAGCGGGGCGCCGGTACCGGGAGATGCCTGTACTGGAGAGATGCCGGACCGGGGGATGCTTGTACCGGAGGGATCCCGGACCGGGGGATGCTTGTACCGGAGGGATCCCGGACCGGGGGATGCCTGTACCGGAGAGATACTGGACCAGGGGATGCCGGTACCGGAGTGGGTGTCGGACCTGGGGCTGCCTGTACCGGAGAGATCCGGGACCGCAGGATGCCCGTACCGGAGGGGGTGCCGGTACCGATGCTCACGCACGCGTGTCCCCGCAGCCCGTTGCTGGGGCGGCGGCGGCGAGAGGCAGCGGAGGAGGAGGTGGAGGAGACGCCGCAGGAGAAGAAGCTGCGCTTGGCCAAGCAGTACCTGGAGGAGCTCCGGCAGCTCGGTGAGTCCCGCCCGGTAGCGGTGCCCCGCGGGGCGGCCCCGGGCGCTGAGCCCGAGCCTCACGCACTGTCCCGCCGCAGAGGAGGAGCGGGCGGAGGACGAGGAGGAGCTCGAGCCGGCGGATCTCATCGGCGACCGCCTGAAGGAGGACGTGGTGAGCGGGGAGGCGGGCGCGGCCTCTCGGTCCCCTGGGCGGCAGCGGGCTCTGTCCCCTTCCCGCGGGACCGGGACTGAGGCCACCACCTCTGCTGATCGTCCCCCTTCTTCCCCAGCTGGAGCAGAGAGGCCGGCTGCAGCGCCTGGTCGCCAAAGATGTGAGTGCTGGGGGTGCCCGACTGCCAGTGCCAGCCTCGGGGACGCTAAGGCACGGCCAGCACAGTACAGCCTTTCTCCCTGGAGAAGTCAGGGTGCTGTGCTGGGGTGCTCCCGTGCCTGGGGAGGGGTCCTGGGCAGCCCAGCTCACACCCTGCTCTTCCTGCAGGTACAGCCTCCAGATCCAGCCAGGATCCGTGTGCTGCGGGGACACCAGCTGCCTGTTACCTGCCTCGTCATCTCTCCTGATGACAGATTCATTTTTTCTGCTTCCAAGGACGGCTCCCTCATCAAATGCAAGTGTTCACCTGGGGCTGTGGCTGGCTGTTCCCAATCCCAACCCCTGCAGGGACCCAGGTGTCCTCTGAGGTGGCTTGGCCCGTGGCTGTTCTTGGATTGTGCATAATTCCAGGCTCTGTGGAAGGCTCACTGACACTTTGGGGAGTGGTGGGAGGCTCCCAGAGGGTGATTGTGACGATTTTCCCGCAGGGGAGGTGGACAGTGGGAAGAGGCTGTGCGTGGTGCCCGGGGGGAAGAAGGGCACGGAGGAGCGGCACATGGGGCACGCGTCCCAGGTCCTTTGCATGGCCATTTCATCGGACGGCAAGTACCTGGTACGGGCACAGGGGGGTTGGGATGGCCCTGGGGAGTGTTCGTCCTGGGGGTACAGCCTCATGCCCAGATGTGCCTTGCTGGGTTAAAGCAGCCCCTGTCCCCTGCTGGGCCAAGAACGGGTCCCTGGGACAGCCAAAGCCCATGGAGTGGGAGTGGAGGCAGGGGTGGGCTGTGGGTGTCCAGGGTGCAGGTCTCAGGTGTCCCCTGCTGCCTGCCAGGCTACGGGAGACAGGAACAAGCTGATCATGATCTGGGATGCAGCCACCTGCAAGCGCCTGCACATCTTCACGGGGCACCGCGACGCCGTCTCGGTGAGCTGGGGGCACTGGGCACAGTGCCGGTGGGGCCAGGCAGCTGTGTCCTGCTCGGCATCCCTCACTGCTGTGCTGTGTCCGTCTGTCTGTCCCCAGGGCCTGTCCTTCCGAAAGGGCACACACCAGCTGTACAGCGCTTCCCACGACCGCTGCGTCAAGGTCTGGGACGTGGCTGAGAACGCATACGTGGAGACCCTGTAAGACCTGGGGAAATCCCACTGACCCGCCAAGGGGTGCCCAGCAGCCCTGAGGAGGTGAGGGGGCAGAGGGCCCTGCTTGCCACAGCTGTTTGTCATCTCCTTGTGCAGGTTTGGGCACCAGGACATCATCACAGGGCTGGACAGCCTGAGCCGGGAGTGCTGTGTGACAGCGGGGGGACGCGACGGCACCGTGCGGCTCTGGAAGATCCCTGAGGAGTCACAGCTCGTCTTCTCTGGGCACCAGTAGGTCTGGGGTGCGAGAGGGGGCTCTGGGCAGGTGTGTCCTGCTGGGGTAGTGCTGTGTGGGTGCCAGGAGCCCTGCAGGATCCCAAAGCACACCTGTAACTGCTGGCCATTGCCTCTTCTCCTCGCAGGGGTTCCATCGACTGTATCCAGCTCATCAACGAGGAGCACATGGTGTCTGGTGCAGATGATGGGTGAGCACAGGGCCAGGATGATGCCTGGGGTGGGCAGGGTGTCCCCTCAGCCCCCTCATCCCTCCCATCCCCGCAGGTCTGTAGCCCTGTGGGGGCTGACGAAGAAGAAGCCGCTGGCGCTGGCCCGGCAGGCGCACGGGGAGCAGGGCACCCAGGGCCTGCAGCAGCCCTGCTGGATCTCAGCCGTGGCTGCCCTGCGCAACAGTGACCTCCTGGCCACAGGTGTGTGGGGTGGCAGCCTGGGGGGGAAACCAGTCCTGCTCCCATCCCTGGGCTGGGGTGCATGACGGGCTCCTCTCTGCGCCCCAGGGTCCCACAGCGGCAGCGTGAAGCTCTGGAAGTGTGGTGAAGGATTTCGGAAGCTGGAGCACCTCTTGGACATCCCCTTGGTATGGATGGATGGGCAGGCTGGGAATTCTGGAGCTGGGCTGGAGGGTCTCTCAGCAGGGACTGCCCTTCTTGGGCTGCAGGAGAAGCCTGTGGGAGCCCCTCACCCTGCCCTGTCCCCTCCAGGTGGGTTTTGTCAACAGCCTCAAGTTCTCAGCAGCTGGTGACTTCCTGGTGGCTGGCATCGGGCAGGAGCACCGGTACTGTCCCCCCTCCCTGGTGTAGCTGCCTGCAGGTGCAGCTTCCCCCTCCTTGGAGTCTTGTTGGATGGTGACCCCCCCATCTCTCTCACCCACAGGCTGGGACGGTGGTGGAGAATCAAAGAGGCCAAAAACAGCATCTGCATCATCCCCCTGAAGCAGAAGACCACAGCCTCCAGCCCTGAATCCCCTGGCAGCTCCTAGCCCTCAGTCCCTGGAGCCACTGGAGCAGGTCATTCTGTCGCTGGAGCTGTGCCTCCCTCCTTGGTGCAGCCACCACTGTGCTTGGCAGGCTGTGCCTGGGGGTTGTCACACGGCCCCTGATTCTGCTGTTCCCATGTCTTGATGTGGCTCTGCCCTCTGCGAGGGTCTGTTCCCTTCTCTCAGGTTTGGCTGTACCTGAGCTCTGGAACAATCCATTTTGTAAAAAAAAAACAACACCAAAACCACTTTATTTACATAAATTACAAAAAAAAAAAAAAAATCACACTTTTGTTCACAGAAAAAGTCTACTCTTAAAAACTTGGTTGGGCTCAAATACCTGGGTCCTGTTGCTTGCCCTGAGCCTCCAACGCCCCCCAGGGCTCTGCAGGGGCTGGGGTCAGCAGGAATTTGTCTGCCCCCACTCCTGCCCTGTCTCCCGGTAAGGGATGAGAAGCGCCACACCCAGTGAGGGAAGTGAGGGGGGAGGCTTAGGCCCAGCCCAGCCACGCTCGGTGGCTCTCCTGAGGCCAAAACCAGGAGGAAAACATGAAAATGCAAAGCACTGGGGAAAGGCTGATGTGGTCCAAGGCTTGGCACAGGAGGGGATGGGAAAGGCATCCCTGGGAAGCCGGGGTGGGCTTTGGGGCGAGGGCAGTGTGTGGCACCACAGCGAGGGAGTGGGATTGGTGCAAGCCAAAAGCAGGAGGTGGAATGTGGCTTGAGAGGGAGTGGAGGTGTGCCCGGGGGCTGGGGACAAGGGGCAGGGGATGTGTCTGCACCAGGGCTCAGTGCAAGGGACAGGGACAGGGTATTTGTGCACAGCTCAGTGCGAGGTCCGTGCCATGTGCGCTACGGCTCAGTGCAGGGCTGGGGGACGTGGGGACATTCACCGTGGCTCAGTGCAGGGCTGTGGGGGCACATGGCTCAGTGCAGGTGACAGAGGGACGTGCCGTGGCTCAGTGCTGGGGACCCGGGGACGTGCGCCGTGGCTCAGCTCAGGGAGGGGGATGTTCACCATGGCTCAGTGCAGGGTGTGGAGGACAGGGTACATGTAAGGTGGCTCAGTGCAAGGGAAGGGTGACACGTACCATGACCCGACATGTGGGATGTGTAGCTCGTGCTGGGGCAGGGACCGAGCCTCCCGGCTGCACCTGGCACCTCAGCAGGCCGTGCTGCGGGCACTGCTCTCCCTGGGGAGCAGTGGGGGTGCTGTGTGGCAGCACCACAGCCTGGCCCCCCGTCCTTCACAAGGATGACGTTGTGGAATCCACCACCTCACGGCCATTGCACACCGTGGGCACGTACGGCGAGGCTGAGCCTGCACAGGAAGGCAGCAGTCAGGGCTGGGTTGGGGTCTGGCAGCAGCACCGCCCAGCATCCCATGGCAGCGGTGCCCAGGGAGTTGGGGTGGTGGGTGCCCAGGATGGCCATGTCCCCCCAGGTGCCTAGGGCAGTCATATTCCCTGGAGCTAAAGGGGAGAGTGCCTCGGGTAGTGACGGGCACATGGGGGCAGCTGAACCCCCTGTGTTGGGGTGGAGAGTGTCCCCTCAGAGCAATGGGCCCTGCTCCAGGGCCCCTCAGGACCAGTACCCCTCTGGCAGCTGTGCTGTGCTGGGAGATGAGGCATTGGGACAGAGGACAGGGAAGAGCCCCTGGGGACACATCCGCCATTCCTCCCCATTTCCTGCTTTGCCCTACCCCACACCCCATTTTCTTCAGGAGCCCATGCTGGGGTGCCCACACACACCCCCCAGCAGGAAAGGGGCGCTGTGCCCCAGCCCTGCCGCAGCCCCAGCGTGCTCACCGTGGGACTGGCTGGAGCTGGCTGCTGCCACGCTGAACCGAGCGGTCCCCACGCGGTGGCTGGCCACGTTCTTCTGCGGCTGGAAGAGGATGATGTGCAGCTTGGGGGTGAAGAGGCAGCCGAGGACCACGGTGCCGCTGAGGCTCACCGAGATGCACATGGTGGTGGTCTGGACCTGGAGACAGGGGTGGGCATCAGGTGCTCCACCCGTCAGCCCTCTGCCCCAAGCAGGGCAGGATGAAGCCCATGCTGTGGCACTGGCCAGCCCCAGTGGGCACAGGCTGCACCCTGCAGGCACATTCCACCCCACACCACATCCCTCTGTCAGGGTGGTCCTGCAGAGGAGCCATGGGCAGAGTGGGGACACTGCCCTGGTGGAGACAAGTTGCTCCTGCAAAGCAGGTACACCCCAGCCCTGCCCACATGCTGCTCTGGGGCACTGCCCGGGGCCAGAGCCTGCACTCCCCCACCCCGGTGCCCACTCTCTCTGGGACCCCCTGACTAACTGCCCCCCCAACTCCTCAAGACCCATCAAGAATATGTTTGGTTGCCCATGCCAGGATGCATCCCATGCTACCCAGTTCCTGGCCCTGCTTCCAGCCCAGGGACCAGGCTCGCTCTGGGGCTGGCATTCACGCCCTGGGCTGTGGTGCCTGGATGAGCCAGGGGATGTCTCATGCTGTTGTGTCAGCAGGCTGAAGGATGACTATCATTCCTCCATGACAGTCATGGCTATGGGGGATCTCTGGAGGTCTCAGGGCCATTTCCCATCCTCATCCTAGCAAAGAAGTGAGGGGGGCAGGTCCTCTCTCCAGGACTCATTGCCCCATCAGCCACAGCCCCTCAGGACCCTTCACCTGGTCCTGAATTACCCAGTGCAAGGTGACCATCACCAGGTGTGTGGGTGCAGACCCATCCCCAGGCCCATGCATCTCCTAATCATGGACCCTGCGTGGCCCAGATCTCCAGGACCATTTAGATCAAGCCCTGTCAGAGCCCCTCAGAGCTCCAGCTCTTACACGGTAGTCGCTGGAGGTCACGTAGAAGATGGGCAGGAAGGCCAGCCAGATGATGCAGGTCGTGTACATGGTGAACCCAATGAACTTGGCCTCGTTGAAGTTTTCGGGACATTTCCGTGTCTTGAAGGCGTAGACCGTGCAGAGGACAATCAAGAGGACATTATAGGTGAGCGAAATGAGCATGTTGGAGTCACGGTTGTTGCACTTGAGGGTGACAATGTACCTCTTGTCAGGCTCAGTCTCCTTGCCTGTGCCAGGGGTCTCCACCAGCAGCCAGATGATGACGATGATCAGCTGGCAGGAGATGAGGGCCATGCAGATGACCACCTGTGACGTTGGGCTGATGAAGCGGGGGCGCTGGACGCCCTCCTTCACCCCGCTGAAGATCCTGGCGATGCGATTCGTCTTGGTCAGGAGGGCCGAGTAGCAGACGGCGAAGGAGGTGCCCAGCCCCAGGCGCCGCAGCGTGCACACCCCCGTGGAGGGCTTGGCGATGAAGATGAAGGTCATGCTGTAGCACATGAGGACCCCAGTCAGCAGAATGTAGCACAGCTCCCGTCCAGAGGCCTTCACGATGGGAGTGTCGTTGTTCTTCACGAAGACCCCGATAACGAAGAGGGTGGAGATAAAGCCCAGGCAGGAGATAGTGACGGGACCAATGGCCCAGACATCTTTCCAGCGGATGTACTCTTGGGGCAGCTCGTAGCAGCCATTCAGGGTCTCGTTGGGCCAGTAACCAAGACCACAGTCCATGCAGGTGAACTCATCCAGCAGGTACTCGTAGGGCTGGCAGGGGATGCAGATCCAGCAGCAAATGTCTCCGGGCTGCATGCTCTTGATCTCGTTTTTCTTGCAGGGGTCGCTGCACTGGGACACAGGAATGGAGGTCTCAGCCCAGGGGATGAGGCTGGTGTCCAGCATGAGCCCCTCTGCCCAGTAGCCCACTTTCTGGTACCGGTACCGCCCGTCCATGTGGTGGTAGTTGAAGATGTTGTAGCGCCCGATGCCGTCGCCGTAGCGGTCAAACCGAACGACGCTCTCCGTGTCCGCTGGCCTGAAAGGAGCTGCAGGGAGGAGAAGGGAAGACAGTCACTGCCTCAGGGCAGGAGAACACTCACTCCAGGCCTCGAGGCAGGGCTCCTCCAAAGGGTCACATCCCACCACGGCCACAGAAAAATGCCCAACCTGGTTCCTGCCTTGACTCCCATCCTTGCTGCCCGTGTACATGTTAGGGAGCAGGAAAGCAAAGGTGGAGAACTATCCACCTGCCTGAGAGCCTGAGAGCCCCAGCCAGCTCTGCAGGGCAGAGGGTGGTTGTGCAGCCTCCATGGCTCTCAGTGACTCCTGGTAGCCAAGACATCCTCAGCCCAAGTTACAGAGGACATGCTTCTAATTCACCCCAAATTGCATGGGTCCCTGATCAAGGGTATCCCACCAGTTTAATCCCTGAAATGTCAATAAATCATGATGGTTGCAAGGACTCCTGTTCTCGAGAGTCCCTGGGGCTGGGTGGGGCTGGTCCCACCCAGCTGTAGCAGGATGGAGCTGGTGGCCAGCTTCTCCATGTTTCCACTGGGGACAGAAGGCCTGGATTGCCTCCCAAGGATGATGGTGGGCTGGCTGTTGGCACCTCAGAACAACCCACAGCCCTGGGCATGGACAGGCTGGAGGAACTGGAGGGTTTTAGGTCAAATTTGGGCCTCCTTGTTTCCTATCCTCCACCCATCCCTTTCCAGTTTGGCAGCCAAACCCCCTCTCCACTTTGGACTCACCATCAAAATTAACATTGAGTATAAAGTCCTTGTAAAACCTCTTGCCATTGACAGGCTTCATGGCATCACAGAGCTTGGTGGAGTTGGGGCACAGTGTCCGGTGCATGTTGTGCAGAGAGTGAGCCATGGCATAGACTGCATTGACCACAAACGTGATCTTGGACTCTGGCTCAAACTTGCCTGTCTTGAGGGAGTACCGGCTGCAGTCCTGCGTGTGGAAGCTGCACCTAAACTTCTGCTCCCAAAACTCCCGGAACCAGGGATTTCGGCTGTTATTGTAGGGGTGGAGGCTACGGAAGTAGGAAGCAAACTCCTTGATGGGGTAGGCTGCCAGTTCAATGGTGATGGCCCCCTCTGCCACCGCTTCGCTGCCGGCCACCACGCTCTCCAGGGCTCCCCACCCATCACTGGCCACCCACATGAAGGACACGTTAGCTCTCTGGGCAGCTGCCAGCAGCTCCCGGGCATCTTCACTTCGGGTGAACAGCACGACCACTCTGGCATTGGGCTTCTGCAGCAGAGCCCGCACCACTCCATCGTAGGTCTTCTTGTTCATGGAGCGCCCCACCTTCTCGGAGGTGGCGATGCAGATGTTGCGCATGCGGGCTTCCTGCTCGAAGGCCTCGATCCCCGTCTCCCCGTAGTCACCCTCCGAGGCCACAGTGGACACGTAGGTCCAGTTGAAGAAGCGGAGGATCTCTGCCATGGCTTTGGCTTGGTAGAAGTCTGGAGGGACAGTGCGGGCGAAGTAGTCATAGCGGGACTTGTCACTGAGCTTGGCACTGGTGGAGGCATAGCTGATCTGTGGGATCTGGAAGAGCCGCAGCAGGTTGGCCACCTGCATGCAGGAGGAGAGGTGAGTGCCTGAAGGGGTGGTCAGCAAGGGACATTCCTGTGGGGGGACCCCTGTCCTGTACCCAGTGCTGCGTGATGCTCCCAAACACAACCACTGGGCTGAGGAGCAGCCCATCCCATCCCAGAGCATCCTGATCTGTGGAGGGACTGGAGAAGAATGGATGGCACATTCATGGAGTGCCTGAGCCCTCAGACATGCTCATTTATCTTTATTTTTATAATTTTTTAGTGTTTCAAGCACTACACTTCGAAATTCAGGTCTGAGGAGGGGACAAAAGCAGAAAGTCTGCCATAGGTGACCTGTGGGAAATTCTTGATGGCAAGGAGAAAGCCAGGATGCCTGGCAGCCCTACAGCACAGGGGAAAGGGGTTCTAGGGGCTGGGAGCCAGGGCAGAGGCCCCCAGCAGGCTGGGGGATGCTGCAGAAGTGGGTCAGGGGAGCGGCGCCTGCGCATCCCACATCAGGAGCTCAGTGGGACTGGCACCTTCCAGCCACTCAGCAGAATCCCTCGTTAGCTTCAAAGGGGAAAAATCCCCACTAATGAGGCTGTTAAACCCAGGCTCTGGGGGCAGCAAGGGGACCTCGGGTGTGCCAGCGGGGCTGCCAAGCCTGCCCACATCTCACTGCTCCCCAGGCAGGAGACAAGGCTTAATTAACGTGGACAAATTATCTTGACGACAAATTCCCCTAATGGCAAGAGTGTCCCCGAGCGCAGTGATGCTGCTGCCTGTCCTCACCATGCATGGGAGCTGCCAGCCTGCTATGCCCCTCCAGTGCCCCTTGAGCTGCCCAGCCAGCCCACATTCTGCCCCTGCTGACCCTGCCTGCCTGGGGTTGGGACATGGGGACATGCTGGGTTCCCAGCAAGGGAAGGGACAAGTGCCCAGGTGGGCTGGGATGCTGCCTCCATCACACAGTCCCAGCTTCTTCTACTCCATGCTGGGGGATGCAGGGGCCCCAGGGACCAGGACACACAGTCTGGCACACGCTGGGGACTCATTAAATCTCAGCAAGTGTGTGGCCCACCAGCCACCCCTGTGACTCAGCTGGTCCTGCTGAGTCCTGCATCCTCAGGGGATGCTCTTCTCCCTGCTGAAACCAACCTCCAGGAGCACAGAGCCATGGTTTTTGGGGCTGAGACGCACCCCAGCCAGGGTCACAGCCAGGTCTGAAGGCTGAGGTGCCTGTCCAGTGCCCCCTCACACTGGTCTGCTCTGCCTGGCACAATCCAGACATGAGCTGGACTGAGGAGCTGCACTTGCCCCCTTGAACCCAGGAGAGGAATAAACACCTGTCCCATGTGAGGCTTGGCTCCTACAGCTAATGGACTGTTGGGGGATTCATGCAGCCCCCAAGGAGACCCTGGGCACATCCCCCAGAGCCACAGAGAGCTGGCTCATTCAGGTGGCCACCCAGCATTCCCTCCCCACTGGAGGAAGGGGCAGAGCATCACTGTGAGGGATGAGTGAGCTTCCCTGTGCCACGCTGGCAGTGGCATCACTGCACTGCTGCCAAGGTTTTACCCCCCTCCCGCACTTCAAAGCCCCAGCCCCATTGGAGCCCCTCTTGCCCCTCGGGGAGGTACCTGGATGGAAACGTCGCTGTAGGAGCCGCCGATGACGCCGGTGATGGCAGTGGGAACGTCATCGTGGACGGCGTAGGAGCCGTCGGGGCAAATGTGCTCGGAACCATCCACCCTGGTAAGGGAGGCACGGACGAAGTCAAGGGACTGCTCTAGGGCATAGGTGTCCTTGGAACAGGTGTCCAGGATGTGAGCACCCAGCTTCACCCCCGGCAGGATGCTCCCGTCCTTGTTGATCTCGTCCAGGGCGAAGAGCATGGCCTCCAGGCGCTGAATGCCCCGGTGCTCGTTTATCTTGCCACAGTCTTCGCTCCCCACTCCTTTCTCATGCACGGGGAAGAGGCCCCCAATCACCAGGTCCCCATCCATGCTGATCTCCTTCTTGCCAGCCATGCCGTGCCCAGCAGCCAGACAGGTGGCCAGGTGCATCAGCCCCAGCCAGGCGGCCAAGGGCACCGCCATGGGGTGTGCTGGTGCTGGCTGGGGGACCCACGCCACCCCGTGTCACCCGCTGCCACCCGTCAAGGCGAGGGCGGGCAGTTCCCAGGCATTGGGTGGTGGGGGGTGGCACGGCGTGGTGTCGGTGGGAGAGAGTGGTGTCACCCCAGCAGAGCCCTCAGCACCTGGAAAAGCAAAGGGAAAAGCTGCTGGATCTGTGGGATGCAAGGAATGACAGGGACAGGGACAGGGACAGGGACAGGGACAGGGACAGGGACAGGGACAGGGACAGGGACAGGGACAGTCAGTGCTGCACAGGAGAGCCAGGCCATGAGCCTGCCTGTGCCCCCCACCCGGTATACCCTTAGGAAGAAATCCCCTGCAGAAAGGCAAGATGAACCGATGCAATAGCTCCCACAGTGACCCAGAACCCCCAGGACACACACAAGTGGCACAGATCGCAGGGCACATGGAGGGGCACAGGGACCAGCCTCCCCACAGCACTCCCAGGGACACACTGGCATAGGGGGGGCACAGAGCTGGCCCCTCTGGCAGCATCAGGCAGAGCAGCCTGCAGGGGGACAGCTTGGCAGCCCTAAAATATCACAGAGGGGGAAAGAGCCAGGGATGTCACCTGGCACAGGCAGACCAGGCTGGGCAGACAGAGCCAAGGCCAGCTCCAAGCCGAGCCCCCGACCCACGCAGCAGCATCAGGGGTGATGACAGATCCCACCCTCCAGCCGAGAGCCCTGCCAAAACCAGCCAGCCATGAGCCCACCGTGCCCACAGTATTTTAATCTCCATCCCATAGCCATGGGGCTGCTGCTGCCCCCAGAGCTGTCCACGGCACCGGGCTGGAGCAGGGACTCTCCACTGGATTCACCCTCACACAGCAAGGCGCAGGTTCTGGCAGTCGCGGTGCTTCAGAGTCTGTTCTCTCACCACCGCCCCTTCCTTCCCTGTATACTAAATTCAGAGATTTCAGTAAAAGTAAGAGCCAGGTTTGCTGACTCCCTCTGCAGAAAGCACGGAGGCGCGGGGGAATCAAAGGCTTTTGCAGCAGGCAGGCCTTGTTTTGGCAGAGGATGCAGTCCCCTCCGAGATTGGTTGTCTTTTCCCAAATCACAGGAGAGATTTGTTTCCCACTTGAAGCTGACTGCTGAAATCCCTCGGGGCTGGCATTTCAGGGACCATGGGAGAAGGAGACCCCCTGGCAGTCCAGAAGCCTCGGGCTGCTCTGGAACGGGAAGCTGCTGAGGCTGTGACTGGGCCACAGCCTCTTGCACAGCCCAGCAGGGCTTGTGGGGGCACAGAGGGTGGGAGGGGGATGCCAGGGAGTGCTGCCCCCCCTGCAGTTCCCTGCAGCCCGTACTGAGGCTGCTCTCCCTGAGCAGGAGGAGGGGACCCCTTGATGCCCCCGTGCTGCTCCCAGACAGGTGATGGCTGTGCTGGGGGAGCCTCCAGCAAGCAGCCAGAGCTGGCAGTGATGCCCGGGGGGCTGCAGGCAGCAGTGTGGCACAGAGCCTAATGGGGTGGGGTGACACATGCAGACCTCCTCCTCTTCCTCCATGCCCCTAAGTGCCTGTTCTCAGGTGCTGTCTGCTGCTGCTGAGTCCCCATCTGTCTCAGGGCATCTCCTATCTGACCCCTCAGTGTGAAGGACTTTGGAGATGCGAGAAGGAAGGGTTCCTGCCTTATTTCAGGAATAAATGCTTCTAAGGGACCTGGGGTTTCCTCAGGCAGGGAAGAGGCCACAGGCACATGGATTATTGATGGAGCTCATCAGTGGCAGGCTGAGCCTGGCACAGGGGTCTGTGGCGCTGGAAACCCGGGTCCCTGTGGTCCAGATCATTTGGGGCAGCTGACAGGACCCACCAGATGAAAGGCACCTTCAGGCCAAGCTCCTGTGAAGGGCAAACCACCACCCACCCAGCAGCGAGCCACGATGGACAGTGAGCAGGGCTCCTGCCATTCCCACAGCTGCTCTGCTCGGTTGGTTCGGTGCCGGGGGTTTGACAGCCCGCGGGAACCGCTGGAGAGCGTCCGGGGAATTGAAGCACCGGCTAGGGCAGAACCAAGTCCAGCCCGACAGCCACGGCCCGGCGGGAAGCTCCTGGCAGCTGCGGGCAGCCTCCCCTGGCACCGCGAGTGGGGCGGGTGAGAGGGGGCCGCGACTCCCCCGTGCTCGGAGCGCTTCCCACCCGTGCCAGGAGCCCCGACCCCTCCGACACCGCATCCCAGGGGCCGTGCGACACCTGGGGCGTGTGCGAGAGCGGCAGTGCTGCGGGGGCGCAGGGACAGCGTCACCTCCCGCGGAGGTCCCGGAGGTCCCACCGCCACCGAGCTCTGCCAGGAGCCCCTGGCTGTCCCCTGGTCAAGGGCTGCCAGTCCCGAGACCCCGCGGGGCCAAGCCGCCTCCCCGGGGCGCTCCCCCGGCCCCGCGACCGCCCCACATCCCGTCCCGAGCGCTCCCCGAGAGCCGGCTGCCCCCTCACAGCCCCCTCAGAGCCCAGGCTCTCCCCGGCCCGGACAGCCGGACGGGGGACCGGGGGAACAGCAGGGACCGGCGTCTGTCCCCGCCGGGCCGGGCGGTGACCCCGCGTCCCCGCCGCGGTGCCGGCGGACAGCCCCGGCCGGAGGGGCGGCGGGTCCTGCTGAGCGCCACCGCGGGGCTCGGGGCTGCCGGATCACCGGGGGCCAGAACCCCCCAAGCTGTTCTCCCGGAGCGCCGCCTCTTGCGCCGGGCAAGGGTGAGCGGCGGGAGCAGCCCCAGTGCCGCCCCGACCGCCCGCGTCCCCGGCCCCTGCTGTGCCGGTGCCCGTGCCCCTGCTCTGCTCTCGTCCCGCAGCTCCTGGAGCCCCTGCACCGGGCACCGGTCTCCGATTCCCGCCGTGGCGCGACCCCGACGGCAGCGGGGTATCGCCGGTCTCCGTGCGGCTCCGCCGCCGGCACCGGGGCTCTGGAGACGGCGACGCGCCGCCGGGGCACGGCGTGAACCGAAGTCACGGCGATGGGAGCGCCGGGGTGGGAGCGCAGCCCTTACCTGGGCCCGGCGGACTGTGCCGGGAGCCGGTGCCAGTGCCGGTGCCGCGGCTGTCTCGGAGCTGCGGCTGCCACCGCCTCCCGCCGCCGCCTCTGACACTCCGCCAGCCCCAGCACAGCGGAGCCGCTCCGCCCCCCGCCCGGCCCGGCCCCGGCCCCCGCCCCGGTCCGGCCCGGCCCGGTGGGCAGCGGCACCCCCGGGGCCGCCCCGACTGCCCCCCGCTCGCTCCGGCACCGGCTGAGCCGGGCACGGCACGGCCGGGGCTGGGGCAAAGCCGGGGGCAGATGGCCAGGTCCAGGCGGAGAACGGGCAGGACACGGGCAGGACATGGACAGAGAAGGTAAAACACTGGCAAGACACAGCCAGGTCCGGCAAGGGATGCTCAGACTGAGCCAGAGCACCGTCAGCATGCAGGCAGGACATGGCCAGAGCAGGCAGGAGCTGCTCTGAACGCCGGCAGACCTGGCAAGGCGCAGCTCAGCACCTGCTCCCCCGGCCCCAGAGCCCTCAGCTCATTCCCAGACAGTGAGAGGGGACCCAGCCCCAAACCAATTCCACAGCCACAAGCTGCTGCCCCAGGGTTTGTTCGCCCCTTGGCTGGCCTGCCCCCAGCTCCCCAAGTCCTTGGGAGGAGTTGAAGTGCCTGGCATTATCCCACTGCTCACCTCTGCATTCCACACAGCCCCAGCGCTCCCCGGCAGCCCAAGCACCCAGCTGGAAAAGGCCTTGGACCGTACAAAAAGAGGCATGGGCAGGGCAGGGCTGTGCCCCAGATACCCACCAATTGCCCAAACTCTTCCTAGAGCCGTTCAGCTGCCCAGGATCCTGTGGCATCTCCATCACTCAGAGACAAGAACGGGACAGGGGATGACACAGGGGTCAAGGGTGTTTCTGGGCACTGCCCCAAGCAACCACCTCAACACCGTGTGCCTCAGTTTCCCCTCTGCCACCTTCTGCACTTGCAGGCTGTGGGTTAAGGGCACTGCAGCAAGTCAGACCCTGCTGGACTCCCTCCCCTTGGCAATCCTGGTTTGGGGAGGGATAACCGAGAACATCCGTGGCAAGGTCCCCCCTGGAGTCCCACAGCAGCAGGACACCAGACCCCACCAGCCCTGTCCTTTCAAGACTGTTGGCACAGACAGAGTGGGACACTGGGCAGAGGAGGGTGCCTGGGCTGGGGGACCTCACTGCTGCAGGCCAGGGTGGACAGAGGCGATGAGGAGGACTGGAGGGAGGTGTCCTGTGCCAAGGGATGTGGCAGTGCCGTGGTCCCACTTCCCCCCAGCAGGTGGGTCCTGGCTCCAGCCTCACACACACCTCGGCACTGGCTGCTGCTCCAGAACGATGGCAAAGCCCCCTGGTGCCCAGCTTCAGTGGGGTTAGGGGACAAGCACCGTCAGTATCCATCCACTGCCGGCTCCAATCCCCCGGGAGCCTCAGCCAAGCATAAATATTTCAGGGGGCTTGGCAGTTTTGTAATAACCAGTAACAAAGATAAACACCGGGAAGAGCAATATTTTTCCATGTGGGCTGGAGGAGTTTAATATTTTATCACTCAGAGCACAAAATATTTATGAACAATCTCATGTCAATCACTGGCTGAGGACTAATCATGACCTTTCCAAGCCAGGGAGGACACATTCCCATCATGGAGAGACAGTCAGACCTCCCCCGGCCCTGACACCTCCACCCCAAGTCCCAGTTTTGGGCTGCCACGTTTGACCACCAGGAACAATCCCTGGGCTGCTGGAGGCACCAAGGGCACTCAGCAGGTGCTCTGGCACCTGGCATTGCCCTGTGGCACCGTGACCATGATGTCCAGGCTGCTCCCTCGTCCCAAGCTGAGAGACAGGGAACAGGGACCACCACAGGCTACCCTCCCTGCCTGCATTCCACAGCAGCAGGACAGACAGATGGGATGTCAGGAAGGCACAGTGCAGGCAGCCTGGTGTCCCCTGCCACAGGAGGAGGTCCAGCAGCAGTTTTATATCTGGCTTTATACTGGTTTTACTCTCCACAGGTTCCCAGGAGGAGTGGGGATGCCACCTCCCTCCAGCTCTGCCCAGCTCAGCAGGGCAGCTGGGACCCTTCCTTCCCCCTTCCCCTGCAGCTTGCACAAGCTGGGCACAGAGCCCGTGCCCTGCTGGGCTGCCCAGGCAGGGAGAAAGCCTGAGCAGCAGGGATGCAGAGCCCCTGGGCAGCTCTTTGGCTCAGCTGAGGGCTGTGGGGGCAGCTCCCATCCACAGCCCACTCCCCACCATGGGACAGGATGGCACAATTGGCCAAAGGACAAGTCAGCAATGCACCAGCCACCAGTGAGGAAAAGCATCCACTTTATTACAGATCCCAAAGCGCCTGTGGCAGTGCCAGGAGGGCCACATTTACACAGGATGTTTCCATTGTTCAGCAAGGGGAAGAGAAGAGGGGAACAAACCCAGCTGACCCAACTCACAGCTCTTTGGTGCTAGAAAACGTGGTGGTGCAGCAGAGAGAAGCTGTGGGTGAGAGGGGCACCAGCGGAGACGAGGGGGGACACCTCTGACATCCACCACCATCCCCCAGACACCTGCAAGGACCCTGCCACATGCCTGGACACACACAGCAAATGCATCTCACTGTCCCCCCAGCCTGCACCTAACCCTGCGCCACCAAGCACCACAGAAATCCCCCCCCACCTCCCAGCACCCCCAAAAACAGTCAAACACCCTTTCTGCAAAGAGGGAGAGCAGGTCCTGGGGGGAATCAGCAGCCAAAATCTCTTGGCTGGAGAGGAAGGAGGTGGGAAAGGCAACTGGTTCCCAGTAACTCAGACCCCGGTGGGAGGTGAGGCAGCCGGGTCTCTCCTCACTCCTCTCCTCTCTCAGCAGCAATGGGCTCCTTGGTCCACTTGTCTGTGGGCTCCTGGCTGCCCACGTCAGGCAGCAGCCCCGGGGCTCCCTCCCCGTCCCCCGCAGCCTCCAGGTCCAGCTCCTCGAAGGAGGAGCCGCTGGCTCCCGACTCGCTGTAGCTGTGCTCGCTGCGCGTGTCCGCCTCCTCCCGGCCGCGGCTGCCCGCGAGGGGCAGCAGGATGGACGTGGCCACCGAAGTGTCCCTGCTGTCAGTTGTGGCCTCCACGCTGATGGAGCTCGTCTCGCTCATGGTGTCGACCCCTGGGATGGAGAGAGAATGGGGAAGAGTGAATGCTGTGGGAAGGAGGCAGTGGGGATGGGGGCAACAGCCTTCAAAGCCACCAGAAGCCTCTGAGATATCAGAGACCAGCTCCTACCTCTTGTCACCTCCTATGCCATTGAGATGTGACCAGGTCAAGCATGGGCTGAGCTCAAACTGCTCCCAGAAATCAGGAACCCCCAAACAAGCACCATCTTCCAGCCATACCCCGACCTGGCCACACCATGGTCCCACAGCTGCTCCTTGTGCACACAACAAGGACCTGCCAAGCCCTTCCTTGGGGAGAATGCATGCCTGTCCTGGTGAATGAGACAAAGGGCAGGAAGGACACTGTGCTGTGAGGGTGGTGTGGAGCTGCAGCATTGTTTAAGCACCCAAGGGGATGATGGTACAAGTGCAAATCCTCAGATGTTCTGCTGTCAGAAGCAGGTATGGATGTCCAGCCTCATGCCAGGGCATCCTGGTGCCTTCAGCACCTGACAGGCTGCTCCCACTCCCTCCATGGCTCCCCCACAGCTGGCAGCTCTGGCAGCAGTGTGAAGATAGGCAGGGGAGCAGCAGGCAGGTCTCAGGTGCCAGAGGATAGGGGGAGCCTTCCCAGCTCATTCTGTGCTTCTGCACATGACCTGGCTGCCAGCCACACCCCATCTCATGATCAGGCCCCCCGGGGCTGTCCCTGCCTGCCCAGGTGGGCCCCTTGGCCCAGCTCCTCCTCCCCAGACCCCTGCCTCATTAGCTCCATCGACAATACAATTAAGGAGTCCACAAGGAGAGGAACGTGTCAGACTGAGACCAGCAGCTCGGTGCTGTTGCCAGAGCAACCAGCCAGGAGACAAAACCCTCCTGTTAAACATTAATTATTGTTAATTATGACATCACAGATTCATGTGGTTTATTATGACATCACAGATCCTCATTGTTAATTACGATATGTCTGCAAACGCTGGGCAGGCTCTTCCATCAGGGCCCTGCCTGCTCCATCTCCTCCCTGCCTGCCTTGTATCAGTGGGAAGTGAGTGCCAGGCTCTGTCACTGCCCAGCACCTCCATCCATGCTGGACTGAACATCCCTGCTGAGGATCATGCCCACACCAGGAGGGAAATCAGGAGGAGCCCCACTCAGCAGCAGCACTCCTGGAGGACTGGGGCTTGCCACCAGCAGGGCTGGGAAGTGACAAATGGGAGCCTCTTTGCAGTCATCACCATCCTAGGTGGGAGAGGAGAGCCCTCTTCTCCACACTGTCTCCTGCTGGTGCAGCTCCATCCCCAGCTGCTGGCATGGGGCTGCCTTGGGTTTCCACAGGCATTTCCAGCCTCCTCCAGCTCCTGCAGCCAGGCTGCCCAGGGCTGGGCTGCTTGCTCTCCTGCAGCTGTGTGGCAGCCACTGATCTCCTGAAGGAGATTCACCAAGGAGGGAACTTTCCTTCCAAACATCCTTAAATCCTTTTTCTGTGCTGTTTTTCTTCCCAGCCTGGGCAGCTGCCAGCAGAGCTGCTTGTAAATGGCAGAACTCTGCCTCCTGAGCAGCATCATCATCATCCCACGGCCCTGCCGCCTGAGTGACGGCCGCTCCCAGGACCCAGCAGTGGCAGCAGGATGAGGGGCAGCCAGAAAAGATCCACAGACACAGTGCACCCACTGCTTCATCCCACCTGGATGGCTTCATCCTGGAAAGGAACCTGAGCCTCCACCCTCTCACCTCGGCGACCCGTTGGGCAGTTGGCACAAAATGAGCCCTTGGTCCTTCCCCAGACAATGCCAGGTGACCCCTCCCATGGAAAGGAGGAAAAAAAAAACCACTGCCCACTAACACACACTGCCTTTGCTGCAGCATCAGGGAGCAGCTGACATGGAAACTACATTTACTCTAAGTTAAAAAGGATGTTGTGCACGCTGCAGCGAGGCGCTCGCTGAAGGGGACAGCAGCCACTGAGTGGGCAGCACAAAGGTGGGAGGTGCTGTCCTGTCCTGTCCCACCTGACAGGACCTCAGCAGGGCACTGGGTCAGCAGGGAGCCTCTGGGAAGATCAAGAGCTGTGGGGGATGAAAGGGAGATGAAGACCCTGAGCCTTGAAGACAAATTAGGGCTTGCAAGGTCTTTAGTGGCGATCTGAAAAGAAGAAATAATCTGATTTGGCCAAACTGGTGGCCTGAGGTGACATGGACATGTTCCCACCATGGCTTCATGACAGCTTATGTCATGTGTGGCCATCTTGTGTCCCTCTAAGATCCCAGGGGACAGGAGTGACACCAGCCCCCCAAGCACAGCCCTTCCTGCTCAGCACCTCTCCCCTGGCACCCCAAGGAACATTTTGGCTCAGAAGCTGTCATGTAACCCCATGACACAAAGCAAAGAAGCTCCTGAGGAGAGGAGCAGCAGCTCAGGAAGAAGAAGAAGACAGGGATGAAGTTGACCTACACACTGCTCCAAGCCACCACTGTTGGAAAGCACTGCTGTCCTTGCTCTCATGGCCACCTTCCTCTCCCTTGCTCCAAGGGTGACAATAAATCCAGTCCTGTTTCCCTTCAGCCAGGCACTTTGTCACTGCTCTGTCACTTCTGATCATGTTTGAGCAGCCTCAGCTGGCAAATCTGCCCAGTTCAGCAGCCTCGCTCTCCTCTGCACAGGAAAAGCTTGGCTCTGGCATGGCCACTCAGCCTGGCCAGGGTAAATGTCTGGGGTGAGCAGGGCAACAGAGCTGCTGCTGCCAGGGACCATGTGGGGCCAGCTCTGGCAGGGCAATGTGGCAGGAACACGCAGCTGTCCTAAGAGGGAGGCCAGGAAGGCGGTGCAAGGGGCTCTGAGAGGGCAACCAGAGCCCTGGCGGAGGGCAAGCAGGGATTCAGCCCCCATCTCACAGGCACACACTTCCAGCAGCTGTTACACCCACTTGTCCATCCTCCCACACACCTTGTTTGGTCCTCCCACGATCCATTCCTTGCATTTACTTTTCCCAAGGCTTTCCCTTACACCAGGAACCAGTCCAGCACCCTGATCCAGCATGGCTTTTCCCTCTGGCACATCGTGAGGTAGGAGCCATCCTCTACTGAAACTCGCCCTTGACCTTGCTCCCTCAAGGATGGCACAGCCATCCCACTGCACTCTCACTCAGCAGGAACATGGAACCCAGGAGTTTTCATTTGGGAAATAGGCACAGCCTGGGGTGAACCATGATAGGGTGTTAAGGAGTCCCTCAAAAGCCAGGAAGAAGGGATATCAAGCAGCCAACTCCAAGAGGCCAGCCAGGGATGGGTGCAATGGGAATCACTCACCCCACACTGCCAGTGAGCCTGGTGGGGAGCTGCCTCCCCAGACAGCTCAGCCCTGTGCCATACCAGGCACTGACATTCCCAAATCCAGAATGAGGGCAGCACCACCCCTGTGCCACACGGATGTCTGAGCAGTGCTCCACTCCTGGTGCTTTCCTTCCCCTCATTCCATCAAATATTCATCACCCCTGAATACAGTGTGCTGCCAGGGGGCTCAGCTCGTCCATGACTGCTGAAGCTCACACACAAGCCACCAGGAGAGGGACTGGGGCCCTTCCCAGGATGTAGAGGCAGGCAGGAACAGGCAGGGCTCTTTGAAGGATGGAAGCAAGCAAGGATGAGGCAGAACACACCGGGAAAGTTGCTCTTCTGTGGCACTGGAGCTCACTGTGTGATGCCATCAGTTGTACCTGAATGCCGTGGGACAGACTCTGCTCCATGAAAATGAGCACCTGAGATTCTGGGCAGAGCCACATGCTCGGGAACCATCTGTGTCCATGCCAGCCAGCCCGTGTGGAGAGGCTGCTTTTGTTTGCTTTCACCTTCCAGGCACAGCAGCGGGGTCACCGCAGAGCGCCGCTGGGAGGGAGCCGGCAGCCAGGACCCGCCCCAGAAAACAATTAAGTACAAAACAACTGATCCTGATTGACACTGGCCCCCTGCAGACCCATCAGCCGCCTTCCTAAAACGCTTCCTGTCTTTCCAATGACCCTGACCATGGCGAAGAAGGGACGGAATTGGTGCAGAGGCAGCCACAGCCCCCGGCCCGTTCCCTGTGTGCTGAGTGTGTCTGTCCTCAGCAGAGCTGCCAGCAGCTGCTCTGTGCAGAGCACCACAGAAAGCAGAGAGCCCAGACCACGTCCCACAGCCTTTGTGCCGCTTGCTCACAGCCACAGGCACCCAGCACCTCCCAGGGTGATTTCAGGAGCAAGGACAGCAGGTGACAGCCCAAACGGAGAGATGTGCTCCAAGGTCAGGAGGCTTGAGAAAACAAATCCAAGCTTTTCTTACACTTTCAAGTCGCTTGGTAACGTCTGGCACCAGCCACAGTGACAGGTGAGGAGAAATGGCAACACCTTCCACTTGGAACTTCTCAAGTCTTTAATTCAAAGAAAGCACAATCCAGCTGCTGGTGGGGAGTTTCTTGAGCTGTGACTGACCAGTGGTGTGTTCACACAGAGTGTTACTCAACATGATGTCCTTGCTGAAATCACAGTGCCCTTATCTCAGTATTTTGGGAGGGGGAAAGAGAAGGCTTCTTTTGCTACCACATGAGGACATACAGGCCAAAGCTTCTGTGCACAAAGCAGCCTCAGCTGCCTTTGGGAGAGGAAATGGGGCTCAGAACCATCGCAGTCTCCACTTATCCATTGAGGCACAACTGGGTATCAAGGCCCTACACCTGGATTTGTGCAGCTCAGGCACAGCCAGAGGATCTGAGAGCCACCATCAAGGACTGCCACCTGCCCCCACTGTCCCAGGAGCACTTCCTGAGCCTCCAGCAGAGCAGGACCCTTTGAAACATCCACTCAAACCTGAGAAGGATCAAGAAATAACCCAAATACAAGCAACTGGGGTTGAGCAGAGATCATACTGACAGGCAGATGGGGACATTGCTGTGCCCACCCTCCAGATGGCAGAGGAAAGCTTGAAAACTGTCACAGACATCCCAGGATCTCCTGGGTCATCAAGATCTCATGTTCATCATGCCTGTTGAAGGGGCTGTGACTAACTGGAGCTTGCTTCTAGAGGGACTGCCCAGGAAAGAAGGCTAAAAAGGATGGGAAAAGAGGCTTCTCTTTCTCCAACTCAGAGGTGGTTGCACAGATCCCAGCACATAAAATTGTTGAGAAGGGAGGATCAGTCTCATTTCATAAGGTGAAGTCTTCATGGGACCACCAAAGCCCTCAGGCAGGAGCTGTTCAAGCCACCCATAGGCTTGCTACATGTTCAGCCAGAGCAAGGATGTGACACTGCATCAGATGTGGTTCTGCCACTGTGCCCAGCAGTGACAATCACAGCAACATCCAAGCCCAACTCTTTAGTCTCGCAGGCAGGGCCAGCCTCACAGGTATTATTATTTGAAGTTGGTTTTGTGCAGACTCAGCAGATGGCACTGCATCAGATTGCACTGACAAAAGTTCATCTATATGCATGGAGGGGAAGGGGTGGTGGAGGAGCTGGCCCAGAGCTGCTGCTGGAGAGCCCAACCCAGAGTGAGAAAGTCCAGTGTAATTTGCCTTCTAAAACTGGGAAGACGTTCCTAGTCCTTCTTCCAGCAGGGCAGAGGAGTCCCCCACTGTGGGCATGCTGGCAGTGGTACCCCAGGGAAGGCAGCGAGGCAGCCACAGGGCAGTGGCTGCTCCGAGCACCCCTGGCTGTGCTGTGGGATCTTGCACCCCCCGAGCAGGCACATGAGCACACACAGCTATGAGGCACCACCCTCCAGCTGCTTTTGCTCCCATGGATCCTGCCATCCCTCTCCAAACCAAGGGGTGACCACAGGAAGCTGTCAGAGTGAGGGGGCTTTGGGCACCTCTGCCCAAGCAGGGCTGGTGCCACCCCAACACAAGGCAAAGAGGAGAAGAGCCAAGTGAGCACCGTGCTAACAGGGGCCCTGGAAGGGCTGGGAAACAGCTCCAATTAGACTCCTCATTGCAACACTAAATGGACACAGCTCCCAGAAAGCAATTCCCAGGCTTGCTTTTATGTGATTAAGAATTAAAGCAACCCAAACCTGAAGATGTGTTGAAGCAAATGACCCAAGTGCCCGCGAGGCGAGCACAGCCCTCATGGTTTTTTCATGCCCATTACACAAGTGTGGGCAACCCGTGGGGCAGGGGGGAGGCCCCTGCCAGCAGCCAGCTCAGATGTGCTGTCCAGTGCCTGGGAATGCTTGGACAGCCAGCTCTTACATCTCACAGGCACAGGAGCATGTGGGCTGCTGAAGGCAACTAGCATTTTGGGTTACTATAGCACTGCTGCTCTGCGCCTACAGCCATTGTGGTCCCTTCCTGTATGAATACATCCAGGCTCCAACAAATCTTGCTGAGCAGATGCTCTCAGGCAACTCCACCACGAGCTACAGCAACCTGGTATTTAAGCTCTTTGCAATCCCAATATGTAACAGATGAAGATGAGATCAAGGAAGATGTATATGACAAAGAGAAAAACAAGCCCAGCTGCAACTAAAAGCTGTGAGATCCAGCTCTGTGCTGACAACAGTGGCTTAACCCAAAACTGCAAGGGTTCCTGGGTGCTCCCCGAGGCATGCCATGACAGCTCAGATCCCTGGGGATTAGCACAGGGTGAGGGGAAGAGGTGTGCTGAGACTCTGGCTGGGTACCAGGTGGGCACAGGCCAGTCCCTCTCTGCTCAGGCAGCAGGACTGGGGATACCAGGACCCCACCTCTGTGAGGGTTGATGAAGATGGAGCCTGTGCACAAGCCACAGATACCTGTGATGTCTGTCTGGGCGTCCTCAGCCACAGCTGCAGCAGCCCTGCTCTTCCTCTCCAGTTCTTTCATTTCAGGCACATAGAAGTCTCCTTGGCGGGCAAGGGGACACACAAAGTAGATGCGGTCCTGCTTGTAGATCTCGATCCGGGGGTGGGCACACAGCTTCCTCTCCTGGAAGACACAAAGCAGCCATGGGCAGGGATGTGTCCTTGTCCCCCAGCCCAGCAGCTCCCCCACCATACTGACCTGCCAGCCCAGCCAGGTCAGCCTGGTCCTCTTTGCCACAGGCGTGGAGGCCTAGGGAGGAGCAGACGGTGCCATCCCAAACCACAGTGCTGCTTTCCCTACCACACCAGCCCCAGGTACCAGGGCAGGCAGGTTTGGCCCTGAAGGTAAGCAGCCAGCTGGGCTCCAGGAGGAGATGCTGAAGACCCCCAGCTCAGTCTTGGTTTTGATGCGCTTATTTTGGGCTGGAGTGAGAGGTTTTGGGGAGCCAGGCAGCTGCTTCACACAGACCTGCCAGATCTCCAGTTCCTGCTGACAGCACAGCCCCATGAGCAGCACAGCCCCATGAACAGGCACTTCTCTGCTAATTAATATAATCCAGAGCCGACAGCTCAAGCAGCTCCTTGAAG
This sequence comes from Camarhynchus parvulus, assembly GCF_901933205.1. Lineage (NCBI taxonomy): Eukaryota > Metazoa > Chordata > Aves > Passeriformes > Thraupidae > Camarhynchus > Camarhynchus parvulus. The sequence goes on from NC_044582.1 coordinate 6,219,602, forward strand.
AACGGCGAGGGCAGGGGGAGTGGGAGATGAATCCCTGGCATTTCAGACAAGTCTCCCTCCTCCTTTTACTCACCCCAGCTCCCCCTGGCAGTGCCCCCCAAGACCCCAGCCTGTCAGGGACCCATGACAGGGGCTGAGCCGGGGCTCTGGGGACTCCTGGGGTGCCGGGGCCGGTGAGGAGCAGCTGGACCCTCCTGCCACCCCCTCCTCGCCCGCCCGCCCGCCAGCTGCTCGCTGGCAGAGGGGGCGGCTGATTACAAGCCGGGTGAGAGAGTGTCTCTTTAGCGGGTTTTCGTTTTCTTTCTTTCCCCTTTTCAAATCACTGACAGCTTTTATTTAACCCTGCAACCACCTTGGTTATCATCCTCCTCCTCCTGCTCCTCCTCCTCCCTGCCCCAGCAATTCTCTTCCTCCCTCTTGCCCTGATTATCCTCTTCTTCTTCCTTGACCCAGTGATTTTCCTCCCTGCCTCAACTATTCTCCTCTGTCATGGCCTGCTGCTGTGGCTTGTTTGCACATCCTCCAGCAGGGTCCTCATCCCTCTGGGGCTCTCTGTTGCCAGAGCTGGCCCCACACCAAGAATGAGCTCTATGGACACATCAATCATGACCTTACAAAAACCTGACTCCCTTTGGCCCTGGGGATGGACCAATGTCATCTAAGAGTCATTTATTTCCCAGACTAATGCTGGCACCAGGCAGGATCCGTAACAGACATGAGCCAACACTGACCCTCTCCTGGTGCTGGCAGCTGTACCACCTGAAGAGCCACCTCCATGCTGCAAGGATGCTGTACAAGAAATACAGGCAGAAATCCCACAGGAGCAGTTTTTGGGTCCATTTTCCTGGGAAAGCCTGCAGGATCTGGCAATGCAGAGGCCCAGTTGACCCAGAAACACCTCAGTGGCAGAAACATGTCCCCAAGAGAAGCTTCACCTGTGCCACCCCAATGCCTCCCAGCCTGAATTTCAGCAGTGCCTCCTCCAGCCGAGGAGGAACCACATTTCCTATCCCAGCGCTGCAGGGACACGCAGGGACGCAGGCGGGCTTCCAAGGCACTTGGAGTTTGGAGTTCCCACTTGCAGGCAGGTGAAACACTGGGGCCTGCAGATCAAAACTGCATTAAATAACAACAAGCTGGGTTGTTTTTAGCAGCAGAGCAGAGGCGGCTCATATCACTCCTGCTTTTTCAGCACCAAGGCAGACAAGAGCCCTCCCCGCCGCTCTGCCCCTTGCTCTGCCAACCACAAACCCATCCGCCAACCTCCAGCTCAGCTCCTTAATTTAGGTTACTGCAACACACACCAGAGATGGGTACTTCCAGGATTTGCAGGGTTTTTTGGACAAATCCAGCTGGCCCTCCATCGCTTCATGCAGACAAGGACAACTCAAAGGATCTTAGAGCAAAGAGACCTTCATTAACTTCATGTGAGGTCTCCAACCAGGGCTCCAGTCTGGCCTTCAAGACATCCCAAGGTGACTTTCCAAAGCACCTCCTAAGGTTCCAAAAGAGTGGATCTGGGGCATAACCTCTCCATACAATCTACTCTAGGCTGCTACAACTTCCAATTACGCAGGCATAGAAGTGGCACCCCCAAAACACAAACAACACCCCCTCTGCCCATACAAAATGTGGGAATCTTGGCTTTTTAAGGAAAAAAATGTGCACGTGAATGAAGGGCAGGACTGGCTCTTGAGCCAAATGCTGCTTCACACCCAAGATTATCCTATAAGAGAGACAAGAATGTTCCTTCCACCCTGCCAGAAGCAGCTCTGTGTCCCTGAAGCCAGAAGAGCCCAGGTGTCCAGCCCAAAGCCCATGGCTGGGGACCATGGTGGGATCATGCCAAAGTGGCTGGACACTCATTGTCAATAGCCATGCCTGCCTCATTAGGGACAATATTTGATTTCTTTCCAATTCATCTGGGGTTTTTCCCAAAATGAAATGGAGGGAAACCAGAGCTTGGGGGTGCTAGTTTATGTCTGTACAAATTAATCTGGAAGCCAGGGTAGTGAGCTGGCCTCTGCTTCTACACTTCTTCCCAGAGAAACCCAGCCTCTGGCAGGGCTGCTGCAGAGCCCAGCACTGGCAGGTGGGCTCAGGAGAGGACAATGTCCCCAAGAAGCTGGGGATGCTGTCCTGTCCAGCCTGGGACAAAGGGTTGAGGCTGCAGAAAGGCTTGAGAAACAGGCAGAGGCAATGAGGTGGGAGGCCATGACAACGGAAATGGATAAGGGGATCATCTAAAGGGGATAGGAGATCATTCCTGTGATCATACCAAAGGAGATTAGGAAGCAGGCAGAGGCCAGGCAAGAATAGTGCAGCAAAGTGCAAAAGAGGCTGGTGACACAAGGAGTTTGGGATTATCCCCATGGAGAGAAACACTGCAATGAAAAGAAACAACCCAGAGAGACTGGAGAGCAGAGCCCAAAGGCAAAGGTGTGGGAAGAGAGCGAATTAGCAAAGGCTCAACAACATGGCAAAACAACAGAAAGGCTCAACAGGCAGCATAGCACTGCCACTGAGAAGGGAGCCCCTGGCTGGCTGTGCCACCAAGCCAACAGATGGAGCAGCAAGGGGAACGTGGAGTTTGCAAGGCAGAGCCCTCCAGTCAAATCCAATGCAGCCTCACACGGCTGGAGGAGCTCAGCGAGAGCTGAACAGTGGGACACTGTCAGGGTCAGGCTGCTGGCTGTGACAACAGGACCAGTAAGTGGGGCAGGAAAGAGGACTTGTTCCTTTGCAAGGTCGTGCAGTGCCACCTCCCTCCTCAGCCTCTGCCAGGAGCTCTCCCTTCCTATGGCCAACAAAGACAGAGGCAGCAGTGCAGCATTCAGGGCTGATTTCTATGCAGGACCCTCCCCATGGCACCTGAAACAGGGAATGCACACAATCCATGCAGCCCATCTACACACACAAATGCATCCGGAGTCCACAAGTTCAGTTCTGACAGAAGAGCAGCTCCAGCATACTGCTGCCACATCAGACCCATGCTTCCCATGAAGCCAACTCCTTCTCAGCCCATGTGAGGAACGTGGTGGGGTGCTGCTCACCACCTTCTCGGGAGCAAGGCGTTACGTAAGGGAAGACTCTTGCACTCCTCTTTCCCAGATGGAACAGCACCTCGCCCAATCTTTAACCTCGGGTACCATATCACCTCCCACCACGTACTGACTGCAGGATTTCCTCCAGGTCACTCTCATCCTGCTAGGAATGGAGCATCCCCATGCCTCATGCATCAGAAAGGACGGGATTATGCAATGACCAGGTTTTTGGGAGACCCTCCCCAGCAGCAGGAGGTGCCAGCTATTTGTCAGCACATAGCTGACGAATCTTCCTCCCCCTACTTGTCCATAAGGTCACACTGTGTGCTCATGATATGGCTTGGGCACAGCCTCCCAGGGGGAAGATGCCCCCACTTTCCTGGGTGAGCACAAGAGCAGTCCCTGGGCTACAGAGGACATGACAAGGTGTCCAAGCCATGACCTGCAGTCATTAAAATCCCAGCAGAATTCTGCAAAGGCAGAAGGAGGTGGCAGGGTGCTCGTGTCACACCATGGCCCTCAGCACCTGCTGGGAAGCAGAAAATGAGCTGGGGCACTGCAGGGACTGTCTTTGCCACTCTGCCAGGTTCAACTGCTCAGGAATTCAAATGTCACTAACTGGATTTGCTTCATCTCCCACTGCTGCAAGAATTCATCTTGTTAGGAGACCACAAACGAGCCTTGTGGATGCTCTCTGGATCCTTGCCATGCACAGGCATGCTGGCAATCAGGCTCCAGCTGAATCCACAACACTTCCAGTGTTGCCAGGAAGGCAGTGGGGAGGCAGCTGCTGTCCTCACCCCACTTCACCCCACAAGCTCCCTGTCACCCTTGACTCCTTACTGTGACCTCCTGGAATGACTTACAAGATGATGGTTAAGTCACACCAGCCTACTGAGTCCCTGTTTCAGGACTGATGCTGTAGGAGCAGTTGAAGAGAAGTTTTTCATGCCACCACCAAGCTTCCTGCTGGAGCAGAGCTGGAGGCTGAGCTGTTCATGCTGCCCAGCAGCTCCTGGCTCCACTGCAGAGATGTCCACTTCATGCTCCAGCCACCTGTGTGCCATAGGAACACAGCCATTGCTTGTGCCTGTCACCCATCCCTGCCACAGCACCTTCTGCCTGCAACACATGAAAAACTTGCTTGTTAAACCCCAGCCAGGACTGGAAAAACCATGGGGAGCAAGAAGTTGGTCACCCAGCAGATAAAAACTCTTCTCCCTTAGGAGAACCAGGCAGCCCCGAGCTGCCCTCCTGGCCACCTGCCCAGAGCCGCTGGGAAAGCCAACAGTGGTGACAGTGCAGGGTCCAGCCTCAGCACTGACTGCTCTCTGCACAGAGCCAGTCCAGAGAACAACTTCCCAGAGGGGCCAATGGACACGTGCTCAGGAGGGCCAGACTCAAGGAGAAGCTGTGGATTGTTCACAGAGATTGTCTAAACTTCATTTTGGAACTGCTGCTCAGTGCAACTGTGCCTAGAACCCTTGCTCCTGTTGTGACAGGATGTGCTGCTGCCATTGCAGGGAAGCAGAAGGGCACATGGAGCTGCTTCCATCCACATCCTGCAGTGACACTGGAGCAACACCAACCACATGAGGAGCTTTTCCACAGGCAGCTGAGCTCAGTCCCTTCTGTTTATTATGCTGCCACACCTGAAGAAGGAACAGATGGAGGGTGCAAACACACAGGGGGCTTGTGACCACCGCTGGGGATTGCTGCCTGTTGGGGGGGCTCACCAGCATCCCCCCAGCCACCAGGGCACCACCACAGCCTCCCTGCCACAAGGCTCCCCTTGCCTGTGCTGCTGGCACTGGGGCTGCTCTGGGCACTGCCAGCAAGTCAGCTGGCACCTGGGAGAGTGTGGGGAGACCCCCAGGCGACCCACCAGCCCTGTCCTCACACGCCAGACAACACAACTCCCCCACACCTTCCTTCCAGCTGGAGGCAGCCATCCTCTCCATCTCCCAGCGATGGAGTCGGACGCTTCAGTCCCAGGGATTTTAAAGGAACAACAAAACTGCGTGGAACTGAACGGCCCTAAATCAGTTGCTAAAATTAAAAGCTGAAACTGAGCCACCAGCTAGGACTGGGGGGAGCTGTGCTGTGTGCCACATCCTCCTCGCTTCCTCACACGCTCCATGCTCAGTGTGTCATCCCTGCTTATCTTAGAACACGGGTGCTAGGTAGTCCTGAGAGGCTTTGCAATTCATTTGCACAGCACTCAGCCCCCTTTGGTGTTCTCCTCCTTGCTGGGCCATCCCTCTGTCCCAGGCCCAGACTGGGAATGTCCCTGTTTCTATTCCTCTTTGCTGAGACAGCAGCTTGAGGTTAGACACTGCTTCAAGTCACCCATGTGAGCTGATGAAAGCAAGGAAACAGAGGCACCTCTTCCTCCTGGGGTGAAGGGTCTCCTGGGCTGCACTACAAGTGGTGTGGACAGCAGCCTGAAGGGGATGCTTCCCCTCAGTTCTGCTCTTGTAATTCCACCTGGAATATTGCCTCCAGCTCTGGGGACCCCTGCATGAGACAGCCATGGACTTGCCAGGGCAGGTCTAGAGGAGGCCACAGAAACAGTCCAAGGGCTGGAACAACTCTGCCATGGAGACAGGCTGAGGGAGTTGTGGTTGTTCAGCCTGGAGAGGAGAAGCCTTTGAGGAGCCCTAAAGTGTAAGAGATGTAGATTTTTTACCAGGGCCTGCAGTGACAGGGCAAGGGGCACTGGTTTTAAAGCAAAAGCTAGCAGGTTAGACTGGACATAAAACGCCTTGTGCTGAAGGTTGTTAGGCACTGGAACAGGTTGTCCAGAGAAGCTGTGGATGCCCCATCCCTGGACATAGCCAGGAGTTCAAGGCCAGGCTGGATGAGGCTTTAAGCAAACTTCCCTAGTGAAAGATGTCCCTGCCCACTGCAGGGGGACTGGACTGGATGACCTTTAAATGTCCCTTCCAAACCCAACCCAGATTCTGATCCTCTCTGCTGAGCCACAGCCTAACAATGGGAGACAGGGATGAAGCCGGGGTGCTCAGGGCTGTTCAGTGAAGAGCAGCCAGAGGCTGGGGCAGAACCATCAGCCCCAGAGACAGCTGAGCAGAAGCAAAGACAAATTGCTGGAGGGAGAGGCAGGCAGACATGCTTTACACCAGTAATACCTCAAACATCAAGGAAACCCCAACATCTCAGCTAGCAGCTCCAGCAGGGTGCACATGGAGCCAGGCAGGCCAGAGCCAGCTCCAGCACATGGCACAGCAGCACCAGGCTGCCAAGGGCTGGGGAACAGCTGCTGCCTCCCAGCCTGGAGAAACTCACACTTCAGGGCTGGTGAGACTGCTCCCACACACGTGCGCTTTACTTTCAAATCCTCTGGGCTGTGAGGTGTTTCAGAAACAGAAGGTGATATTATTGCAATCAGGAAAAGGCCATTTCCATCAGGCAGCAGCAAGAACGAGTGCCACCACCAGCACTACGGCAGCAGAAAACAAAGTCTCGCCAAAGGATAACAAATCCTCCAGGTAGCAGAATACAGAGCCTGGCAATTAGCACCTCCCACACCATCAGCATCCTCGCCTGCCCTCAGCACACCTCCCCCTTCCCACGGCAGGCCCCCCATCCTGCCTGCAACCAGGACACCCTCCCTGCTGATGCGGCAGTGCCATGGCTCCAGGACAGGCAGGAGAGAACCAGCCCCCGAGATCCTCCCTGCAGCAGTGAGAGGGAGTGGGAGGGCATTTGGACCGTGGGAGCTGTGAAACACTGGGCTTGATAGCTTGGGAGAGTTTTTCATTTTCACCTCAGCGAAGGCAGCCCGCCATGCAATTTACACCTTGCCCGCCCGCGCTTCCCAGGCCGAGCCACCCAGCGGCTCCCATGGCTCCTCCAGGCAGGACCTGCAGAGTGGCAGCTGCCAGGCACGGACAAACTGAGAGCTAAAGGAATGAGCCCGGGGGAGTTGGTGGGTTCAGGAGATCCCAGCACGCTGGGAGGGCTGGAAGGGATCAGGCACAGGCTCCCAGGTCATGCTGGCAGCTACTGCAAGAGTCATGAACACTGCTCTCCTCCCTGGGATGGAGATTCCATCCTGTTCTCCAGCAACAGGGAATAAGCTCCAGCCCTACCTCACTAGAGGCCCTGACACAGTCTGGACCTTTTCCTCTTCCAGCACCCACTTGAGCTGCAAGAGAAATCCTGCAGCACACAAAGGAGCATCCATCATCTTCAGAGATGAGCCAGGTACCAAGTCCCAGTGAGATAAAACCTCTCAGAAAGTAGCCACAGGCAGTCAGAGCCCCCAGCACGGGGGCAGGACAAGCCTTGGACAAAACTGCCAGCCCAGACACGTTCAGGTACATCAGTCCGTGTGCTTGCAGGGATGGATGGTAATGCCCCCAACTATGGGAATGTCACCTGCAGAATAAAGAGCAGATGGTGCAAACAAACACAATTCATGGGGCTTGGGTCCCCCCTGGTGTTACGGTTATTTGTTGGTAATTAGTCCTGAGGCAGAGAGTTGCAGAAGTAAAGGAAACTTTTGCATTAAAAAAAATTCGTTTTCCTAAAGACTCAGTGCTTTCCACTTTCCCAAGTTCTGCCTTGCTCCTATACCCACAATGGATAAAACACCAGCTGGGGAGATGGTACTCACCAGCTTCCCAGAGCTCCATAATAACATTCTCACACTCTTCCTCCTACCCGACCCCACCACCTCCCATCTTCTTCTCCTCCTTTCCCATCACAGCCACGCACAAGCTCTCTGTAGGGGACTTTGATTTTAACCGTTCTGAAGCTCAAACACCAGATTTTCATCACAAGACAAGGAATCTGTGTAAATCCACATAATCTCCCCTCTCCTGAGGAACCAGTGCTGGGTTCCTGTCCCAGTTCCTAGGAACTCCATCACTATGGGAGCACATGGATCAACACCTGCACACAAAAGGAGGAGGATGAGACTGTGAGAGAGGAGGACCACAGCTGGAGAGGGCTGCCTCTGCTTCAGAGAGAGATCTCCAGGGACCTACACACTCCTCCCAGCCCTCACAGGATGCTTCTTCAGCATTAATCACAATGCTGAAGGGGTTGATGCAATGATCTCTGCCACCACGGATGACTGGAGCAATGCTAAACCGCTTTGCCTGCTCTGTTGCCTTGGCGAGGCTGCCAGGAGCAGCAGCTGTGGCAATTTCTCTGTCTCCTGTCAAGGCAGGGTCTTTCAGGAAAGGGATCATCATCCAAGATCATCTCCTGCTGTTCTGCCTCAGCCAGGCAGCCCTCTGCACTGCAGCCTCCTACCCTGCATGGGACACACACAGGTAAAAAGAGCCTCTCCAAAACTTGTATCTTTGTCATGTTGCTCAGAGGGACAGTAACTCCTAACCTAGAGCAACCTGCTCCACCCTGCCATGAGACTCTTGTGGTGACAGATCTTCTTCCACGATAGCTTGGAGAGCTCCTCATCCAGGTGGACATTCCCAACCCACCTTGATGGCTTTCTCTCCTGGGCCACCATTCACTTGAGCACTTGCCCTTCTACAACAAGAATGTCCAGACAAGCTGGAGGCTTGTGGTTCACAGCCTTCTCACACGTCCTCACCTGCAATGTGTCCTGTCATGAAATCCTCTTGCAGCAAAGCCAAAGCAACAGCCACAGAGCAGGAGCAGCAGAGCCTGGTGCCCACAGCACATGGGGGCTCTCAGTCTCCTGAGACAAGGTCTGAGCTGCCCCTTCCAAACCTCAAACCTTTCTTCTTGCTCTTTGGATTGCAGGCATCTCTAGCTGTTCTTTCACAGCCTCAATCACCACAACAAACTCAGGTGTCACATCAATGGCCCCAGGAGGAAAATGGACGAGTGGAATAAATACCCTCCCTGTCCCTTCCTACCTCCTTGAACAACTTTGTCTTTCTGCAACGCCCCCAGCTCCCAGGCTTCATGGAATATATTTCACGATGAGCTAAGCTCAGCCTCACACCATCCCTTCACAACTGAGAAAGCCAAAAAGGGAAGCTGAAGAACTTAACCTTGTTGAACTTGCACAGATAAAGCCACCAGCAGCTCAGGGCAAAGCCACGATGCAACTGCCTGATTCCCAGACAAAATAGTCCTCCCTCCCCACCCACGGGGACTTACTGTCAGGCTTGTTGGCCTCATTTAGAAGGCAAGAAGATCCAGAGGAAGAGATCAAGTGGGTTTCAGCCTGGTTTGCTGAGGAGGAATAGGTAAGCTGATCACGACATCCCTAAGCACATCTCAATTACAACATTGGCAAATCTGATGTCAGAAAGCAAGTTTCCAGGACAGGAGGATCTTCAACACTATCAGTTAAGTGCAGCCAACTATGCAGAAAGATTGTTTGAGCTCTGGCTCAGGGAAACCCTGTACTCACAGGCTTGTCTTGGGTGACAGGGATCCCAACCAGGCTCTCTGTAGGGCAGACACCCATGGGCCACTGGTTACCTTCGGCTCACTGCCCCTCCTGCTCCTCCTTCCCTTGCCCCAGCGACAGCTATCTCCATATTTTAAATGCAAGCCAGGGCTTGGAACAAGTTCCTTCCTGAATGCTTACAAATGAACAAGAGGCATTTCCCTGCAGGCTTCCAGCAAAGCCACCTTCAACCCCCCACATCCAAGAGCTTGCACCTCTCTTCCCCAAAAGCCCGGCAAAGGGCAAAGAGACAGCGAATCCGGCGGGCTCCTGTGTGCTGACAATCCCCATGGTGAGCTGGGCTAATGAAGCCCCCGGAGCCCGCAGCGCTGCAGCCGCGGGCGGTAGCGACTCGCCCGGGGAAATCCCCAGCGCATCCACAGCGCCGGCGGGCACGGAGTGAACACGGCCGGGCAGGCTGCTGCAATGCGGGACGAGCCGGCAACACGGGCCAGGCGAGCAGGAGGTGTGAGGGAGGTGAACCAGCAGCACCAGGGAGATTCACCAGGGACAGCTCCAGGTGTCCCCAAACACGCCATTTCAGCGGCCACACGTGCTGGCCGCACTTCTCCATCAGCCCCGCTGCGAGTGGGCATGGCAAGGCGAGGCGAGGCTGCCTTTCCTCTGCAGCTTTCACCTCCTCCTCCCCGGCTCACCAGGGACCCAGAGCAGGTCCCAGCGGGCTCATTACCTTGGTGTGGAGAGCAGAGCACCTGCTGAGCAGCCGCCGCGGTGTGCTGAGTGCGGGGAGCCAGCGGCTGCGGGGCCAGCAGGGACACAAGCTGAGCGCCTCCAAAGCCAGCTCTTCTGACACAAGCTGAGCGCCTCCAAAGCCGGGCTCTGTTGCCGGCAACACAGGCAGCAGGGGAGGGGAGCAGCTGCTTCCAGCGACCTTTGCAGTCTGGCAATTGCTCCTCTGCCAGCACAGGATCGTGAGTTTGACTGTGCAGATCAATCAGGAGGAGAAATCAAAGCAGTTAGGCAAGGACAGAGCCCAGCCTGACTCTGTCCTTCCACAAGGATCCCATATGTTCCCAGATGTGCTCCATGAGCTGGTAATGCTCTGGAGATGGATCACACCACTCAGCTTTCCAGATCTTTCTCTCCTGGGAAGCCAACTCCCCATCTGTACCACTGCACTGTCCCCCCAGGCACCCCAAACTACACACAGCCCTCTGTACCACCACTGATGGCAGCACAGCAGACAAACCTGCAGCCATCAGAGCTGCCCCAGATCCTCATTAGTGCCCTGAGACCTGCAGGACATCCCTTCTCTTCCCAGTGCTGATGCCCCTCCTCACACTCTGGATACCTGGAGGATGGGGAGGTGCAGCATATCTACACCTCTGTCCCATTCTGCCCTTCCCCAAGCAGCCACAGCTTTCCATGGGCAGGCAATGTACTCTGCCTGTGCAGCTCTGTCCCAGCACATTGGTCCTGTGCCCCAGGGCATAGCAGAAAGCCAGAGCTGAGCCAATGCTATGGGTCCCAAAGTAGCTCCCAGGAGACACAGCTTTGAAGGGGAACTGCTGGCAGATGAAGGCAGCGGCTTCTTGGGGTGGCAGGACCCGGGCGGGACATGTGAACTCGGCACCTAGAGATGCACGTGAGAGAGGAGGAGGAAGATGCAAGAACAGAGAGGAGCTGATGGCTGTGTTCCTCCACTGTGAGCCCACAACATCTGGCAGCTCCTGCAGCCACAGCACCACTCTGCTTTGCTCATTCCTGTACTGAGATGTACCTGAGCAAGTCTTTCTCCACATTGACCTCTTGTTAAGCTTTTGCCAACTCACGGGCTGGTTACTGAATCACTGGGAGGACCTTACCCCAAGCTGTGAATCTGCACAGCATGAAGAGCAGAGCAGCTGGCTCCAGCAGATGATAGATATCTACCTTCCTGCATGTCAAGGACCTGCCATCAGCTCCAGGCAGAAATAAACCCCTGAGTTAATGACAGCAACCGGCCATCCACTAGCAGGGAAAAAATGCAGGTGTCCACAGTGGGAATGAGGCCCTTGTTTCCCTCCCTGCAGCCTTCCCAGGGTGTTGTTATGTTACAGCCTTAGAGAGTAGGAACAGAGCCTGTCAGCAATGCTGAATGAAGCCAACAGGCAGCCGCAGACAGGGCCACTCTGTGATCAGCCACGGCACATTCTCTTCCTCCCCCAGGGCCAGGACACCCCTTCAGGTTTCATTTGAAAGGCAACAGCCCCCAGTGCCATGCTGGGACTGGGGCTCCAAGACCAACCACTCTCCCAGCTGCCTTAGAGCTCCATCTTTGACCTTCGAGCAGCCCCTTTGCTGAGTCCATCCCTGTGAAGATAAGGGAAAGAGACACAGTAGCAACTTAAAATGTACCAGGAGATTTTCTGGTTGGTGGTGTGTGGAATGGGGGAACAGAAGCAGAAATTTCCAGGGGTTGTGTGATGTAAATGTGCCCATCCACAAGTTACCACTGTGATAAGCAGCCAGAGCCAGGGACTCAGAGCAGCTACTAACTTGCTGTCTCCACTGTACTCAGCTCTGTCACTCCTCTTCATCCCTGCAGGGTTGTTATAATTCCTCCCATTAGCAGAAGATGCAGGTAAAACCATCTGTCTGTGGAGCAAGCACCCAGTGGTCATTGTACAAGCCACCAAAAAAAAAAAAAATCATTCCAATTACTCCACAGCGACAGCAAGTCCCAGGCATCCTTCTGCTCTGAGCCTTTGAAATGTAAAGCCATGCTGTTTGGTGTCATTTAATTTGGAGCTCAGCCTCAGATCAGCAGAGCCTTGCTGAGCTTTAGGAGGAGGCAGCCATGCAAAACATACATGTGCAAGATTCAGATGTCAGTGGCCTGGAAGACAAGCATACTCCAAGCTTCATCAGTAACTCCATTTCATGGATTTCATGGCCCCAGCATCTCTCTTTTGCCATCCCAGTGCTAGAGGAGGCTGATTCTGTCCCAAAAGCTGTATTGAGCCTTTGCTCCACATCACTACTAGTTTCTCTCTAGTACCCAGGAGAGCTGACTTCCCATCATCATTTCCCCTCTTAGGAAGGTTTGTTCCTCTCCTCCATACTGGAAGCACATCCTTTTTTGGATTATACACCCAGCCTAGCAGACCCGGCAGGGCAGAGGCATCCTGCCTAAGGGAGACCTTGTCTCTGAGAAACCCAGCAGAAATGCATCTGCTCAAGCCAGGTGTGAGCCTCTGCCTCCTCACACTCACCACAGCACTGAGGAGCCCAAGAAATGTGAATGTTGGGTGGGCTGGGGACAAAGAAATGGGTTGGACTAGAGGCACCATCAGGTGCTGCTGATCACTCTTGAGGGCAATGGGCACCTTCCATCTCTCACCAACACCAGGCACTGCACTAGATCCTGAGAGAAATCAGCTCAAGGGTGACAGAGGACAAGCACTGGCTCATGCTCCCCAGGCAGACTGGCCCCTCTGCCCACTGTGGTCTGACAGCAGGGGAACAAATGCCTTTCCTTGTTCCCATGCAATCAGAGAGATGCCAGGTGACCCACCCAGCACAATGGCCATGAAGGTGAAAAGAATTGCCATGACTTGTTGCTCACTTGGGATGGAGCAGGGGAAACAGCTCAGGAAGCTTGGACATCCTGCCATGCTGCAGACCTCTCATCAGCTGCCTCAGGGCAGGTCTGATCTGGAGTAATCCCTCCCAGCCTCAGGCATGAGTGGTGTAGTTAGACACTGTCAACACTTCTATTACAGGCTCTGATTTTCCCTGGTGTGGCTGAAGCACAGGCTGAAATAAACTGCCACATGCTGGAAAAGACACAAAAGGAATCCTAGAGTTGAGGGCTCACAGACACTCCCAAAAGCCTGCAAGCCAATAATTAAGCATAGCTCAACCTTCCTCTTTCAAGGAGCTCACAGACCAGTCTGCAAACTGCTCTGGAGCCCTCAACAGCTGAGGCAGCTGGATAACATGAAGATGATCCCAGTCCTGGCAAATGCAGAGGAGTTCAGAGGGCCAGGAACTGGCAGCCTATTGGGACAATCCAAGTTGTCCTGACAGTAAACAGGCAGTGGGTGTTTGCTCCTTAAAGCAGGATGGGATATACTGGCTGTGTGTGGGTCTGCACTGAACCATGCACCTCTCCATACCCTGCATCCACTCCCCAAAGGCTCTGAGTCCCTGTGGGTCCAGGCAGAGTGACAGCCAGCAGGCAACAGCACAGAGAGAGGGAAAGCACATCCTGAGCCCACAGAGGCCTCCCCAAGATGTGAGCAGCTCTACAGAACTCCACACCTGTCACTGTCAGGAGGAGTGGCCACTCTGGACACCCCCAGCTTGCTGCCTCTGCCCAGGGCCACCAGCACACAGCAGCATCAATTCCAACAGCATCCACAGGGCAGCAGCTGCTGCAGGCAGGCAGAGCTGACAGAGCTGTGTGTATCTCCCTGTCAAACAAAGAGACCCCGAGGGACTCCCCGTGTGACCCTTTGCTTCAGAGCAAACAGCTGGGCTCAGCCACCTCACTGGTGCCCCAGCCACCGGTGCAGCCCCAAAGCTGTGCCTTGCCTATGGCACACGCTCGAGGCAGGAGGAGGAGGAGGAAGAACTGATTTTGTTCTTTCATCCCTGTGATCCGATCACCACCCAACCTCGCGACTCATCCATCCATATTTTGACTCACTGCGGAAGAGAAATGTTTTCACTCTCCTGCCCTCCCCAGAGCAGGGCCTTTCCTACCGTTTTATACCTAACTAGAATTGAAAAAGTGCAAGTTAGTCATAGCACAATGGTCCCTTTTCTGAAGGTAAAAATGCCACTGCTTTCAAGTGTATTATCTGCCTGCTCCACAGGTTTCAAAGTGGGAGCTTCACAGCCAGGGAAACTGGGCCAACAGCATTTGTTGGAAAAGAGCAATATTTCTATGAAGCTGTTTCGCATTTGATCGGGTTCATTTTGCTATTTCTTAAGCCTGGCACAGCTGGCAAGGTCTGGCTCAGAGGGCTATGGGGAAGAACCTGTCCAGACAAAACTCATTAGGACTCAGCTAAAATAATTGCAGAGAGGCAGATTAATCTCATCCTTGAATTAATTAACTAGCTGTCAAGAAGGGAAGACCCCAAGGTTCAGGACACTGTCGCTGCTGGAAAGAGCTGGACACGTCTCCAATGCCTGACAAAGAAAACCTTCTGAACCAAATGCATCCTCTGGGATTCTCTATAAATACATGGGGAGAGTATACATACAGATCAAGTCAATAAAGAGATCTGACAGAAAAGCACTGTAGTGTTTTACTCTCCCTCCTAGCCCAAGGCAAACCATTTCAGTTCTTTCTCTTCCTTGGACAGCCATATGAAATATCCCCACCTTCTCCTGTGATCATTAATCCTCACTGCAAAGAAGAAGGAGAAGCAAATCTTTTGTCTGAGAAGATTAATCTCTGTGTGAGAATTCTGCAAGGTTGAGCAAGTCATTACAAGGCTGCTCTCCCAACTTTCCAAAGCAGCAGCTTGGGAACATGAGGTGGTTTCCTACTCCCTTCTGGGACCAAAATCACTCCAAACAGGACCAATGACTGACAGATAACACCAGTTCAGGCTTTTGGCTGCCAGGCCATCAGGGATGCCCACACAGTTTGGCATGCATGGGGGGGCAGGCACTTGAAGTTCACTCTTCTTCAAGGAGCTGCCTTTGGAAATGTTCCTGAAAAAGGAGCTGGGACAGCAACGGGGTCAAAATGCTGGATGTCACAGGAAAGTGCCCACTGTAGCAGAGATCTGGGGCTGATCTGCCAGCTGGAAAAGCCTCCACAGGAATGTGGTGGAGGCCCCATAGCCAGAGGCTTTCAAGATGCAATTGTGTGCTACATAACCACACTCTCTTTCTCATAAAAGGCTGTACCAGACTCTCTTTGCATGCCCCTTCCAACCTGGTCTGTTCCCATTTTGTGATCAATTAGAACTGGGAGGCCACAGTGGCAGGAGCCTGCATCCCACACCAGCTGCTTCCCTAGAATCAGGACTCCCCTGCCTGCTGCTAGAGCAGGCTCTTGCACAGAGTCAACAAAAAGTTGAGGAAAACCTGGGTGATTTCACACATGTCACAAACTGCAGAGGCAGGGAAGGAGTCTTTTAAGCTACCAAAACTCAAAGCTGGTCAGCAAACCTTTCCTGCTCAAAGCAGCAATGCTGTCAGAGCTGCAGTTTGCACCTGCTCCCATGCAAGAGCCGAATAGCAGAGCCAAAACAGAAGCTGCACAGTTTGCTTGCAGAAGGAAAGGTGTGTGCAGGCACAGGCAGCAGCAATGGCACCAGCACAGGCTGGGAAACCAGCACACACTGACTGGTGCACACCAACGTGCCCGGCACAGGCAGCACTGAACATGAAGCATGGCCAGTGTTAATTCACAGCCTGCCTGCAAGGACCAGAGAGAAGGTGACAGCAGATGAATAGTGGCCTGGGGCTGCCACATTCCTCTGGGGAAGGGACAGTGGGGCTGCCTGCTGCGAGTGGCAGGAGCCGTGACGCAGAGCCCCGGGTCCCATATGTTCCATTAGCCGCGCAGGAGGAGCGCAGTCCCTGCAGACACAGGTTAAACAGACCTGCTCCAAAGCACTGCACAACCCTGCCACCAAACCCCCTTCACCTGGCTCAGCCCCCAGCCTGACCTCGTGGGCATCCTGCCCTCCCCTGCCCGCTCCACGCTGAAGGTGAGGTCGCTCACGCTCGCAGGACTGAAACGTCTTTGGATGGTTTTGTTGCTAAAAATATTTAATAACTAAAAGTCGCTGCAAACGCGAGAACTGATGTGATGTGACATCCAGCTGGGGGGTGCCAACCAGCAGTGAGCAGGCAGCCTTGCTGCAGAGAGCCCACTGAAAACCAGCTGTCAGGGCAGGTCAGTGAGAGATGAACGTGCTCGCACAGGCACAGACACCCCGGGGTCCCTCTCTGCTCCCTGCCGTGGCATGTCACCTTTGGGACAGGCTCGAGCATTACAGTGCCCACAGTGCCTGCTCCTCCTGCCCAGCCTGAGATCCAGAGCTTCAATGGATCCTGGCAGAGAGCACACACCAGCCAAGGGTGTTCTCCAGCACTGCTGACCAAGCCACTCTGGTCCTTGTCCTCAACATCAACCAGGCTGGTGGACAACCAAGAATGGTCTATGAATAGTGCACAAGCCACACGTGACGTGACCTACAGCCCAGCTTGGGACCATGCAAGGGCTCCCAAAACACTTTCTGTGGAGCCTGTATCCTCACTCCAAATGTACAACAGCCCACAGCCAAGCAGCCTGTCACACTGTCAGCTCTGGTCTCATCCCTGATATCAACAGAAGATGGACACATCAAATCCTCTATAACTCTCTAGGATTTTTTCCCCCCGTTATTATTTGATGTGTGAGGATCACTTCCCAGCAGGGTCAGGTAACCTCCTGTCTTCCTGGGAACCCTAAAGACCTACACCCATGAGCACACGGGCTTAAACTGAAGGCCATCCCACCCAGCCAGGCAGTTGAGCCACCACTCCTAACCCCAGCACCCTCTTTAAGCAAATCAATTCCCACAGTCACACTGGGGCATGGGAAAAAGGCAGGAGAAGGATCCAGGGCTCCATTTCCCAGAAAGCCATTGGTATATTCTGCAGCATAACCCACTGATGCAAAGAGGAAGAAGAACATCAACAGGATGAGTCTTGCCAGACCCACATGATGAGACACTGTGGGCAGCAAAGCCCCAGGTCAGAGGTGATAAGTTCTGGATAAAGGTATCCTGCTCCTCCTTCTCTCTAGAGAGATGGATATGTGGCTTTGAGTGGCCCTGGCTCAGCAAGGGCTCCACCTTGGGCAGTAGTCTTCAGCCTCTGGTCCCCAGGGCTTGCAGGAGAGCCAAGGAATTCATGAGGACAAATGAAGCTGTGGTCCAAGAACACGGGACTGAGCATCTGTTAGTAATTCCTGGACCTCTGGAGGAAAATTCAGTCAGCAGATGATTGGCTGAAGCAGCCACTGTGATCAGCTCTCACGCACGTGCAGCCTGAAGCCTGAGCTGCTCACACACGACAAGCTGGCATTTAAAAATGCTTCATGCACAGAGCCTGGAATAAATAAACTAAATCATCCAGGAGAAAGAATTTAAGTGGAAAAACGTCCCAATAATTGAGCTCTTTTTGTAAATGTTTTATCAGCTCCCAACCCCCAATCCCAGCCTCCCAACACAGCCAAGCAAAAGGATGGCCTTTAAAGCACAGACCACCTGGGATGGGAACACAGCTCCACAGACCTTCATTTAAAACTGCTGGGAGAAAAGGGTTTCCAACAGATCTGAGCAAAGGCAGCAGACTCAGCAGTGTGGTCAGGCGAGCCAGAGGGGAAAGATGAGGTGCAGCCTCACAAGGGTGCTGAGGCTCAGCTGCCATAAAGGACCACTTAGGCTCCCAGCTCCCCCCAGCTCCCCCCAGACAGAAGTATCCATGTTATGGAGCTGTTTGGGGCACCAGGTAGGGGAGAAGTGTCTGAAGGATGGCACAGATCCTGGATAGGTCAGCCAGGGGAAACCTCAGCAGCACCAGTGAGAAGGGAGGAGTGTTCACTCAGTAATTCTGCACTGAAATTAGGGCAAAGTCAGACGACATGGGCAGAGGATGCGGGTGAAATGTTTGTTCTTCATGACAAGATAAAACACATGGCTCGCAGGCCCAGAAAACACACATTTCAACATGCTGAAGTCCCTGCTGACAAGCTGTCCACATGTCAAAGGGTGATCTCTGGCCAGCTGGAGATGCTAAAATGTCCCAGGAGAGACAGCAGCCTGTACCTGCCAACATTCAGTGGGTAAATAACTGACTTGAACAAGCACAGACTGCCCAGGCAAAGTCAGCCAAGACAAAATACACGGATGGCTGCAACTGGGCCAGATCACCAGGAAGCAAAGGAGATCAGCATAATTAATGCCAACCAACACTCGTTTACAGCTGTCAGATCCTGTTGGCAAACAGGATTTGTTTTAGTGGGGAGGGCGGGCTTGACTGATAAACAAACCAGCACTCGTGCCATTCAATCCAGCTCAGAGGAGATGCAGGACTTGGCATCATTTCCCATCTTCAACTGAGGAACTACAACTCCATCAAAGGGCAGAGGCACGTGTCTGAAGTTGCTGTTAGCTGGCTCAGATCAAACCCAGGCAGGGGACAAGGTCTCCACCAGGGATTCATGTGCTACAGCAATATGACCATTGCTGAAATAAAGCATCTGTTTGAGCTACTGACAAGTCACAGAACTTTCTAAGCTGAAAATAGGTCCAAAAGAGAAACCAGAAATTAAGGTCAGAAAATAAGGAAAACATTGGAAAATGTGGGAACTTTAAAAGGTTTTTGTATTTAGCTTAGCAAAGAGAGAGGCAAGAGGTGACCACATCCTAAACTGCCATAGCTGACAAGGGGAGAAAAGCTTGCTCCAAGCTGATGGTCCAAGGAATAACACATTTCCCTGGCTGTAAACAGGAACAAGCCACATCTTTCCAGCACCTTGTGGAGCTCCTTTTATGGGGAGCTGAGGTGTGGAGGAACATGACAGCCTCTGTCAGGCAGGAGCCAACCTGACAGTTCCCAAATATTTCCTGGCATCACAGAGTCCATGCCAGCCATTCTTGCCTGAGATCTGCATTGTAAAGGAGTGATTCACAAGCCTGTGGAAGTGGGAAACTTGTGATTACAGAGACCAGAGGAAGGAAAAAAGCTGGGAGTTTAGCTGAACTTGGAGGATACTTTTACAAGACCATCCAAAGAGATAAAACGCCAGTTTTCCAAGTTAGGCACAGTCAGAGTTTGAGGTCAGTCAGCTGGTGCTCTGGAGGGTGCAAGGCAGTCAGGATGATACTGGCATCCAGTTCCACATCTGTCTTGGCTGAAGACCACAAAACTGATCCAAAAAAACCACAAAAAGAGGCCATGTTGAAGCAGGCACTTCTAGGGCTGTAGTGGAGACACCTGCCAGCTCTACAATTAGCCACCTCTCTATGCCAGAGGAGACCAACAGCCAGGAGAGCCAAGCCCACCCACCTGGCAGTGCCCACTAGGTGCCAGAATGGATG
The DNA here is from genome assembly GCF_901933205.1 of Camarhynchus parvulus. NCBI lineage: Eukaryota > Metazoa > Chordata > Aves > Passeriformes > Thraupidae > Camarhynchus > Camarhynchus parvulus. Next base: position 6,239,122 of record NC_044582.1, read on the forward strand.
CAGAGAGATGCAGGGACACACAGCGCACCACAGAGAGCTCATTATACCTAAAGCAGAAGGAACACTCCTTGAAATGGCAGGAGGTTACAGGTGAATAATCTGCTCCCAGAGCTGTCAGAAAGGGTCCCCACCAGAGAAGAGCTTTCTCCTTGGCTCCCAGGAGCTGGGAGTGCCTGGTCTGACAGGCAGCTGTGCTGTGGGCCAGGAGTGCACATCCCAGGAAAGCAGGGCACACCTGCCTGGAGGCAGAGAGAAGCAACATCAGAGGTTATTAAGGAGGAAATGCTTTTAAGGGACAATAAATAACCCCAGCCTATGCCTTAAATAACCCATGTTCAGAGTAATGAGCCAGCAGCCCCTCCTGGGCTCCTCAGAAGGCAATTCTAGCCAGTAAGTCACTGCCATCCCAGGGGAAGGATGTCCTCTTACTGCCAAGGATGGCTGCAGCCATTTCCCCTCAGCTCCCAAAAGCCAGGCCTGCACCAAAAGCCTGACAGAAATGCCAGCTCTTGTGCTTACAAGAGCCAGGGGGGCACAGATGCAGGCTGCAAGGACAGCCTGGACATGAGACCTGCTCCATGCCAGCTCATCTCCCTTCCACGCTTAATGAAAGGAGACTGTCACCCTACTGCTCTTCTTTAATTCTTGTTATAAATTTGTTTTTAACATTTCCTGTCCCTCCAAAGCCATGGGAGACTGGGAAACACAAAGTTCAGACTGCCAAAAGCCAGCACCACTGCACCCCCTGCTTGGGAAACATGAGCCACAAACATTCCTGGTAACTTCTGCACAGCACCAGCAAGCCCAGAGGGAGCCACATGCCTCATCCACCAGCCTTTGGAACTAGATGTCCCCAAGTTAACGCCAGGGGATGCCATGGGAAGGCTGCTGGAGTGCCATCTGTGGTAAAGCTTCTTTCAACTCTGGCCCAGAGCTCCCCCCAAGCTCTCGCTGCCCTGATCCCTGAGCTGGACTCCAAATCCTCAGCACCTTTGCCCTGCATGTCCCCCTCCAGTCCTCTTCTCCTCCCATTCCTCTCCTCTATTTTTCAGCATCTCCAAAGCTTTCTCCACTCTCCCTCCCCACCTTGCAACTTTCTGCCTCCTTGAGCTCCCTCTCCATCCCCAGCTCTCCCACACCTTCTTTCTAGGACTAGGCAGCCATGTCATCCTCCCTGCACTTCAGCTAATTCCCTCTCTCCATGGGAGCCAGCATTTCACCCCTGCCCCTGAGTCCCCTTTCATGCCTCATGGCTTTTGCCTTCCGACCTCCTGAGATGGGAGAGCTGTGAGGGACCTGCTCTTGGCAGGCCTGACCCCCAGCTCTCATTAACAGCACCTTTCCCAAAGCAGGCACACAGGAAAGAAAAATAAATAAATAAAGCAAATCTGTCTCGCTGCTCTCTCGGGTTGCTTAAGGGAGTTGGGCTCTGGGGGTGGGATGAAGGATGCTATTTGGAGAAGCTGTCTCCATGGCAACCCCCATTCCCACCACTGAGCGGGCACAGGTCACCTGTTTCCATGAAAGTTTCCCCCTTCTCTCCCCATCCCTCTATCCCAGGAAGTGCCAGCACAGCCCCAGGGGTGCAGACAGTCCAGGCTGAGGGAGAAGCAGCAAAGACACAGAAGAGGCAGGGATGCTGCTGGCAGGGCTGCAAACAGCCTCCTGAGTGCCCTGTGCCACACTGGAGAAAGGCAGGGCATCCCCAGGGTGCAGGGAGCAGCAGCACCCACTGCCCTCTGCCCCTCCCAGCATGGCAAATCCACCCTCCTCCTGCCTGTGCCCCCACAGTCAGTGCCAGACGGGCAGGGGTCCCGTCGTGCTGCAGGACATTCAGACAGACACAGGCACCCTGACCCCCATGCTGCTGGGACTGGGGCAAGATCAGAATGTGTCCCCTCCCTCCGCAAGTGCCTGTGGGTGTCTGTTTCCCTATGATTTCAGTTATTGTAAATCCAAATGGACCGCTCCCATTACACACTACCAGGCGCTCCCAGAGCAGCCTGTGGTTCCCTTTTGAGCTCTAACAGCTCCATCTCCCCTGAGACAGATGTGCTGCTGGGCCCTTTCCCCAGCTCAGGCAGCCTCAGCCCGGTGTCTCCGAGCACTCCCGCGGCCAAGCTGACGCTCCCGCCCGCTCAGCCCCCGCCGTGCACGCCCGTCACAGGGCTGGCAGCACTGCCTGATGCCCCCACAGAGAAACGGGCACAGCTCCAGCAGGAGACACACGATGGAGCCAGAGGATGAGAACAGGGGACTGGTTCTGCTTTCCACAATGTGGGGAACAGCAGTGCTGGTGTCACCTACTGCCAGCACTAATGCATGTTGTGCCAGGAGCAGTGGGCAGCTCCCTGTGGCCGGGGTGGACAAGAGGGTCGGCAGAGAGCCCCCAGCTGAAGTTCCAGGATTGGCACCCAGGCAGCCATGCTGCAGCACAGCGCAGGCTGGAGGGATTCACACGGTTCCCCCACAAGGCTGGGAGTTTCGCCAGGAAAAGCAAGTTTATAAATAGTGTGTTTCAACACGAACAAACCAAAGCGTCAGAACTCGACAGTCAGATAAGCCAAGGGCTGAGCATGGCCCCTCCACAGCATCCTCCCCCACTGGGAAGGACAGTCCCTTCCCTCCATCATCCAGCTAGCCAGGATCTTCCTTGCTCTCTGGAAAACCTGCATCTGGAGGTGCCTGTGGCAGATGTGCTGCTTGGGAACACCCTTGCCACAGCTGCTCTGGTAGCCAGAGAGAGCAAGGCAGCAGAGCTGGCTTCAAAAGGACCACAAGCAGCAGGGATGGCCACTTGGGGCAAGGGCAAACACAGCCTACAGCAGCCAGCTGCCCAGCCAGAGCCAAGACCCACAAATTTCAATGTATTGCTTGAAAGAAAGTTTTCATAAGCCCGCAGGCCAGAAAGTCTCTAACTTCTCCTCCTGTTCCTGAAGAAGACAAGCTGCCCCACTGGTGAGGTTGGCACTCAAAACAGAAGTTCCATAGCACAAAACATTACACCGAAGGGCACATACCTGCCAGATCCTAACAACAAGAAAGAAACTCAAGGAGAAAATCAGCTTTTATCTCTGTGTTAAGGAGAAAAACAGCAAGTTATTAGACGAGAACTTGTTTCTCATAAACACAAAACAGCAGAAAAGACACCCCTGTGCCTACTGAGCGAATGGAAGGACATCCCTGCTGGGGAACTACCTGCCAGATCGCAAAAGGAGGAGATCTTGATGGTAGTGCCCAAGGGAAAATATCAAGACATGGCACGTCAGAGCAGCCCCATCAGCTGTCAGGAAGAGAAGCCTCTGACAGCCCACTGAACACAGGCAACGCTCCTCACGCCACACTCGCTTACCTTGATGTAAGTGTCAAGGGCTGGGTGGACACGGTTGACTGCCAGATGGATGGACAACGGTGTAGTGAAGGGGAAGGTGGCCATGACCACGTGGCTGGGAGCAGGGAAGCTGAAGATCTTGAAGCCATACTTCTGGAACCGTTTGATCTGCTCTTCCGACGGCTTCGCGTCCCCCTCACTCAGGATGCGGCCTATGGCGAAGCGGCACTTCTCTGGAGACACCTGATGGAAGGGGACAGACAGACAGCATCAGAAGAAGACAGAGGCTTGGAACTGGCCAAAACCTCAACTTGCTGAGGTTGGAGGCAGGAGATGACCATAAACCAGTAAAAGCAATGGCCCAGCATGATCAGGCACACCAAAGCAGGCGCCCAGTCCTAACCCAGGTTGATCCAGGCCTAAATCATCTACACTCCTTCCTAGCCTGAATGCACAGCCCAGTGGGGAAGGTGCTGCTCCTCTCCTTGGAGGGCAGAGGGACTTCCAGCAGACAAGAGCTAAACCCCACCAAGCTGCTCACTCAAGCCTGTCCCAGGTGACAGTCACTGCAGGAAGTGTCTCTCTTGATCCCACATCAGACACCTTTCTGCCAACAACTGGTCACAGCCATCCCCTCCTGCAGGACACCCCTGCAGCTCAGGGAGGGGGATTAGAGATGTGGTCACAGCTTGCCAAGTTTGCCTCCACCCCACTCCTGAGGAAGTCCCCTGGCAGCCATGTGCACATGCCACCAACCACCATGGGCCACTGGCACTAAGCTGGAGACAAATACAGAGGCTCCCAGGTCCTTCCAAAGCAGGCACACCAAGTATGGTAGTTTTGGGGTGGGGAAACTGAGGCAGGTAAAACCTGCATGCAGTCACCCAGCTGTTCATAGTAACACAAAGAGAAATATATTCACTTCTATCCTGAACCCCAACAACACAGGAAACCTAGAGCATGCTCTCTTTACAGATTTGAGGATGCCTCCCATTAAGACAGGGGTGCGGGGCTCTCAGCCCAGCAATGGGGGTGCTCAAAGCCCTGCCAGCAGCACAGTGATGACCCACAGGACTCCAACCATCTCAACACCAAAGCTGACCCCATACACAACTTTCATTTCTAGTTTTGAACAGAATCCCACCACTTGAGCTCAAGCTTACCCACAGCCCTGGGCAGCAATGTGGGAGGGGGATGGACAACCTAGCCACTTTCCCTGATATAACCTAGGGACACAAAGGTGTCACAAAACTCTCACAGGGACGATGTGAAGCAGACAGAGGATGCACCAAGGCCAGCATTTTACAGGTTCCCATTCCCGTGCAGCACCACAAGGGGATCTGTGCTCCCTGATCTCTTCCCTAACTTTGCTGTACTAAAGTCCACCAAAGCTTCCTCCTGCAGTGTAATCACCCTCTCTGCACTCCTTGCCCTGCCTTTCTCTAAACACCTTCTGATGTGGCAGGGCAGGACCATTCCAGAGAGGGAACAGGAGCAGATGTAAGTGGAAGGAGGCCAGCAGCCTGTGGAGCAGCATCCACCAGGCTGGGGACAGTCTCACGGCTCGCTCTTGCCCTCCTGTGCTGCAAGAGGGAGCTGCAGACAGGGCTGTGCCCAGCATCCATCACTGCTCCGGGCAGGAAAGGAGAAGCAGATCCACCCCAAAGACAGCAAGACGCAGCCATAAATGGCATCCCTGGGAAAAGAGCCAGATGAAACAAGGAGATATGGAAATCTCGATTAAATTCCTTTAAACATTCAATCTCCATTTATGTCCTGAACAAAAACAGCTCAATCCCAGCCCTGGAGCAACTGTCGGAGGGACCAGAGCAGCAATGCTAGGCCAGGCATGTTTGCTTCCTCCCTCCTCCTTTCACCTTTCCTTTTCACAGCATGTACCTCCACAGACATCTTTCCAAGGGTAGCAACAAGGCAGATTTGCCTCCTTGGAATGGAATGGAAAGGAAAAAGGAAAAAGGAAAAAGGAAAAAGGAAAAAGGAAAAAAAAAAAAAAAAAAAGGAAAAACTCCACTTAAAACCAGCCTTTCCCTAACACATTTATCTTTTCCAGTAGGCAAGTGCTGATCAAAGCCTCTGGTCCCCCAAGCATCCTGACTGAGGAGTTCTGGAAATTATTGCTTAACCTATCCATCAGCTTTGCCAGTTGGAACAAAACCTATTTCTGCATTCACAGAGCATTTTGGTCTTATCCATCCAACACTTGGGCACGGGCTTGTGGCTGAGCAAATGGACCGAAGGAAAAGTCCCTGGCATGTGCCCACAGCTATATGTGAGCAGGAGCTTGGCTGGAGCTGAGCACAAACCCACCCGCCACATCCAGTCCTTGCTGAGGAGTTATTTTTGTTCCTGACAGAGGTAGGAAAAGGAGGGAGAAGTCCTCTGGGCTGCTAAATATTAAATAAAAAGGAAAAAGGGAAAAAAAAGAAGATTAAATTAATATTAATCTCGTCCACTAAAACACATAAAACATGGCTGGCAGGGTTTTGGCAGCACTCTGGGAGCATCCTTGTGTGAATGTTGGGAGAGCCAGGAGTCAGCAGGGAGCCCCAGGGACGCTGGTGGCAGTGGCTGCCCTGAGGACTGGCATGACCCTGAGGCAGCCCACATGCTCCAGGCCATGGGGCTCCCCCCAGCCCCACTCCCAGCCAAGAGCAGCATACTGCTGCTGCTCTCCAGCTCAGCATTCCCACCCTTTCTCCTAGCCAGAGCTTCCTTTGACCATGAGCCCACCAGCACAGTAATTGCCACATGGCACTTGCTGGCCACCAGCCCCTTCCTTCCCAGTGTTGGGGGCACCAAAGCCCCCAGGAGCCATGGCTGGGCTGGCTGTCTGGCCAGAGCCCTCCAGTGCTCCACCGCCAACACCGCCGGACGCAGGATTTAGCCAGCACCTTCTGCTGCCTGATGACAAAGGTCTATTTTTAGAGACAAGTCAACATCCGTGGCAAGTGGCCAGCTCTGGGCGGGCCAGCTCTGCCAGAGGATGCTTCATCGAGGTCAGCAGAGCACTGAGAATGAGAAGGAAGAGGAGGAAATCATTTCTTCCTCCCAGGGGAAAGGCAGCCTGGGTGAGCAATCCCACCCTGTGGAACCTCCAGGAATGAGGAGCCAGCAGTGCCCAGCATCTCCCAAGCCATCATGGCTCAGTGGATAGGAGCACACAGAGAGGACACTGGGGTGTCTGCACCTGAGCCAGCACATCAAGTATGAGCACTGCAGTCTCCAGCCAAGAGACCAAGCCACAGCTGGCCCTTTCTTCACCTGCCCAGAGGCAAGAGAACCATCTGCTCAAACACATTCTCACTCCCAGCACCCTGCCTGGCCTGACCTGCCTGTGGGCGAGATGTGGATCTCTGTGGGGAGCCAAAGATCAGCATGTGGAAGGTCCCACCAGCACCCCAGCTGCTCCAGCAGACCAGGTCTGACACTGTGCTCATGGATGGCAGGCAAGGCTCCTGCCACTATGCAGAGCTGCAGGCACTGCAGCTACATCCTGCACAGCCCCCCTGTGCCCCAGCCACCGCCGTGGCTACAGGGACAGGAGGCTCAGGCCAGTGTCACCTGCTCAGTGCCATGAGCAAAGGCAGCTGGTACAGAGAAGGGCAAGGTCCATGGGGCTGCCTGCCAAACCTTGGAGGGCAGGTTAGACTCTTGCACAAGGAGGAACAGTTGGCTTCCAAAAGCCTGGATGGCCACCAGAGACAAGGCCCACAGCCCCACTGCCTTCTCCAGCCACAGGGTGAAGGCAGAGATGCAGCATGTATAGGAAGAGGAGAAAAAAAGACAAGACCTGGAAGGGGAGGCAGTTTGGCCATGCATTGACAGCCCAAATTTTCAGGGTCAGGTCAGAGTTAATCCTTCCTAGCCTCACCTGGTGCTACCAGGGAAAGAAAGCATTCCCTGTGCCAGCCAGGGCAGGAGTTAGCACAAACAGCCTTATCAGTATCCATGAGCCAGTACAGTACAGGCTTTTACTAGCCCAGGCTTTAGCAAACAAAGAGCCAAGGCCCTTGATACAATGTCAGCTGAAAGGCTGCAGGGCAACCACAGGCACGTGCACATCATATCCCTGGAGCAGGACAGCATTGGGAACGGACACTGAGCCCTTCCCACAGCACTGACTGCCTGCTCTGTGCCCAGAGACCAAGGCAGAACAAGCAGCACCATCAGGGTTCTCAGCTCCAGGTGAGACCCTCAGCACAAGGATACAAATTAGTGGCAATGAAATGGTCACTCTGACCACTTGGGCACCATGGCTCCAGCTCCAAACATGACACTTCCTCCAGACAAAAGTGTCCAAGCATGCCTAGTCAAACCCTGCCTCTGCCCAGCTCGTCCTAAGCAGAGAAGTCATCCTTGCCATCAACTTTCCCAGGCCAGGAAGAGGCACCATGGTGTCTTCTCTGCCTCCCATGATCCAGGTAGGTAGAGACAAGTCAGGGCACCACAGGACACAAGGACACAAGGTGGCTGAACACAGCAGGCTCCTCTGTGCTCAGCCAAGCTCAGTTTTCTCACCTCCAGTATCTTCCTGTCACAGCTCACTCAGCACTATGTTTTCATGGACAAGTTCTTCCCTCAAAGCAGGTCCAATCCTTGGGAGAACCATCTTGCAACCATCAAAACAAGGTTTCTAAAACAGGACCACACACCCCCAGAGCAGAAGCACTGGGTGAGAGCTATCAGCCCAAGCCCTGTGCCCTGCACCAGCCCCCAGCACACGAGCCCAAGCACACATGCACAGCTGCTGGCCACTCTTTTGTCCCTCCTCCCCAAGGATTCCTCCACGGTCACACGAGCTACTGCAGAATTACCAGGGAGCCAGGCTGTCTGCCCCAGACAAATGCCCACATGCCATTATTTGGAAACCCCAGAGTCATTCAGCATCAGCAGCCAGGTTCCACCCCCCCCCAGCAAGTTCTGATGCACTTTTGTTTGTTCCTTGTCTTTAACTGTTCCCATGGAGTACTGGGCTCTGGCTGGCAGCCACCAGGCAGCGTGCTTTCTGCTCACCTCTCAGCCCAGGAGCATCATGGAGCAACTGTTTCATCAGACAGGAGCCCTCAGCACGCAGCACCTGAGCTTTCAGTAAGAACTCTCAGGGGATGGAAGAACTACAGGGAAGCTCAGAAACACATGAGAACACTAGAAATGAGAGAAGGAGTATGGATGAGAACAGACCGAGCTTTTGAGAAGCGACCATCTGCTTTCAACCACAGAGCTGCAAGTCCAGAAGGAGCCTTGGCTGCACTTCCAAAGAACATGCCAAGGAATGCCTCACCTTGGGGTCGTGAACACTGGTTTCTGCTCCATAACCAGCTCTGTTATCCTGCTGATACCCTGTTCAGCAGAGGCTACCAGAAGATACCAAGCTTTGCTCACCCAATGCCTTTCAATCGGGATTATGCAAATCCTGATGCAAATTTCAGGTGCTTTTCCCCACACAGGGTGCTCTGTAGATCTGGGAGACCTTGTGAACCCCAGTGCTCACCTACAGAGGATGAGCTGCACGTGCTTGAAGCACATTTAGGGAGCATCCCGAGCTGGGAGCCACGGGAGCGTGCTGGGCACACCTTACCGTGTGAGGGTTGTCATAGTAGACACCGATGGAGCAGAGCTTCGAGGAGATGCTGCAGCCGTCCGTGAAGAGCTGCCCGGACTCTCCATACGGGCCCACCCTGAACTTGTAGGCCAGAGTCATGCTGCCCACAGGGGGGGAGCCAGCACTCACAACCACCTCGGTGAAGAGCCCCGAGTAGACGACGAAGCCGAAGACGGTGAGCAGCAGCAGCACGACCAGCGCCGCGATCAGCCCCAGCAGCACCCAGTCGGTCATGATGGACACCTGGTGCACCATAGCTCCTCTGGCACTGGAGCAAGAGCAGAGGAGAAAAAGAAGGGCAGTCAAGCTACCACTTGGGCAAAGAAAAGCTTTCTAAAATGATTTATTTGCAGCAAAATGCACTCTCTTGCCGTTCTTCTTATGTGTGAAGCTTAACAGAGTGGAACCCCTCCAGAAGCCTGCTGTATATTAGCGCTACGTTGCATCAGCCTGTCCCAATTGGTCACCAGGTACAAATTATATTGCTTCAGTGCCACTTGGGAATGAGGTGGTTTGGAAGGGAGGACAGAGAGGCATCATCTCCAGCTCCTCAAAACTGTTCAAATACAGTTTTGTATCCAGGAGAGACCTAAAAACCACCCTGGGAGCCTGCATCACGCAACACATAACACATACACAACACTGGGCTAAGGATCAGGGAACCATAATAAAATATTTTATCATTTATGGATATCAGGCCTACTCTAAGCAGGGCAGCCCCTTTGTCAATATATCCAGAAGCCTAAACCTTCCTGCCATGATCCAAATGAGGACCACACCAGTTCAGATCCAGATTCAAGCACCCAGAGAGGTTCAGAGGAACCTGAAAACCCAGCTAGAAAAAGCATTGGGTACAACGAATTACTGGTATTTCTTTTAGATAGCTTTTTGTAAACTAAAAGAGTTTTTATAACTTCAACAAAGGCTTCCTGTTTTGTTTGGCATCTTTTCTCTTGTGCTGACTGTGGGACACAGCAGCCTGGTGAATGCCTCCTGCTTGTTTTCACCCACCAAGTGCAACCACTCAGGGGAGTTGCAATCCAACCCATTCCAGAAGAGTTGTTTGTGTTTTACACTCCCTTGAGACACAGCTCTGCTCACACAGGGAACGGTTGCGATGCTCCCCTGGGACTTTCACAGAAGGCAGGTTTGGAAGTGAGCGCTGAAGCAAACAATCCACCTTTACCTCTGTGCGTTATAAACACACTTTGTCCACAAAGTGTCATTCACCAAGGCTGCTGCTTGTTCACTGAGCTTTACAAGAGAAAAGCCACATCCTGGTAGGAAGCGCAGGCGGCTCTGCTTTGGCCCAGCAAGCAGATACACAGCAAAACCAAACCCTGCTGAGCCCAAAGTGGGGCCACGCTCCTGGGCCAGGCACCATCTCACACCATGACCCCACTCACCTGAAAAACCAGCTCAGCCCAGAAATGCTTCAAGACATCTGATCCACTGGGGTGCAGGATCTGTGGCGCTGCAGCAGGAAAAAATAAGGATCATTGCTTCCTCTCAAACTCACGGGACCAAAGGCAACACAGCTGCAGCAGTGCAGCCGAAAGGCGCCCGGTCACCTCGGACCTGCTCCCCACAGGAGGAGGTGTCCTGAGGAGAACCTGCTCCTGCAGGACCTCGCAGGCCAAGGTTTCTTCCCAAAACTCTGCGGCTGAATGCACGGGCACCAAGAAACATGGAAACGGGAAAGGAACGGTGAAAGAGGACGATGTCCTGCCTCGGTTGGGTGTCCCAGCCCGGCCGGCCCCAGGGACACCGGAGCCGCAGCCGGAGCCACTCCCGGGTGCCCTGGCAGCAGAGAGCTCCCGGAGGGATTCACCCGCTCCCGCAGCGCCTCCGCTCCTCCCGGTAACCAACACAGACCCGGCACTTCAATCACGGCCCGGTGATTCCCCCGAGCTGCCAGCCCCACGCCCAGCCCCAGGGCCCTGATGGCAGCCGCCCCAGAGGAGAGCAGGGTATTTTTGGCTGTTCTTCCCGGTTCCCGTGGCTCGTTCCCCGCCGGCACTGGCAGGCACTGCCGGTTCCCCCCAGCCCTCCTCACGGGCCGGGGATGTCACCTCCCCTTTCCGCCCGGGATGCCGACCCTCCCGGTGCCCGTGCCCGGCCGAGGGTGGGGGTCTGCCCCGAGCGGCCCCGCAGTCCGGCCTGCCTGCCGGGAGCCGCAGCCCTGGGCCCCGCCTGCCCTCAGGCAGCGCCCCTCGCACCGGCACCGGTGCAGCCCCCGCCACGGGCGTGCCCACCGCCGGAGCGCTGCGGGACCCGGCCGGCGCCCTCCGGCTCCAAGCAGGCCGCAGCCTGGGGGACCGGACCGGATCGGCGCGGCGCTGCCCGCCGGGCCCCGCGGATCTCCGCAGAGCCGCCCCCGCCGCGGTGCCGGGCGGGGTCCCCGGGCACCCCCGCGCTCTCACCGGGGCTCCGGCGCGGCCGGCCCGGAGCGATCCCGGCGCCGCCCCGCCCGCCCCCGCCGCCAGGGGCGGCTGCGCGCCGGGCCTGGGGGCGGGGCCGGCGGGATGGGAGGGGCGTAGGGCCGCGGTACCAGCATGATGGGCGGGGCTTCCGGCGGGGGCGGGGCCTGGGCGGGGCAGCCCGAGGGCTTGCGCGCCCCGCGGGGAGTGCGCCCTCTGGCGGACGGGCGGCGGCACGGCCCGGCCTCAGGGAGGGTTGGATCCCCCGCCGAGGCTCCTCACAGCTCCCGGCTGCTCCCCCAACCTTCCAACACCGCCCCGGCTGCCCAGCCCTGCAGCCCGGGAGCCCCACCCTGCGCCAGCAGGAGGGCTGTGGATGGAGGGCTCTTCTCTCCCCTCCCCCCTCAGCCCTGCTCCTCAGGGCACTGCTGATCGCCAACCAACGCCGTGTCCTGCAGCCTGCCGGGGCTGCGGCACGTCTCTGCCGGCTGAGCCGCGCCTCAGGCTGCCCGCGGCCTGATGCGGAGCCCCGGTGAATGGGCCCTTCCTTCCTTCCCCGGGGTGCTGGGCGAACAGGTGCCCTGAGCGTGCAGCCGAGGTCACGGCGCTGAGCGCACGGCCTGGCCTGGCCGGTCCGGGCAGTGGGCAGAGCTGCTCTGCTGCACCCAAACCCTTCCCAACAAACCCAGAGAGGGTTTTCAGCAGCTGCTCACAGGTTCCATTGCTGGGGCTGTTGGAACCTGGCAGAAACATCTTGGCTTCTGCCTGTGCTGGGGTTTTCCCACTGCCCAGCTGGAAGGAAAATCAGCCAGACATGTCAGACAGCACTGCCCAACAAGGGGAGCACCAGGAGGGCTAAGGAGCAACCTTCACACCTCTCTGAACTGTCTTCAGCCTCTTCAACCCTCTTAGCAGGAAAAGTTTGCTCTACGTTGGTCCATGAGCCACCTCCAGATGCAGCAACAAGGAGCAGTGGAGCTTGCTGTGGCCTCTCCTGCTGTGGTTTCACATCCATTTCCCTGCATCCCAACCCCCTTCACTGGGGTTGTTTTTTTGTTTTGTTTGCAGAGGGAGCCCAGCCACTGCTTTTCACCAGTGTGCTCATTTATGAACAGCAATGTGAAATACTGCAGTACTTCAATACTTGCCTTTCTCCAGCAGCTTCCTTGTGAGGATCTCGAGGCTTTCCATAACCTGAAATTAGTTAAACCTCAGAGGCCCTCCTTGTATTTGGCATTATAACTCTTTTGCAGCTGGAAGAAAATATTCCAGCTTGGTTACGTGTCTTGCCTGGAGCCATGCAGTGAATCACTGGCAAGAAGAGGAACAGAACTCAAAAGCCCAGCAGCTGCCAGCTCTGGCCATCAGAAACCTCTCCTTTCTCCAGCCTCAAAGTTCTTTAAATCTGCAAACATTTAGTACATAACGCATACATTTCTCCATTACAACAGCAAACACTAAAATTTGGATCTCATTTAACAGCTCCATGCCTTCACCCTGAACCAGTACCTTGGGGAGAGGTGAGGCAGGTAAAATGTGCTCTCCAGCAGGGCCCTGTGTGCCAGGGTATAGCAGGCACTCGGTCTCAGCAGATTTGTTTGAGCCCTAACATCTCTAACAGGGAATGCAGATCAGCCCATTCTCATTTGAATTCTAAGTGGCAGTCAGAAGTGGAGGTGGGTTGTGAGCAGAAGCAGATATGGGCGAGCTGCCCCACCTCTCAACCTCCAGCCAACATTTCTCCATCTCCTGTAGCCTCTCTATGGAGGGACTCCAGCTTCATCCCAGCATTAGCAGGCAGAAATGAAGTTCAATTGGGCAGTGACCTCATCTGACTCCTGCAATACTCCACATTGTCTCAGCAAGGTACCTGTGCTGGGATATTCAGCTCAGCCTTGGCCCAGTCCTTGGCTTTCCAGTTCTGCTCACACCTGCTGAACCCTCCATCCTCTGCTCCAGGACAAGATACTTCATTGTCCTTCCTCTCTCAGTTGCCTTCACCTGCTGGACAAGGTGAGCTGAGCTTTGCAAAGGTCACCTGAGGTGTGCAGTAAGCAAATAGGTGTGATAAGGATTCTGATCACCTTGGGAACATGGCAAAACACAAAGGGCTCTGACTAACTCTGCATGGAAATACCCTCCCTAGAGGGGCAGGCAAGAGGCCAGAACAGATCACACAGCCCTGAGGAATTTCCATCAGCACAGACACAGATGGGCTCCACTCCCAAGTCCTTCCTGGAGGCTTATAACAGCAACTCTGCATTACTGTTGATGAACCAAGACTGGCACTTTGTTCCTTGAAACCGAAGGAGACCATCAGTTGTGGGGAAAACTGGAAGGAAGGCAGCACAGGCACATTGAAATGCTCCCTGGCAGGTCCCCTTCAGAGGAGAGACACTGGAGAGGGCAGGGACTGTGCTGGCAGAGGGCAGGACTAGGCTGTGTGGGCAGAGTGAGGGCACAAAGGGCTGTTTGGGGGCTGCTTGGTCCAGTGTGCCAGGACCAGGGCGTGGCTCACTCAGTAAAGTTTTGGCCACTGGCCACCCTAAACACAGGGTTAGTGGTGCTGGGAGCAGGAGGCTCCCTGGGAATCCTTCACAAAGGCTGCACAAGACAGGACAGGTTTACCCCTCTGCATAACAGATTCCACCTCTAAGCACCCGGTACTCACACATAAAGTTTTAATATTTGCCAATGTGGAGCTTCTTGTATGATCCGTCTATTTTCTAAAGATCATTCATTTGTTGAAATGCAGCTGCTGTTGATGGGAAAGCCTCAAGGTGAGACCAGGAAGGGCTCACATACAACCTGGCATCCCATAAGGGCCAGGGCTGTGAAATGCAAACAGCACGAAGAGCTCAGCAGCACTTCAGCCCCTGACCTTTTGGTGCCTCTGCTAACACAAAAGAGGAGATGCACTGAAGGATTAGCTGTTGGTCCACTGGGTTGCCCTCAGATTTACATTCATTTCTCACTGCAGGACAGGAATGTTTCTTTCTCATGACAGGAATAAAAATTTCAGTGTTACAGAGTAAGAAAAGGCATACACATCTTTTCAGACAAACTTTAAAGTGCTAAGAAATATGCAAATTATTCTTATGGTTAACTGTCTATTTAGGTCACAAATGCTGAACAGCAAACTATTTCCCCCCAGGATCTATTAGCAAAAAATTGTCTTGTAATTAAATGCAGGTTTTAAGGTATGAAGGAATTTTTCAGACAGACACATAACCTTTCCTACTTCCTGCCTTTGGAAACCAGAAGGGTCAAGTTTAGATTCTCACCTTGTGTTCAGATCCCAGTCCTGAACCACACAAACCTGGGTGTTGTAGGATCCAGTGGCTAAAACAAAACTAGCCACCAAACCAAACAGAATGGATGGCAGTGACAGGCAAAACACTCAGTAATGCCATGACACAGAGTGGCAGGACAAGTAATTCTGTCATGGGGAATTTCCATGGATACTACAAGCAAACTTCCATAAAGTTATGGAAGAAAAACATCTGTAGGTTGTAGCCTATGAGCTCCTCTTTTTGCTACCAAAGCCCTAAATAGCAGATTGGAATTCTGCACCTCTGATCATCATCTATTTAGCAAGATACTGAGGTGGTTTTTATTTAACAAATTGCAATGGAGCTTTCATCTCTTCCTTTCAGATGTCACATAATCTCTGGTAGCTACTGTGAATGACAAGGAGTCATTCAGACTCCTGTCCCCAAGGCCAGCAACTACCTTTGTACATTGCTTTGATTTTCTGTGAATAAAAGATCACTTACAAGCCTGAAAAGATGCATTATTCATCTTTGAACTACCCTGAAAATAATTTTAAGCTGTTTATAGCTCCAGTCACTTGGAACTTGGGTGCGCAACTTTGACTCACGGCCAAACAGGTCTGGCCAAATTCCTCCTGAGGTGCCAGGCAGGGGCCAGTGCTCAGGAGGATCTGTTCTTACCTTGGTAGCAATGGTTCTCATAGACACCTGTGTTTGATCCAGAGCACAGCACCTCCCTTTGCCCATGCTGGGAATATTGCTACCTCCTACTGCACTGGGTCACACACACACAAAGCACGGGGCTATCCACACCTTTTCCTGGTGAAAAATGTATTTTACACAGACATTGCATTGAAATATTCTCTTGTTTCTCCTCCTCTGGCATGCCGTCTACTTGCATTGCCTTAGCAGCAACTGTGTACTTCCTTCTTTACCCTGAGGATTATCTTCCATTTGAGCTACAGAATACACAGTAACAAACCAGGCCAGCCAGGCCCTTCCTTCCTCTTTTGTCTTAACCTCCTCTCTTGTACATGAAGTCTAGATTAAGTTTAGGGTGTTTTTCGTGCTGAAAACATGAGATGGCTTACCCAGAGTGTTTTTCCATTTTCCACCCAAACAGAACCAAGAAGGGAATCAGGAACACACCACGCTTTGTCTCTCTGGGTTTGCAAACTGTGCTCATAAAAAGTGCTGGGTTTAATGTGGACTTGTCAACAAGCTCATTCTCTACAGCAAGTGACAATTCAGACTGTCTTCCAGAATTTGTAATGAGGAATCCCTTAACAGGATTCAGGGATCTCAGCAGGATTTTAAGAGCCTTACACAATGTCATTGTAACCAGTCTGGCACTCCACAAAGCAAAGCAGCCCAGCAGTAATGACACCGACAGAGCTTTCATGTCAATGGCTCTCCTTTAGTTTTACAAGAGTGACTGCAGAAAAAACAACAAGCAGGAACATTTGTTCCGACCTTAATTGCTAGCTTCAAAACCAGAAAATTAATTTCTTATAGCCATGTTGTACTCCTGTTTTTAATGCACATGTATAAATAGCGCTTTTTAAAACCTCTCTGGCAGCTCTCTAAAGAATTACATTGCGACAACAGCTCCAAATTTAAAGTCAAAAGACATTTTTGGTATAAGATTTTCATCTCCTTTCTGGCAAAAAAAAAAACTGTCTTGCAAAAATACTTCCGAGACTCCTCCAGCTACAGAACATCTGTGGAGAGCTGCTGTAAATCTGAGGAGGGGGAAGGCTTCCAAAAGGACTTTCAGAAACCCTGATTATTTATACTGTCATATTTCCCTTTCTTTTCCTTCCTACTACCTCATGTTGTAGTGGACACACTATTCATAATAAAAGCTACTAAACACAGAGGATTTCTGACATTATTCCACCTCAATGTGACCTTCATCTCCTCCAAGTGTCACAGCCATAGGCTCAACTTTGCATATTTTGATTTTTTGTTGTTGTTTTTGCAGATAAATCAATTTCCTAAGACTTCAGAAGTTTATGAGGCAGTTCTGGTCCTGCTACCAGTCAAGGATCAGTCAGCCACGTCTGAGCAACCCTTACAGAATCACTTTGGAAGTGCAGGAGGGTCTCCAGCCTTGGGATATGGCCTTACTAAGTAAATGAAAAGGAGGTACACAGCTGTAGCAGTTAACTCAGAGCCATCCACTGCACCTCACACCCAGTTTGCTCCCCCTTTCCCGGTGCATTTCCCCTGCATTTTCCTCTGTTTACTCCAGTACCAGCAAAGCTCCTATTTTTGTAAAGAAATGCAGCACTGTGCAGAGGCTGGGGAGGGCCAGTCACACAGATCCCACAGGAGCTTCTGCCAAAACTCAGAAGCCCAAAAGCAACTCGTTTTTCCATTTAATTATGAAACTTCTGCTCCTTGCATACAAGAGGGCAAGTTTTATGTCTGTGCAGTGTTTGCCTCTGTAACTTTTTCCTCTTGTCAAAAAAAAAAAAAAAAGAAAAAATAATACCCAACATGAAAGAACGACATCAAGTCTGTCACTGAGAAAACAATATTTTGCAGATAGATACAGCCCTTTCCTGGGTTACTGAGGCTAAAATATTGTTTAAAAAAAACTCTCCATGAAATTGAGAGATTAAATCCTAAGTTTATGCCTTGGTTTTTCCTTGGGAGGTTTTTGTGCAACTCTACATTAGTCTGAGCTGCGTTATCTACAACAAAGGCTCCTATTGGTTCAAGTGATCAATTTTAAACTCTTCTCAAATTGAAGAGTCTGTCAAGACTCTCTGTACAATCCTCACATTTCAGTATAAACGATTTTAGAGGAAAATGTCCAGAAATTGTCATTCTGAGTTGCAAAAGCTTTGAATTCACAAATATTTCATTGTGTCAGGGACAGTTCTCTGGCAAACTTGAGTGTTACTTTTCCTGGAATAAGTGATCAAGTGAGCTGATGTGAGTCAGTCTCTGCTGTACATGACACACAAGGTTTTTCATTAATCCAGACCAGTTCAGAACACTAAGTTGATGCTGGTACATTAACTGGGGCAGAGGAAAGGCTGCTGGTTTCTAGCACCAGTTCCTGGGGGAAAGAAGAATTTGGGATTGGAGGACTCACTGGGGCTGGGAAGAGATTCCATTTCCTACAGCGTTTGGTATTACCTCCACATTTAGCCTTGGCTGAGTAACAATCCATCTTTCTTGGGCACAAAGCAACACACCAAACCCAGAACCACAACAAAGAGAGTGTGTGCTCCTTAAATCATCAGTTCAGGGTCTCACTGCAATTTAAAATGGAGTCATCTGACAGGGATTATCTCTGTGGCTTCAGAAATAAAGGACAATACCCTGGGTGGGAAGACATGCTTTCAATCTTTGTCACCTAACTGCTGCCAGAGGACAAGCATGGTGGAAACCAGTCCCAAACATGTAACGCAGACACATTTCCTCACTCCCCTTTTTCCAATGGCCAGCAAATGAACGCCTGTGACTCGCAGAAACTGGGGCTGAGCCACGTTTCTGAAGGCAGAAAGACTGCAGAAACACAGCTCCAGCACGAAGGAGAAAAAGATCTTTGTGGCAAACTGAATTTAGCAACGTCACTGGAGGCTTCTGACTTAACCCTGCTCTGCCTGGCTGCACGCTCCAACCACCACCACCACTCCACATACCTGCCAAACCAGCCCCATTCAGCCCACTTGGAGCTCTGCCACCAGCAGCTGGACAGAAGATGACTGATACAGTTGTAAAACAACATCTAATGAAGAAATTCTTTTTATTTCAGGGCTGTAATTAAGCCATACCTCGCAACACTGCCACTGGCTGAGGCAGGAAGGCTGCTGTGGGTTGTACCAGGAGAAACAGGAGATGGAATCAGGTTGTTATTCCACTTCAGACCAGTCCACGTTGGCTTGAGCCAACCTCAGACCAGTTTAATGTAGCTGTTTCCTTGCCTGTTTCTGCTGCCCGGCAGGTCTCCCGGATAAAAAGGCTGCTTGCATTGCAGTGGCACAGAGGAGGGTGCTCTGGCTCTGGATGGGAAGGTGTTGTCCAGGTTTCTGGGGACTCCTGGTACAACAGAAGGGGACACTGCTACAGCAACAAAAACTGCAAGGTCCCACTGCCAAATGTTTCATCTCCAAACAGCTTCTCAGCCCCACTGCTCCCACTGTCCCTGCAGACTCATGGCTGTGGTTTCCATTGTACAGGGACACAAACACTCCATACATGCACTTAAAGCAGAAGATTTAAGCACTTCCAAATTAGCTCCATCTCCTGCACATCAAGCTGAACACGTCCCTTCAGTGGGCTGCCCAGGCAGCTTAGCCAGCTCCCAGGTGGGCACCTCTGCCTGCTGAAAAGCTCAACGCTGAGCTGACAGCTCCCTCCTCTGTCAGAAAGTAATAAAAGCGGCCTAAAGTCTGTCCGAGTGTCCCTCGGAGCAGGGGACCTGAATAACCGAGGATATTATGCATTTTCTCCTATTTTTTGAATGCAGGCAGGGAAGTCTCCCAGTGGTACAGGGCTCCCCAGCCAAACACAACCAGCTATTAGAACTTCAGCTCTCATCCTGCCCTGCTGCAGCTGATCAGGGGGAACCTTACACAGCAGCAGGGCATGGCCAGGCCCTCCAGCTGTGTCAGCACATGCCAGGGGTCCTGCTGTGGTCCTGCTGTGCTTTGGCTTCTTCAGGATGCAGCAGGAAGGCAGCAGAGCACAGGCAGTGTCCTGCTCAGGCAAGACTGCAGGCTCCTGTAGGTCACTGGCAGGTCTGTCTGTCCTTCCCACTCAGTTTCACACTGAGAGGATACCACCAGTCCTTTGCTTCTGACTGTGAGGGAAATATTTGATTTAATGAGCATTTAATGGCAGGACAAAATCACATATGAAAACTTAGCTGCTATCCTTGATGTGCTCCCTCTGCTAGGATTAAGTGAAGTGTTGCATGTGCTGAATGTTTGTGCCCCACACTTAAGGCCAAGGTGTTTTTTGCTGGTTCTTGAAACAAAACTGGAAAAGGGAAGCATGAGCACTTCACAGAAAAACCACTTTTGGCATTGTAAAATGTTGTAGAAATTTAATTATTTCAGGGTCAAGTTGCAGCATTATGTTCTCTTCTGTTTATCCTTTAAAACTAAAAGGGAAAGGGGTTTTACTTCACTTTTATTTCTAGCACAATTTACTAGAGCTCTTCCAAGTATTTCTAAATTTAGAAAAGAGGAAGAAAACAAATTATCTCAAAGTGCACAGAATGATTTTAATATTAAATGCCTTACTGTACAATTGAAATATTATATTCCCTTTCTATCCCATATTCTTTTGTTTTACAAAGCATTAATATTTGTCTAATAGAGTTATTGCTGGAGTCTACAAAACATCTCTGATTTTTCTCTGTTCTGCTCCATTTTCAAACTCAAAGTTCTGGAATTATTTTGGGTTTGAACATAAACTGAACTTCACTGGTCTTGTTTGCTGCCTGTTAGTCAAACTACATTTCTCTGATATGGTTTTTAATTCAATTAAGTTTCTCTGAACATACCACAAAGTTATTGCCATTTCATTTTCTTGCCACAGCAGCTACTGCTCACTGAAAGGCAGCAAAATGCCATGTACAAGCTTAAAGCAAAGCTGCCGTGTTGGTGTGAAATAAACTACATAATTCAGCTTTCAACTGAGACACAAACAGAAAGAATTGTGTAGAAAAATAAATGACTTGCAACAAGATGATAGTGGAATATAGGAAAGATTTTCAGAGCTGCAGGAGGAGCTTGTGCCCTATTTGTGGAACACAGGAAGGTGGGTCACACTAGGATTAAGGGATGAGCTCGTGCAAGTCACTGCAGTCTGGAGCTGTTGAGCCCAAGAGCCAGCCAGGGTCCCTGAGAGGTGCAGCCTCCTGGACACATATTCCCAGATAAGGACAAAATAAACTTTCAGTTCAGGCAGTAAATCACCTTCACACGAGACCAGCAGGAACCCACACTTGGACAGGGAGCACAGACCCCAGAGTGCTCTGATGGATTGGCTGCAGGATTTTAAAGAGTGCTTGCTGCACCCATGGAGGCAGAGGACAGGCTTGGAGACACACAGTTCATGGAGGGCTGGTGTTCCTCTGAGCCTCAAGGCCTTCCAACCAGGATTCTCTCAGCAGGAACACTGAGCTGCTTTCTTCTGCTGCAGTAGTTCTGCAACAGGAGGTGCCTGTGCCCAACACTTCAGCAGCACTGATCTGGGGCTCATGGGCATCCTTCCCCCAACCACTGCTAGAGGCCAGCAAATTTTGGGAGCTTCTGCTCCCCCTCTGCATATCAAAGGCTTTGGAATTCCCTATCTGTGTGAACAGTAAAATTTTCTTCTGTTAAATCCTATCCAGAGCACAGGAATTCGCCCTTCATCAGGGCTGTCATGACAGCAACACATCAAAGCACCCATGGGCCCAGCAAACTACCACCCATGGGCAGACACAAGTGAGCTAATTGCTACAGCAAGAGGGAAGGAGGAGGCTAAAGGACTGGCTTTTAAGGTGGCCACTTCCTTTAGGACTTCAGACAGGTGACTTGCCCTTCAGGATTCTTTATCTGTGAGGTAGATCAAAAACTAAATTCATCAAGGCCTGCACTTGGCCTAAATGTGGTGTAGACTGTGCAGAGAGGAAGACTGATGTCCTACATGGAAGAAATAGAACTCCTTTTGGTTTGGACTCTGCTGGTTTTACTTTTTTTTTTTATTGGCACCATTGGGAGAGTTCCCATTTGCTTAATTAGGCCACATATGAGGAAACAGGAAAGACACTTGGCATATTTGGCTTGACCTGGTAATTTTCATTGTTTATTAATCTGAGCCACCTGGGTTCAGATAAAAGCTCTTGACATTAGGAGCTGGATATCCAAATCAGCTAGGAAGGATAGGTGTTGGGGATTTTTGGGTTGGTTTTGTTTTTTCTACAGCAGACACAAACCCACATTTTTATTGTGGTAGACAGATACTTTACACTGCTTAGCTTATAGCCCCAGAACAAAGACAACATTGACATCCCATCATGTTTGGTTGGCAAGCACTTCTAGATACTACTCCCAGTTTCTGACAAGACTTTTAGAAGCAAATTATAATGCAATTAACTAATGGGCAAGTTATGGAAGCACTCTTAGTAAATCATGTCAATGCTGTGGTGTTTGAAGGAAGCTCTCAGTTTCCTGGCACAGAAACTACATTTACTCTTCAGTCAAGCATATAGCTTGACCAAAAATATAAGCCATGGTATATTCCCTAAGGGAAAAAACTTACCAGCTACTGCATCCTATTATTTCTTCTCAGTTCTTTTTTTTTTTCTGATAGCTGTAAACACACTTGAAAGACTGTGTGACTTAAACAGAACTGATTGTAAAAGGTAACTCTGCAATAAGAATATCTGCAAAAGTTATTCAGGGATGTTTTAGCTCTTCAGTTAATAAACCATTTTTCCCCTGTATGGGCCCTTACCTTGGCAAAAAATTAATTGAGGGGAGGAGGAGAGAGGGAGGGAGGGGCTTATGTTTATGACCAAACTAATAGTTTCAGAACACATTGCTTTAATTCATAAACAAAGTCCCCAAATGTTGTGTGAGAAGAGCTGCCCTTGTGCAGCACCTTCTCACCCTTGGCACAAAAAACTTCCTGGGGTCCTGGCCATCACGAAGGTCAGGATGAAGACTGTTTTCAACAATAACAGACACAAGACAAGAGAAGGTGGCAAGCTCACACTACAGACACCTTCAAAAGATGTGGTTTACAGCGAGCTAGGCTGAGGATCCTCATTGCTGGCAGTAGAGCTTGTTAGCCACCTTGATTAAAATCAGTTTTGAATCCATTAAAAGCTACCTATTCACCAAATTGGGAAAAGTCAGCTCCTGAAGTACTTTCATTAACATCACACCCAACAGTACCCACCTGAGAGAGCAGGACCTGGGGCCACAGAACCAAATTCAATGAGTGCTCTCCCTTGGGCAAGGAGCTACTGGCAGGAAAAGGAAGCACACACACTGTGATCAAAACACCTGACTGTGTTTTGTAAACAAAGCCAAATTTCCCAATGGATCATGAAAAATAACCAGTAGGCCACAAGGATCTCTATCAAACAGCAATAAAAAACAATTATGAAAATAACCTATGGCCTAGAAATAACTGATTTCTGGTTCAAGCCCCACCAACCCAGTGTCCAAATCACAGGTAATTTCCCTATGGACTTCAGGAAAATGAATTTCTGTCTCAGCATCAGAGATGGAGGTATACTGGTCAGCCACAGAATAAACCATCATGGCCCTCTGACTGTGCACACTGCCAGTCACCCATCAAGAACTGGTACCAAGCTGTAAAAACCATTTACCCCATTGAATCAAATGTCTGCTTGGTAAGAAAGCCACCTCCCTTGCAATGCTTTACAGAACAAGCCAGTCCCAGGGAGCTGCTTATTGAGAGGAGCTAAGCAGCACTTTTCCTCTACAGGCACCAGAGTAGCCCATAAAAAGGTCAGGCTAAAGTTAGCTGGCAATGCAAATGTTGTCAAATGAGGGAATGGGGACAAACACTGTGGATCACACAGCAGAAGCAGCACAGCACTGGTTTCTCTCACAGTGCCCAGGTTAAACAGGCCATCCCAAAGTGCCAGCTGAAGGCTGCTGTGCCTGTTCACAAGGGAGCCCTGAGAGACAAAGGCTGCTTGTCATCACCCCTCTCCTTGCACACATTCCCTTTGCAGTGATGTCCCCACCCCAGGTCCCCTGAGGCCAGTTCCACATATTGAACCTTCTCAGGTGGGCAAGGAAGGAAACTATGAAGTAGTACCCTTCCTCCAGTGCATCAGCCAGAGGGCTCTCCACCCTGGGATGAAGGCAATCCTTGCCACTAAGCTCACCACAGACATGCTCAGGAGATACTGTCAGGGAGTCCAAGCCTTCCAGGCCCTGCCTTGCGCTGCCTGTGAGCCCCTCAGCTTTCTCCAGCCCCAACAGCACAGCTCAGTACCTGCTAGGAGCAGAGCTCATCTGCTCCACGGGAATAAACAGGCCCACAGACAAACAGGGCACTTTGATACCACTGCCCCCACCCACTTTTAACTGAATCAATTAGGTTGTAAAAGACCTGAGGTCATCAAATCCAACCTATGACCAAACTCCTGGATGTGAGCCAGACCATGGCACTGAGTGCCACAGCCAGCCTTTCCTTGAACACCCCCAGGGACAGTGACCCCACACCTCCCTGAGCAGCCTGCTCCAAGGTCTGATCACCTGTGCTGTCAAGAAATTCTTCCTGATGCCCAGCACAGAGCAGCTTAAAACTGCATCTTCTCACCCCATCACGAGTTCCCAGGCAGGGGAGGCCAATTCCCCCCGGTACAGCTTTCTGCCAGGAGTTGTGCAGAGCGGCAGAGTCATCCCTGAGCCTCCTTTTCTCCAGGCTAAACACCCCCAGCTGCTCCTGACACAACTTGTGCTTCACACCCCTCACCAGCTTCTCTGCCCTTCTCTGGACCCGCTCCAGCCCCTTAAATCTTCTTCTGAGCTGAGGGCCCAGAACCACGCACGGGACCCGCGGTGTGACTCCGCCGGAAGAAAAGGGGAAACGAATCACCCACAGGCAAACTGGGCATCGCGATTCAGGTCCCCACCACAGCCACCTTTCCCCCAGTAGGTGTGGAGGGGCCGTGCCCAGCATCGATAGCTCCTCTCGTGGCGGGCACCAATGAGGCCGCAAGGAGGCGGGCAGCTCCCCCAAAGCAACACATACATCCGGACAAGCCAGCCCCGCCGCTCCCCAACTGGCGCGATGTAAATAGCACCGGCGTTTTTATAGCGGCCCTTCCCGGCAGCCCCCGCGCGTGGCCGCGCCGATTGGCCGCGGGGCGGGCGGGCGCGCGGCCGGGGGGCGGCTCGGGAGCGCGGGGCGCGCGGGGTCCGGGAGCGCGCACGGCCCGCCCCGCCCCGCCCGTTTCCGCCGCCGCCGCCGCTCGCGCTCGGGCCTGTGGAGCAGGAGGCGGCGGGAGCCGGACCAGCGCAGGCCGCAGGTACCGGGGGGCTCTCGGCCGACCGGGGGGCGCGGATGGGAGCGGATCGCCGGTTTCTCTTCTCCTCTCCCCCCTTCCCGCCGCCGTCTCCGGGTGGGGCCCGCCCGCCCCCGCCGGGAGTCCGCGGCCTGCGGGCGGGGGCGGCCGGGCCCGGCCGGGCCTCTCGCCGCCACCGCCGCGCACAAAAGGGGAGGGCTGGCTGGGGTGGCCCCTCCGTGAGTTCCCGGGGCCGGTAACGGGGCCTTTTCCGGGCCGCGGGAGCGGGGAGGGGAGGAAGGGGCGCGGCCCCGAGGCTCTCCCGCGGGAGCCGCCCGCGCCCCGCCCGGCCCCGGTACCGCCGCCCGGCCGTGGGCGGCGCGGGAGGGAGGCGGCGGCGGCGCTGCCCCCGGCCCCGCGGGGTGACACGGGCGGCACCGGGGCTGCCCCGGTGAGTGGCAGCGTTGTGTGACGTCACCAGCGGCGGGGCCGCGCCCCGCCCGGCCCGGGGTCGCAGGCGGGGGTCGCCCCGGGCCCCCCGCGGCACACGGGGCCGCGCCGGGGTGCCTGCGGAAGGGCTGCCAGGGATTTGTGCGCCGTTGAACTTTTATCTTGGGGAGGAATCGGCCTTTGGAGCGAAACTGGAAAGTTTGGGCGGTGTTTTTTCAGTGGGGCGGCTGCAGCAGGCCGGGGAAACGCCGGGGGTGGTTTGACACGACCGGAGCCCCGACAGCCTCACCGGGCTGAGAGCTGCCCGGTGTTAAACGAAATGCTCCATAAACCTTTTCTGCCAGGAAACCCATTCCTTCGGGGGCGAGAGGAACCCCGAGACTACTGTTTGGCTTTTAAAAATAAAACCTAAAAACTTCTCCCAGAGGTCTGGAGAGTTAGTTCTTACAGATCCTCAGGATGAAGTATTGTTCCCAGTCCAATGATACCACATCTACTTCGATATCCCTTTAAGAGGTGTCTGGAACGGGCGTTTGTTTGTTTTTAGTTGCTGCCTCATATCCAGCTTTTGTTTCTCTCCTGGTACAGTTCACCTGTTTGTTGCAGGGAACCCTTCAGGAGCAGCGGTTCCCACCCACCCTTTCTCTGTGTGATACAGTATTTAGAGAAAATTAAACACTAAGCCCTCTATAGGTAATGTTAAGTTTGCTGTTGCCTTTTCCCCCCTCCAGAGCTTAGCCTAAGTGTCAATTCTGCCATCTGTGTGACTTTGAAATGGTGAACTTCTTCCAGAAGCAGAATTCTCTTGATCTTCTTTTTGTCTCAGAAATCTCAAAAGTTAATTTTATGTGCCCTAAATGTTGTTTGTGACTCAAAGTATTAAGTTCTCTGATGGCTTTATTTGCGGATTTTTTCCCAGTATGGAAATATTAAGTCTTTCCCTCCCTGAAAAGATTGTTTGTGAAAATATTTGCTTGCTGTTTAAAGGCTTTTCTGATACATGTGTGCTTTCTTCCTGCCCTCTTCTGGTCTTATCCAGGTCTCCAGCCACACAGCACTGGCATTTCTCATTCAAATGTACAGAGTCTAATTCTGGCACTGATTTGGACCAAGGCTGCAAGTTTAAAAAAAGAAAAACGTTAGCTTTATTTCACTTTAATTAGTTCACTGGAATGTTTAACAGTATATTCAGCATAAATGTTTGACATAAATGTGTATGATTTGTACAATCACCCGTAAATTTGGGTGCTTTGTATTATTTAACACTAGAATACATGGGTTTTCCAAAAATAATTTTTCAAGACATGATTCCACAGTCACACGAGGGGCAAAATAAATTCAGTCACAGCAGAAGTGAGCTGAGCAGCTCTCATGTTGTCCCTCCTCGTTCACCAGGCTCAGGCTCTGGCCGAGTGCCACAGCAGCCAAGCGCCAGAGGCGGGGAGTTCTCTGAGCCAGGAATTGACAGTAAAAACATCCTAAATGATCTTAACTGCCACCAGGATGTAGGGCTGGGGATGGCTCTTCAGATAAGCAAATTCCAAATGAAAACCTTTTGGAGGGGTCTTGGAAGTATCATCATCTTTCCTCATTTTTCTGACAGTAACTCTTGGGTTTTCTGTTTTTTACACTTAATCTTTTTCTCTCAATGTATTTAAGTTGCCCAGAACCCTGTGGGCTCTTCTTCACACCATGTCTGTGTTCTGCTCTCTGCTAGATATTTCTGACCTTGGCTACCTTTTCATTAGCCAAGTGTACCTTCTCAGTTTCTCTAACATTTTATTCCCTGCTGCTGTGGCATCATCAGGTTCTCCACTCAGCCACCATCTTTTACCTTGAATACTAAATCTCATCTCTCTCTTGTTCTGCTCTGTTGCCTTACAAAGTGTCTTTAAATGCAGTTTGAACTAATGTGGAGGAGAAGTGTAATTGGGTGAGTTTGAGGAAGTTAGCATGTTGATAAAGTACAGCAAGTGTGCCCTTGAAATTTTAAATTAATCCATGATGAGCTTGTCCTAGTAAAACACATAATAAGGGTGAAGCTCTAATGGAGAACAGTGCAATGCAAAATAAATGTGCCAAATGACAGTTGACCTTCATTCCATTCCCAGGGTACAGCTATGCACCTGCACACACCTGGGTGCATGATGAAAATCCTCTGCTCCTTGCCTTTTGGTGTAATTCCTCTCCTGCTATAAATAGTGGGTACCTAAATAGAAAGAGGTAGTTGCTTATTACTTTTTGGTAAATCTCAAAAATAAGCAAAAATATCCCAAAATACTGCCTGTGGTACACTGGTTAAGTTACTACTACTTTTACACTACTGTTGGATGTCTGGTGCCTTCTGGTCTTGGTGGGATCTGTTACCACTCCTTCTGAAGAGCGAATAAAGTAACAAAGGCTGATTGGAGTTGGTAGAGTGACACTGCCCTGTCCGTCCTCTCTTTTGTCCTTTTCCTATCACCATATTTTCATTTGGAAAGGACATTTGAGACTATAAAAGTTGAACTAAAATATCTATAGACCACCTTTTAATTAAGATATTTGCCATCCACACAACTAACAACCAGTCCTTCTAAGTGAGTCAGCTAATTAAACTAATCAGAAGAAGGTTTGCTGTCTTTCTCTGACCACCTTTCACGACCAAGGTCCCTTGTAAAACAAACAGATGGAGAGTCACAAGTATACCCAGTAAAATTGGGCAGTACACCAAATATGAGGTTTTGCTTTCCTCAGGCTCTGACAGTTGTGGGTTTTCTGCTTGCTTTTTTATTGTTGTTTTTTAATCAGAAACAGAGCTCAATTCAGTCTCTTTGCACAGTTAATTAGCAGTGTTTTGCAACCATAAATAGTTCTGTCTCACCTGGCCTGAACTGTCACATTTGGAGCAGGTTGCTAGTGTGGATGTGTACAAAGGGATTCCTCCTCCTCATCTTCACAGTTTTGAGGAAGATTGTCTTTGCATGTGTTAGTGATTTGAAAGAACTAGCAGCTGTCCAAGTACCAGTTATCTCTGTTTGCATTCTTCGCTAGCATTTCATTTTTCTTCTATTTTACACCTGGAGATTCTTTATTCTTCACCTCAGGTCTGCCCTGTTGAAATTGTGTGAAGTGAGAAGGCTGTCTCACAGTGGGATCTTGACTGGGTGCTGACCAAGTGAATTGGCTCATTTTTTGAACCTCAGTCCAAGAGCTGTTTGGAAAGGCTGGGTTCCATGTAAACCACAGCAGAACTAGGCTTCTGCGCTTGAAATTGAAAATGTCGTTGGGAGGATTTTAAATTATACTGTGGAATGTTGACAGATGAGAATGAGCATGCAGTTTGGGA
This sequence comes from Camarhynchus parvulus, assembly GCF_901933205.1. Taxonomy (NCBI): domain Eukaryota; kingdom Metazoa; phylum Chordata; class Aves; order Passeriformes; family Thraupidae; genus Camarhynchus; species Camarhynchus parvulus. The sequence goes on from NC_044582.1 coordinate 6,267,549, forward strand.
TAAAGAAAGTATTAGAAATAAGAATACAGCCTTCAGAAAGTTTAAGTCATGAAGTTGACCAGAAAAGTAAATAAGAACGTGAAGTCTGGCAAGTCAAATGAAAAATACAAGGACCTGCTAGAGAGACTCTGAGAAACATCATACTAAAAAAAAATAAAAATTCCAAGTTCATCAGAAACAAGAAAGGTTCGGGATTCTGGAGGGCCAATAGATGGAAAAGTGAAAGAAATATTTGATGATGAATCCATGAGTAGGAATATGACTTATTCCTGTTTCCTGTGGAGGAGTCCAGGAGTCCGAAGAGGTTCCCTGTGCCAGATATTCTCGTTATGGAGAACAGGACTCATTGGAAGATCTGTCTCTGCTTGAATTGTCAGCAAAATAATTTATAGAGCAAAGTAATAAATACAGTTACAAGATGCCAAGACCAGATGGTGCTTGCCCAAGGGTTCCAAAGGAAACTCAGGCCTGAAATGACCGAATTACTAATTACACTGTGTAACTTCTCAATACCTTGAAGCCACAGAAATAGAGGAGGATTTATGTGGTAGCAGTTCTTAAAGATAGTTCAGCAGGATATCACAGTTCAGTGCCTTTTTAAAAAGTAGAAAACAAAAAAAAGCTAACCAGATGGACCAACAACTTAGAGTAGCAGAAAGCCAGTGTGGCTTTTGCAAAGGAAATGGTGCAGCTCATAGCTGCTGGAGGTTTTTAATTACTTGAGAAGCATAAAGAAGGGAAGTTTGGGAGAAGAAGAGGGATCTGTGTTACATCTCTACTGTTCAGCATATTCATAAATGATCTTGTGAGAAAGGTGGTGAGGATGAAGGGAAGAAAAGACCAGAGCTGATTAGGAAGAATTGCAGCTTGCCCTTCTCATACTGAATTACAGGCAGCAAAATGCCAAATGAAATTTGTTCCAGATAAATACAAAGCAGGGGGGTAATCTTAATTTGTTTATGCACTGATGGGGTGAAAGTTAATTATTGCCACTTAGAAGGAAGAGCTTGCCATAATTCTGTGAAAATGGAAGTTTAGTGTTCAACAGTCATCATATGAGTTTGTATGAGGGGCTTTGGGAAAGGAATAAAAACAGGGATAGCATCATGGCTCCTGGTCCTCAACACACTGATTACAGTGGGGTGGCACAGAGAAAGATGGGCTTTGAGATACATTGCAACTGGAAAAGCAAAGATGAGGAGGCTGAAAATAGTGATCAGAGATAAGGAATGGATTCCATACAAGGGATGCTTAAAAATATTTGAACTCCTTAGCTTGGCAAAGACATGACCAAGCAGTCTGGTCTAGATCAAAACTGATGGTGCCTCTCCCTCAGTCTGCCCTGAGACCACAGAGTGCTTTGAATGACAGTGATTTACGTGGCTCCAGAACCAAACAGGTGGAATGACAGCAGAAAACACTGTCAAATGTTGGGCTGTTGGGCATAAAGAATAAAAAGAAATAATGACCCCCAAGCCATCTACTCAGAAAATACACTTGTGGTGATATCAGTGCATTTGCTCCTTTTACTCTGAGATACCTGCAGTGTCAGGCAGTGTTGGGCTTGCTGGTGTTTGATCTGAACCAGTGCAGTTTCAACAGATGTCTTGTGGTGAGAGAAGAGGAGGAAGGAGCACAGGTGAGTGTCAGTTGTGGGTACAAGTGGCTGTCTGGAGAAGTTAGTGTTAGTTTTTATTGTCCATATGTGCTTTACTGCCAGCACCTGAAGACAGAGCCACCACACCCCAGCAGAAGCCTGCCTTGCTCAGCGTGAGGTGCCCCACAGCCCATCTGACATGCAGGAGGTGTCTGGGAGGAGGGGACAGCAAGAAAAAACTGGCTGAAATGCAAAGCTTTTTGCAGATTACACACGCATGGAAATCCACAGATCTACTATAATTACCTCAATATTAAGCCCTAATCTCATTTTGTGCAAAGTAATCTTGGGACTCGGCATTGCATAAGAGAAGTGCTTGTAAGTCGTTGTGCCTGCAGATAGCAAAAATGGAGTCAGTGGGGGCAAATGAGCAAGAATGTTCTGGGGGGTGCAAGGACAGCAACAGCAGCCACAGCTCCTGAGGACAGAATCCTTCTTTCTGCCCCCAAAATCCAAACTTTGCCTTCAGCCTTGGAGAGGGACTTGTCATGGTAGGGGAAGACAAGGGAGAAATGCTCGAATTAGTCTTCTTCCCTGGGTTCTGAAATGGTGTTGATTTACTAATTATGTACCAATAGGGAGGTGAACAGTATAGGGGTGAACTTTGCAGGCAGTTATCAGGAGCACCCTGCTAAGTTTGGTGTTAACAAAACAGGATGCATGTTGACAGTGTTAAGACAGAGTTTTGCTTGCACATATTGCTGGTTTAGTTTTTAAAAAATTGGACTTAAACATGCTTAAAATAGGTCTTTCGGAACCTTCTTTTGCAGTGTTTTTCTCCTTCCAAGTGTTTAATGTGAATTAAATAACCTGGCTTGGAAAGGAAATGAAGGCATCTGTTTTGTTCATGCTTAAAAAAAAGTGCAAGAACGTCCTACAGATGAAATAAGAGAAAAGTAGTAACTGAACATAGAAAATAGAAAACAGAAGCTCAAAATTGTGGAAAGTAACTGAGAGGAAAAAGGAGCTCAAATAACTATGAAATTATGGATCTAAAAAGTAGAAATGTGGTGAGGCCTTGCCATGTGTCCTGCTGGGAGGCCTGCTTGCCTTTGCTTTCAAGCTGCCTCATCCCATTTGCTCTTGTCCTTGTTTCAGGCCCCAGCTTTGCTCAGCTCTCTTTAGGGTTTGAGAGAAGCATCCAGTTGTTTTCTTCTGTGGCTGTGTCTCTTCCAGACTGTCCTTTTTCCAGTTCTGCTGTAGTTGTTCCTCATATGGTCACTGCTGTGTAGTTTAATCATCCGTGTGCCCTGCTCTGAGTCATTTCCAGTTCATTTATAGCCTTTTGACATGGGAGGATCACAGCTGCACACATCAGAAGATGCAGTCATGCGATGGATTCCGACATCATCGTAATGGTTTCTGGTTTGTTCCTTTTCTCCTCGTTCTTAATACTGGAATCTTTAAAACTGTGGCACTTTGGAGTATTGAGCTTTTATTTTAAAGGAATTAACTATATAACTTTTGAATGCTGTCCTTGAGTGGCAGTGATCAGCTCCCAGTCCATCATTTCATATAGAAAGTTGAGTCTGGTTTTTACATTGCATATTACTTCACATTTCTCTCTTTCAAGTTTTATTGCCAAGGCACAGAGCCTGTTAAAGTTCTGAAATCCATCACAGTTAGCCCGTGCCTTTATTGACATCACCAGTAAATTTTGTTGTATAGCTATTTTTCTTCGCTTTTTCAGGTCATTTATGAACGTTGAGCTGTGCAGGTTCCACGGGTGTTTTTCTGAGAGCGCTGAGCATTTCCTTCTGCCTGGTTTCCTATCTTTTGGCACTCATTTATCTATACACAGAGAACTTCCGTGTAATCAGGTATTCTGATTATCTCATTAAGTTAAAAAAAAAAAAAGTTGAATGATATTGCACACCTAATCTGACCAGATTTGGTAATTGACACCTCTGTTTTGATATATATCTTAGCTCTGAAGATCTCTGGCCTGAAAATTGAGGGGGGCAATGTAATTTTTTTTTTCCAGAAAGCTCTTTACATACTGCAGCAGTTTGAGTTTGAAAGAATGCTAATATGCAGTAATAATAAAGAGAAGTAGGACAATCTTAATGATTGTAATCCCATCAGATTTAAGACATCAATCCCAGGTACAATAATGGAATAAGTAACAAAGTGTTCAGGAAAGAATTAAGGCACTGTCACTCAGCCTGGACTGGGGGAAATAGAAACAAGAGGTGTTAATTGTTTTAGTTTGGTTTTTAAGTGCAAGTGTTCATCTTAACCTTCAGTTAGTACTTGACAGTAATTGCATGTCGTTTTCAGTGAGAAAAGAATCCAGAACAAAATCAATATGGTTCATATTAAATTTAGTAGAAAGAGGGCAACTGTGAAAGGCAAGTGGAGGCTCAAGTGAGTCTGTGTGTAGTGAAAACATGAAGGAGTTGGACTCTTGGGCTGTGTTTTTGAGTGGTCACCAGGAAGAAATGCAAAATGCCAGTAATGGGAAATTTGTAGAGGCTGAAGAAGTGAGGAAGTGACTTCATCATAATGCAGAAAATGTAGTTGACTGCTGGAGTGAGGAGCATAGTATGGCATGCTCTGTTACTATTTTAAAGTCAAGATGATCTGCACTTGAATTAATGTACGGGGTGAAATATACTGGGGAATGACCAAGCAGTGGCTTGTTTGCACTTGAAACGCATCTCAGGGTGTGGTTCTCTGATCCTGAGTGAATGGGTTTAAGGCTCCTCTCCTGGAGCGGTGCTGCAGCAGCCCTGGGGCATTTGGAGCTGGGATGGATAATGTGGGATGGTGACACCTCTACCACTTTGTTACTCCTTATGCCACGAATAGACAGGCACTACTGTCAGAGGTGTAAAGGTAATTAAAAAAAAAACAAACAACCAGCTCTGTGTTCTGTGTGTTAGGGTGCTGCAGTCTGGAAAGGCTGTTCTGTGAGCAGCAGGAAGAGGGTGAGCAGAGGTAAATTGTTCACTCCCTTTCCATTTCGGAATTAGGAGGCAGTAAAGAAACTAATAGGGACAATCTTGAATTTGAAGGAAGTGGCTTTAGACAATGTGTAATTAAGTTGTGGGAACTCCCTCCACAGGATGTTGTGTGTGCTGGAAGTTTACATGGGTTCAAAGGGAGTCTGGACAAGCTCATGGAGGAGAAATCTGTTTGAGGTTACCAAATTCATGGGAACCACATCTGACCCAAGAAGCTCCTGAGCTGAAGGCTGGAGAACATGCAGGGAGAAGCTTCTTGTTCATTTTTCCTCTTCTTTAGTGCAAGAATCCAGTCCTGAGTTTATCTGAAATGCTGGGCACTGAGGTGGAGAGACCTAACTCCTAAGTCAATGTCCCCATTTCCATGTGTGTAGACCTGCAGTAGCAGATGGTCTGTGAGTCTCTAGGTGTAAGTTTAGGTACAGAAACAAGTTGGTGCAGTGATCAGTGTCCATGTTGGAGCTGCTTGTGGGACACAGTGCTGGGTGTAAAGGGTTGCACAGGTCGTGTTTTGGGTGTTTTCACAGAAGATAGTTTGTGTGTTCCTGGGAGCACTTGGCAGTGCTGAGGCTCATTCCTGTAAAGCATGGACAGGTGCTCTGTACAGGGAAGGAGAGCAAAGCAAAATGTTTTCAAGCAAATTTATTAGAATCCAAAACAATTTTCTTCTCTGAGGAAGATGAATTGTGTGTTGTCACACAGGATTTTTCCTGAAGAGGAAGGCAAGGGCAAAGGCTGTAATTTCATAGGATGAATCCTACTTTGAGACTTCACATGATATCTCAGATTAGACGTGCTGTGTCTGCATGACACTCAGCACGGATCTAGTGCTGACAGCTGATTCAGGTTTCCTCCAAAACATTGCACTGGCAGCTTTATACTGCATGAGGAACCTCCTGCCCCATCACAGCCATTGCAGAGGCAGCATGAACAACACTCTGTGTCCTTAATGAAGATGCACTGTATGCCCATGTCTATTAAACACCTACTGTGTACTTTTGGATAACTCTTAATGACTGTATAAAATTAATCAGTCATTAAGGGTTCACTGGGGCTGGCAACCAGTGTTGCTAAGACCTAATGCAGTTAAGCTGACCCTGTTCCCAGTTCTGGTGATGTAGTGCAAAGAGGCTTGAGCTGGTTATTTGTGGAGTTAGCTGAGACCTGGGGAGGTTTATTAGCTGGGCCTGAGCACAGCTATGCTGCTCCAGATTTAAAGCTGCCTCTGGAAATGTACAGCTCTATTTGCAAGGCACTTTTGAGTAGTAAAACATGCCAGACTTGAGCCTGGTTGATGTAGGCTGAAAGAACTGTTATCAGAAAGCTGAACACTCAGCTTGCCTTGTCCAAAGACCTTCCCAAAGGACCTGTGTTCAGTGTTTAGTCCCATTGGATACTATGCTGACCTTCTGTGTCAGTTTTTCAATTGTACTTCACTCTTACAACAGAAAAATTCCATTTCTCTCTGGGTTAAATTTAATGTGCAATATCAGTAGCCTGCCCTATGCTTTGCCACCTTTGGAACTTTTTCAAGTGTAGATTTCATAAGTAACCCTCCCCAAAAGCACCAGCAGATCGCTTTTTCTCCCCAACTGCTCCCACATAGTGCTGTAGTTAGAAATAGTCTATTTTGCAGTACTGTCAAACTGCTTTATATACTGGCTGCAGTAAGGAATATAAATATAGCTATTTCTCAAAGGCCTTGTTAGCAACACTTTAAATAATGTGGCTTTTTGGTTTATGAGTGGAAGTGTCTACAGGCAAACTTGCACAGAATGAAGAAAATCTCAACCATTGCAATGGAATGTATTGACCATATTCATGTTTTTAGTGTTTTGATTCTGGTGGCTTGGAATTGAACTGAGGTTCCATGCCAGTAATGCTTGATTTCAGGTTGTTCATGGTGTCAGAAGAGCAGATCACTCTGAGCTCAGTGTGTCTGGCTGTACAGATCAGTTCAGACAATAAATAAGTGGTCACTTGCTGCATGTTTTGGGGTATGTACATCTTCCAGGATCTTTTAGGAACCCTGGAGCAGAAACATGGGTTGTATCTGACTCCTTTATGTGATTGAGTCACGTTTTTCCATAATTTTTTTTCTTACTTTTATTTCAGTCTCAAGGCTGTTGATTTTTCAGTTCGCAGCTTCTCTTAAGAGGTGAATTTGGGTCACAGTTTCTTTTACTTCTCAACTACTGCTATGGAAGAGCAGGGCCATCCTGTGTTGGTTTTGTGGGGGAAAATGGCAAGATAGCACACACAGGCCTACATATGCTGAAGGAAGCTGATTTAAGGTAGCAGGATTAGCATTTCAGCAGCAAGCTGCAGTATTTCTGGTATTTGTTTATATGTGCTTTCACTAATGAGAAGTGAGCAGCAAAAAAGGATTATAGAATGTATAGTTGCTGGCATTCTCCATTGGGACTTCAGTGGAGGAGGAGATTGAGACTCTTGCCTGCTATTGGAGATGTGGGAATCTTGGATTCTGCTCTAGAGGAGTGGTTACATCCTTCTGCTGTTCTCCTCCTGGCCTGTTTGTCTGACCCCTTCCCTGGTCATAGTCTTTGATCCCCTTCACCCACTCAGATGCTCTGTGTTCAGTCTCTTTCTTCACTGTACACAGCTGCTCTAAAATCAGACCTGTTTGCTTTGGGGCTGATCTACTTTGGGCTCCAAACTGCTTTGCTAGTTCTCAGTGTTAATGCCCGACCTTGCTAAATGGCCAGAAGAAAACTGAGAAAAGCCTGCTCATCCCCTCTTGATCCCTGGAGTCTTTGGGGAAAACTCTTTGTTCCTCCACCTCAGACTTGAACAAAGGTGAGTATATTTTAGGAGTAAATGCAGGTACTGAGGCAGAAGGAGCTGAGGGACTCGGACAGAGTCAGTTCTCCCCTGTGGTAGGTAGAGGGCAGGGCCTCACTGGTCAGGGTGGGAGACTTGAGCAGGGTTTCTTCTTCTGGTCCCTCAGCCCAGCTCTTGTTCCTCCTGCTGCCCAGGGCAGGGCTGACTGAATGAAGGGAAATAAAGCAAGTGAGAAGAGTGCCAGGCTGTAATTCACTCAGCAGCAATCTGCTTCAGTGCTGTGTAGAGGAGTCAGCAGCAAGGCAGTCTTTCTAAGATTTCAAAACCTTTACCTTCCAACATTCTGGTTTTAAGGACTTCAGCAAGATTAGGCGGGAAAGAATTTAAAGGATGTTCTCCCCCCATCCCCTGCAGCATCCTTACTGCATGGTGAACTGCTTCTGAACTGCTTCTGCTGAGTTCTTGCTGACATGCAATAATCCAGAATTTTTTTTTTTACAAAATTCTGCATTGTGCAAAGGATCTGCCTCTATAGCATAGCAGGCAACATAAAGTTACTAGTAGTTAATGGTAATTAAAATTAAATATAGTTGTGATACCTATGTGATGGTAAAGGGCTGTTTCTTCCATCACTTAGTTTCTCCAGGATGAGATCCAGAGTGAGATAGACAAACCTGGCATGTTTGTTGTCAGCCTATCCAACTTCATAATGTCAACAGTGTCCACAATCCTCACTCATGCTGTGTGGCCTTGGGACCTGCCAGAGAGGTGGCACTAGAAAAGTTGTTCCTTGGAAAAATAAATAGCTTGCTGAAGAGGCAAATACCCTTGCAGTAAAGAGTAATACTTGGGGGGGAGTATGTTTAAAACATGGGAAAAAATATTTTCCCCATTTCTAATTCTTCTGGAGTATTTGGTGGATTCCCTTAACAAGCAGGGCTTTATGCTGCAGGAGTCTTGGAGCCTCACTGCACTTAGAAACAGCAGCCTCCTGTAACAAGGATATTAGTGTGGCAACTCTGCAAACAGGAGCTCCTTGTGTTGTAACCTCCTGTGATGTTAGTGGGATTGAGCAAATGATGTCTAAAGCTCCTGTAATACCTGTGAAAGACACTGGCTGAGACTGGGGAAATGTCATAATTGAATCTCTTCCATTCAGATGAGTCACTTGAGTCATGTTGTGAGAGTTTCCACTTTGAATCTAGCAAACTAGCTGGTTTTGAGAATCCTGTAAATGCAAAGGAGGAGGGAAGAGTGGTTTATTTAAGAGTAGGAAAAATTGCAGATCTCTTGCCTTGCTGCAGAAGACAGCACAGATTCTCCTAGAAGATCACTGCGGCCGTTCTGCTACACTAATTGGGATAAATTATTTCTTGCTCAATGTTCTGTGTGCATCATCAGTGATGCAGTCCCAGCAGCTTTCTGGGTTTATTGGACTCTCCCTGCTCTGTGTGTTGTGTGAAAGGATAAATGTACTTTCATTCAGTTACAGGAGGCAGTAGTAGCTTGGGTTTGGTCTGTTTGTTACACCCTCTCAGGCAGCTCATAGAGGTTTTTTAGCACTGGTGAAAAGCTGTGCTGCAGCAAATAGTAAATTGTATGTAATATGCATCTTAAATTAAACTCTTTAGGCCAATAAAGTGCTTTGATTCCCACATGCTGCTGGTAGAAATTTGATGTATTTCCATGTTTCGGAATACTTGATGAAGAAAACCAGAGCATGTCAGAGTGCACCAGAAAGACCCAGCTGCTGTGAATGCTGTTAGTGTTGTCCTTGCTGCACGCACCACTAAGATGCAGCTCCATTCTAACAATCCATTTTTTCTCTATTGTGCTACCAAGATGTTGTTTTTCTGAATCTTTGCCAGACCTGACAACTCCTTACAGCTGTCCACTGGAGAGGAGTGTATTTATTTTAGCTAAAAATAACTAGCTGAAATATGCTGATCTGTACACTGAATCCTCTAAATCAGGAAATTCAGGGAATTCCTAAATTAGAAAGTGTTGGATTGAGGTTGGATGAGGCTTTGAGCAACCTGGTCTAGTGAAAGGTGTCCCTGCCTGTGCCAGGGGTTGGAATTACATGATCTTGGAAGTTCCTTCCAACCCAAACCATTCTATGGTTCATTGATAATAAGTAGAAAGAAGTGGTTGTGATGTTTGGTGACTTCCTTCCGAGGTGGGTGGAGGTGTCTGTCTGTGATCAGAGCTGGCATCCTGAGGTGTTTATGTCTACCCAGCATTTATAATCTGGGCTGCTTCTGAAAATTGGAGATTTTAAGTGGTGATCTTTGCCTCCTGAATTGAATTTTATACAACACACTTGTTCTAGAAGGAATTGTTTTGTGGTAATGCTGTGGAAGGTGAAACTAAAGGTAAAAATATGAGGATGCCATGGGTCACCAAAAAATGATAATGTGGTTAAGGCTTTTTGTGATGGTCCAGAAGGAACCTCTAGAAGCTGATGTGGTGGGAATTTTAATTCCCTAGATTTTGAATGTACTAGATGGAGGGGACTGTTGGGCAGGTTTGATCTGTCCTGGTGATGGTCCTGCACAGAACTGTGAGCTGGAGAGCCTCATGGGGCAGGTCCTGAGCAATGGGAAGGAAGTGGTTGAGCAGACACTGCTGAAGGGCATCTTGGGTCCAAATGATGTCAACACATCTCAGGAAGCATTCAGGCAGGGAGTTTCATTATAGGCTTTTCTCAGGAAAAAGATACTGAGGAGATAAAATAAAGCTCCTGAAATAATTTTGATATATCTATCCATAAATTTTTCAAGCTTTTTTGGGGAAGGATTTGTAGAAAGATCTACATTAAATAATGGGTTTGTGGGGTTTTTTTACACAGTTGTAGTTTCCTTGTAGACCTTAAGCATAGGTATGTAGAAGGCCAAAGCATAAAATTTAACTGGCAAGGAATACTTAAAAAATAATCTGAGTGATGGAAGTATTTAGAAGAAGATAGAGTTGATGTGATACTCTATTGAAAAATAGTTATCTGTAGGTGATGCCAAAAGGTCACCTACCCTGGGTGATACTGCAGGGAACTCAAGGCAGTCCCAGCCACCAGCACAGGAGGGAGAAGGAGGGAGGATGGCAGGGAAGGACAGGTTATGTCAGCCACCCACTGTGTCTCCAGGCTGGTTTCATCAATGGCCTGGATAATTATCTGGAAATCACTGCTATTAAACTTGCATCCAACAGACCGTGATTAAACTGAAGGACAGAGCTAGAACCTGAAGGTAGAATAAACAATCAGTCACTATAAGGACAAATAAGTGTGGCAGTGGATACTCAGCTGTGTGAAGAGAGAACTACTCACTGTGGAGACATCAGAATGAAAAAAAGTCTGTGAGCTATCAGGGATTAAAAGCTGAGTGTATCAACAGTGTTGATACAGTCTTCAGGAGAGGGGAAGAAGAAAGAAGAAGACACAATTCCAGATTGGTGTTTAAGCAGGGTATCCCAGAAGATCAATGAAATTAATCCTTCAGCTCTGGGCACTCTTCACAGAGCCCTAGGAGAAATACTGCATCCAGCTTTTGGGCTCCATCTACACTTGGGTAAATTTGTGCCAGTTGGACTCTGCCCAGAAGGGAGCAATGGGAAAGTATAGGAAATATGATTTACAGACAAGGCTTGAATAAACTGGCATTGTTTTGCCTGAAGAGAAGACTAAATGAAGGCATGTAGTCTCAACTGCACTGGGGAAAGGGAATAATCAATTTCCTTATGGCCACAAAAACCAGCATAAACAGTAATGGGCTTATATTACATCAAAGAAGGGCGAGGGTACACACTGAGGGACATTTTCTCATTGTAAATGTTGTGGAGCACATGAGTGGATTACTTCAGAGGTTTTGAAGGACTTGAAGGGCAGATTAGCCAAAACTGACATTAAATAGAAGTTACAAGTAGTTGATCTTGAGTTGGTACAGAGGACAGATAATTTCCAGTTCTGTAAAATTCAAATACTACCATTGCTAGAAAGGATTCAAAATCATCTCAAACAATGCAAAGAAAACTTTTGTAAGGCTTGGCTCATTTAAAACCTTCCACAAATGTAAAAATTACCCCAAGTCCCTAAGCTAAATAATATTAACTTGTGTACATATATATTTGCAAGGTAAAAGAAACTCACTTTAGACATGGAATTGGATCACTTGAGCAGTGGTGTCTGACAAGGCTGTCCTTGACTCTTGCTGCTTGGTGGGTTGAAGTGGTACCTGGAACATTCTCTGTGCCTGGAGCAGAAGTACAGAATTTCTGTAATATCCAGTGCTTCCTCACCACCTAACAGTACCAAAGTTTGCTTTTAGATGGTAGTTTTACCTTTTTACTTGATTTCATGAGGCAAGAGAAGAGGTGAAAAGGATACAAAGTTTTTGCTGTGTCCTTTAAATCTCTCCTGTGCTTCTTTGAGGCCTTCTCCCCTTGCCAGCAGTCCTGGTCATCCTCATAGAACTTTTTTCTGAGTTTGTCATGGCAAAGTGAACTCACAGGGTGCTCCCTCTGTGCTGTTTTGGTCATGCAGTCATAGGTATTGTGGTGAGGTTGCTGTTTGCTCCATCTCCAGGAAGCTTCATGGGATGACTAAGCGGCTTCCCCCGGAGTGCCTTTGTGTTCTGGAGAGGAAAGTCCTTATGGGTCTGTCCTCACTGCACTCTGCTGTAGGCAGGTCACTCCCTGAATCCCTGGCTTCTCCCTGCAGCAGTCACAAATAAACACCTGGAGAAAAGAGAGGGCAGGCACATACACAGTGCTGGTTTGTTTGCTTTGCCAGATCCAAAACAACCATCTCCTTCGGCCCCACCCTGACTCCAGGCTTTCCTTAAAGCTTTCCAAGCTTTTGTACTGTCTTTTTGAGGCCAGAGTTGCTCATGAGCAGGACATGGATTTCTATGGTCCTGATACAGACCAATCAATTAATCATTGATCAGTTCATTGCACAGCAGAGATCTGCATGGAATACCACGGGGGTCTCCACTTCTGAGTACCCCCTTCTCTTACTGCCAGCTGACAGCAGGCTCTGTTAACCTGGGAGCAGGTTAATGTCCAGGAAAGTGGCTTGAGGAGTGAGATGTATCCTGCCAAAATCCTTTGCAGAGTGGTGGTTGTGATCTGAGGAACTGGTTGAGATCCTTCTCTTGGTGCTCTGAGGTGGCAGCGGGTGCTCCTCAGTGCAGCTGACTGGCACTTTGTAGTTAACACAGCTCAGTGTGATAAGAAAATGTTACTGCCCTTCAATGGAAGCATCTTGGATTTGATTACCTGGAATCCACTTCTGAGAGGGTACCCTGGGACACTGCTGCTCACTCCCTCAATGTCTCTGGGTGCTGCCATCTCAGCCTTTAGGACAGATCAATAAATGCTAAACCAGGCCCATCTCCTCTCCTTTCTATCATCTAGTGGGCTCACTGGTGTGTTGATAAGTGCTGGGGAGTGTTTTTTCTTAAAAGGATGGAAATCTGAACTTACCAAGTCCAGATATGTCTGTCTCTCTAATGGAACATGTAAAATCAATTTAAAAGGTCTTATTAATTGAAGACTTGGTGATTATTAATTATTAGCATCTCGGTTAAAAGCTGTAACAGTTGAATTAACAAGTCATTGTTTTGTTTTTCAGCTATGGCAGCCATTCGAAAAAAGCTGGTTATAGTGGGAGATGGTGCCTGTGGAAAGACCTGTCTGCTGATTGTATTTAGCAAAGACCAGTTCCCTGAAGTGTATGTTCCCACTGTCTTTGAAAATTACGTAGCAGATATTGAAGTGGATGGAAAGCAGGTATGTGAACCCTTCTCTAAGAGCCAGAATGAACTGGTGTTTGTTCAGAATAGCATGGTCATCTTCACACCTACTTCATAGTCAAAAATATATTTACAATATAAGCACTAGCCACATATTAAGGATGTTCCTGTGGAAAAAAATACTGGCCTTGCTAGAACATGCTCATATCCAGTGTCTGTCTAACAAGGTGCTTCTAACTGTACACCAGCTGAGGTTCTAAAAGCCATGCAGTCAGTCTGAGGAGAATGTTGCAGCAGGTGGGAGGGGATGGAGCAGTGCAAAGATGCTGAGGGCATTGGGGCTCCTGGCCTTTGGAACAGAGTCCCTGTTCTAATAGGTACCTGATATTGTAATTAACAAAGACTAATTCCTGGAGAGGTTTTTTTTTATACCTGCTCCTGGCAACATACATCATGCTTCTGAGAACAGATGACAGGTTAAGAGGGTTGATTTATGTAGTGTACATCAGCATCACCTGTCCTGTTTGTCTGAAGGAACACAATTCTTAGCACCCAAGTGTAGCCACAGCTCACTAAGCTTCATCTTCAGTTTGTACTTCAGTAAACTAATAAAATATTTCATTTTAGTTTTAAATATTTTGAAAATCAGATTTTAATCAGTGGAACCTCTCGAGTCCTTTGTTTACCATACAGGAGACATGTCAGACCTGCTCCAGGGGGCAGCTGTAGGTGCTGATCCCTGGGTAGGTTGTCTTCTGCACTTCTGTCAGCAGGGTGCTGGGTGATGTGCAAAATTGTCCCTTTCCAGGATGCTCCAGAAGCACACAAAGTAAGAGCTTTGCACCTTAAAAGCTCAGCTATTGACAAACCCTCTCAGGCAGGTACAGCCTGTGTCTCTGTGGGTGCTGTAACCACACAGAGCTGACTGCCATGGGACTGAGGCATGTGGCAGGTTTTGGTGCTGATGGTGCTGAGCTTCCCTGTTTTGTCCCTGTGGGACATTGCCTTGGCTCTGGGCATGTACAGCCAGGACATTTTTCTGTCCATTCCAGTTCAGATGCAGTGACTGTCAATCCTGACTGGAGAAAAAGAAGTTTTTGAGCTAGTTTTGGACTTTATGTTAAATTTGATTTTCTGGTGTTGCAGGGATGGGTTATTTATGGATTTAGTGATGATAGTTCTTGCTATTTGAATCTAAAAAGAGTTTTCCTCTCCCATAATGTGAATCAGTAAAAGAAAATTTACTTTTAGACTAATATTAGGACACGCTTTTTCCCCAAGTGACAGGTTCTACAGTTTCTATATTGTATTTTAGACTCTAAGGACTATTGTTTGAAATATGTATGATATTCATTTCTCTGTCTCATCACCAAGTGTAACTTCCTCATTCCTTTCTGCCTGAATCTCTGCATCTCTGAATAAGAGAATAGGGAGTCATGCCCTATCAGCTAGATGCAGCCAGTAGCTAAAGGAAAATAGCATCAACAGCTTGAGCAGTATCAGCTGATTTTATTTTTGTAACTAGAGGATATATTTTACCTAAGCTCTTGATCTTTAGAAAATGTGATTACAAAAGTTTGTAGGAGAGCAGTGCTTAAGCCTCTTCTGTTTGACAGCCTCTCACCTCTTGTCTTCGTAGAAAAGCATTACCAGAAATGTCCAGAAGTCATACGAAGACAAAGAGGTGATGGTAGGAGATATGGTGTTTTAGGAGCTGATTCTAGTGTCATAGACATCTCTTTAAAAATATCAACATTTGCCACAGAATTCACATTTGCAGCTGCAGAGGTGACTCTGAGAGGAGGAGTATTTCTGACTGAAGGACAGAAGATTATTTTTGTCTATGTGCAACTCAAAGCTTTGTCTCTTCACAGTTTAAACAGACAGTTGCATTGCACATGCAGGCTCATGTTTGGGTTCCAGTTCTGCCCATCTGTCTTCATCTGAGCTGCTGTGGACTTTTTTCCTGGAATTTTTGAATGCAAGGGTTTCAAGAAGTCACCCACTCCATTGTGAAGGCAGACTCATCAGAGAATCTTAAGCAAGAGTATATGTACCTAAAGAGCTTGATTATAGTTTTTAAAGTCCTTTGCTTTAAATGTTGGTTAGTCCTTTTACAGTTTTAAACAATCCTATTGGGGTGTTCTCACCTAGCTCCAGCAAAAGTAGAAAAATTGAGAACATTAAGTACTTTACTTCTTAGTGACAAGAAGCTTTACACACAAATCAGTTTTGTTAAATTTGTGCACAAATAAGTACAATCTTGACATTTCTTAGTCACTAAATGTTCCAGCTGTAAACCCATTGAAAATGTGCATAATCCTAAAAAGCATATTCTTAGTCCACTTTCACTGAAAACTGGTATTTCTGGGATGGTTGTCAGAGAGTTCCCAGCCCTTTGGAGCTGATTCCTTTCGATTCTTCTGTCTTGCTTTCCTGCTGGTAGCTTTTATGTCCTTTTAGAGAATAGACAGTGGTCATAGGTATAAAGAAAATACTCATAAGCAGCAATAAGTTGATTTTTTGGAGTTACAGAATGTAAAATTCCTAATAGTTCTCCTGGCAAAGGAGAACTTGTAGTCTCCTCCTTTTGAGTGGTATTGACTGAAATATTTTATTCACTCCTGTTGTGTACCTGGCTTCTGAATCAGAACTTCCCTGGTGATCTGACTAACCCCTTATCTTAATTTTGCAGGTTGAGTTGGCTTTGTGGGATACAGCAGGACAGGAAGACTACGATCGACTTAGACCGCTTTCTTATCCAGATACTGATGTTATACTTATGTGTTTTTCAATTGATAGTCCTGATAGTTTAGGTAAGTAGACCTCTAACTGAATCAGAACCACTTCTCTATATCAATATATTCCCCTTGGAAATTGCACTTAGAATGTATTTTCCCTTGGGAGTTTTCCTAGTTTCAGAATTGTTGCTGCTTTGAGTGTGTAGTTTTCAGACATTAGGGAATTCTGCAGCAACACTGAGAGCTGCAGCAGCTCTCTGTGTTTGCCCAGATTGTAAAAATTCTCTTCCCTCTCCTCCCTTCCTGCTCACCAGTATTTGGATGATGCCAGGGTCCCTGGGAGCAGTGAACTGCCAGGCAGCTTTTTAGGTGTGCAGCATCTAAGAGGCCAGCACACCTGAGCACTCCAGGTGCAGCTGCAGAATTGGTATTTTGGCTGTAGTGCAAAAACTGGCTTCAAAACTCTTGTCTAAGTTGTTCCTTCAAGCAAGAAAATATGCCATATTACATAATAGTGAATGTCTCTTCAAAAGCTGAATGGAATTTCATGAAGATAAAAAGTGGTTATGCAGCCTGCAGGTACATCCACTGGTGAATCTTAAATGTCTAAGAGCTTATGAAAGCACAGACAGATGTTTTAGGCTGTTCAGCACTTCCTGCTATACAGAACTTGTCAAGGTTTTGCTTTCAAAAAACCCCCAAGTCCTTCTTTCACTAAAAAACTAAAGTCACATAGGGATGTGAGGAGGAGGTTGCTTGTATATGAGAACAAATTCATTTGCTGCATGTAGGGAGAAATAGCAGATTGAAAATTACTTACCCCAAATCTTTGTTTCTGTGTATCTGTAATTAGTGTGTTGAACAGTTCTGCTGCAGTAAGGGGAGAGCTGAGAGGGGTTGTTTTGTGTTGCTTTAGGAAAAGAAGTGAGGTTAAAACTTACACTTCATTATTGTGCCCACCTCTAGCTTCTGGAGATAAATAAAATGTTTCTCTTGAAGCAAAATATTCCATAACTTTCCAGTCCAAAAATCTGCATGCTGTTCTTCAAAGTCTCTTGTGCTAGCCCTTGTCAGGTAGCTGCTGAGAGAAGCCAAAATATTACATGTGTTTCAGCCTTCAAATTACCACAGACAGGCTTGTCTCTTTTGGTAACACCAGAACAGGTCTATCTGCTTCCTTATGAAGAGCAGAAAAAAGGGCATCAGTGTGGATTATCAAGTTACAATGACTCAGGCAGTGTGTAAAAGCTTTAAAATAAAACTCTCCCCAGAAGTGGGGTTTTGTACAGTCATGTCTCTATTTATTTTCTTCAGAAAACATCCCAGAGAAGTGGACCCCGGAGGTGAAGCATTTCTGCCCCAACGTGCCTATCATCTTGGTAGGAAACAAGAAGGACCTGAGGAATGACGAGCACACAAGACGAGAGCTGGCCAAAATGAAGCAGGCAGGTTCCTCCCAGAGCCTTACAATAAATGGTGTATTACACAGAAGTGTGTGGTGGTTGAAGCTGAGCATTAAACAGGCACCCACATCATGGCTCCTGGTTTCTGTGGGCTGTCTGAGCAACACCTATATACAAAGACTGAGGCATTGATTTGGGGATTTGTTCATAGGCTTTTTTACAGTGGTAGCAAAGAATTGCATAAATGCTTCATCAGAAATAGGCGATCGCTTGTTTCAAAAAGCTTTTCTTGCAGCTTTCAAGCTCAGAGATATCAGAAAACTGATTTTGTCCTCTGGCATTGGATTTTTAACTAACCAGTTCATTATGTATGCTTAATCCAGAAATTCCTTTGCATTTGTTGGGAAACTGGGTGGGAAGGGGAGGAGCAGTGTGGCTTTGGGCTGTTCTCACCTGCTGGTTTTGTGCTGTTGCAGGAGCCTGTCAAACCCGAGGAAGGCCGGGACATGGCAAACCGCATTGGTGCATTCGGGTACATGGAGTGTTCGGCAAAGACCAAAGACGGTGTCAGGGAGGTGTTTGAAATGGCCACTAGAGCTGCTTTGCAAGCCCGGCGTGGCAAGAAAAAGTCCGGGTGCCTTCTCTTATAAAGCGTGGCCAGAGGAAGATGGCCAAAGCAGCACCCTGCACTTGAGTAATTTTGAAGTGCTGTTTATTAATCTTAGTGTATGATTACTGGCCTTTTTCATTATCTATAATTTACTTAAGAGATTTAAAAATCGAGTCATCTTGCTACCAGTATTTAGAAGCCAACCATGATTTTTATAACAATCTGCATCAAATTCATCTGTGCACCCAAGGTTAACCTCAACATTCCTCTAACAAACCTTTTCTGCACTCACAGGATATGCCAGGCGCTAATTGAAGACAATTCTCTATCTTCTTTCTTGTCTCTATAAAGAGAAAAAGCTGTCAGCAGAGGATTGGTCTGTAACTACTTTATAACTAACGTCCTATTCTAATTGAGTACAACCGTTACATGGCTGTATGGAATCAAGAGTAGCTTCAGTGCTATCACATTTAGGAAGATCTGATTTTCATGGCTTGGTGTAAAACATTAATTTGAAAATGTGATCACTCTGAAATGACCAAGTCCCATTCAGCTAAGGAAAAGTGAGGGTTCTGTGGTTTCATGTTAGTTACCTTTTAGTTACTGTGTAATTAGTGCCAGTTTAAATGTATGTTACCAAAAATAAATCTATTTACCCCAGCTTAGATGTAGTATTTTTTGTATAATTGGATTTCCTAATACTGTTACTTGTAACCTCTGCGTTAAGGTGTTCTGGGTTTTTTAAGAAACTGTATTTGAAAATAAAGTCCGGTGGAAAGCAGCTGATCCTCTTCCCCTGTTCATTTGTAAGAGTCTGACCCATTTGAATGATATGAGTGGTCTGCACACCCAGGAGGAGTTTTTTCCATAATGTGCTGTAGGATGAGAAAAGACAGCCTGCTCACACTCAAAGCTTCTGAACTGTTCAGTTGCCTTAAATTCATTGCTGGACCCAGTTTCAAAACTTAAAAAAAAAAGAAACTTTTTGTGTAAGTTTGGTTACCATGTAGTGATCAGACTCCTAACCTGTGAACTTCTTGCTGTTCTGCAGCCAACTAAACTCTTTCTGTATTTTCATTTTTCCAAGAACTAATAGAATAAAGGCAGTTTTCTAAGCTCCCTGTATCCTGGTGTCTGTATTCCTCACTCTGGGTTTTTGTCCCAGCATTTGACAGCCTGAATTAGAAATAGCATTTTTGATAAAGCTGAGAGAGAATTCGCTGAGCAGTTGCAAGTGCTTTAATACTTATTTTTATTTCCCAGCAAGGGACACCCATCTGCTGCTTGTGGTGCTTTCCAAACGCTGCAGCAGAGAGCCGAGTTGCAGTATCTCACCTGGCCCCCACAGTGAGCAGCAAAGCTTCCCAGGAGCATTTGATACCAGCAAGATGACAGTGCATCACTTGAGTTGGATTTGTCAGTCCTGAGCCTGGGACTAGAGGAGCAGGAGGAGGCTGTGCAAGAGGAAGGGAGGAGCAGATGCAGTGTTGCTGTGGGAGCATGTGATGGTTTGCAGCAGCTGGGCTGCACTGGAGCAGTGGCAGAGGTTGCATGAGGCAGGGTGTTTGCCATGGCATTGCATGAAGGGAGGCCTTCAAGCCCTGCAGCACGGGCTGGGCTCAAGGTGTGGGCCCTGTGCTGCACCCATGCTGGAGAGAGGATTGTGCTGCTCCTGGGGAGGAAAGGCCAGGGAACAGCAGTGGGCATCTCTGTGCTCACACTGGTGTGAACAGCAGTGGGCATCTCTGTGCTCACACTGGTGTGAACAGCAGTGGGATCCGGCTCACACTGGTGTTGACAGCAGGTCTCGGCTACACTGGTTACAGCAGTGGGATTGTAACTGTAAGTAATTTAAAATGTACTTAATTCCCTCAATGTGTGCAATGGTTCTGTATACTGTTAACTGCCTGGTGTGAACAGCAGTGGGCATCCCCATGCTCACACTGGTATGAACAGCAGTGGGCATCCCCATGCTCACACTGGTATGAACAGCAGTGGGCATCTCCGTGCTCACACTGGCATGAACAGCAGCTGCTGCTGAGCTGAGAGCCTCCTCGCTGGGCTGGGTAGGAGGGAGTCCAGCTGCTGCTGACAATCCATGTCTGAGCACCTGGCTGCATCCCATAATGGCACACAAAACACCTGTGTAACTTTTTTTTTCTGCACAATTCCTGATTGCTTTTCCTGCAGCAAAGGAGAAACAGACACAGCTGTAAGAATGCCCTCTACCTCTGGTCCTTGTCCTTCCTCTTAAGCCACAGACACCCAGAGTGAATTGTCTGACAAGCCCAGTGCTCTCACCCACCCCACCCTTCCCTCCTTCCTCTCCTGGGTGTTTGTCCTCCCCCTGCAGGGTGACTGGGTTGAACAGAGCAGGAAGTTCTCAGCTGCGGCGGGGCTGCCAGGGAGGATTTAATTTGCTGGCCTGTTGACAAGTTTAGTGGCTCATTTGCAGTTCCCTTTTTTGGGGGGGTTGCAGTTGAGCAAATCTGGGGGTTTTCAGTCTTGCAGGGATGTGGGGTTGCAGTTTGCTGTGGCCACAGTTACAGAACAGCTCTTACAGAGGTTTGGAGTGAGGTTGCCAGTTCCTCAAAGCCTATGACTCTGTATCTGCTGCTCTTCTTCAACCCAGCAGTGACTGTTAGCCCAGTGTGACTAAGTTTTTGCTGACTTACACCATCATCTCAGTTATCAGTCAGCTTTCCTGCCTTTGAGGGCTGGCAGCCTGGCTCCCTCTGGGTGCCTGCCACATCTGTCACCTCTGGACAAATGTGAAACCACATTTGCTCTGGATGAAACCAAACTGAGGACACAGATGGCCAGACCTGACCTGGGGAATGAGAGCTCAGCACTAATGGAGAATGATCTGGGCAGGCAAGGAACTGTGGAAGAGGCAGGGGAAAAGTGAGGAGCCAAGTGCCAGCCCCCTGGGCAGGGGAGGAAGTTCCCTACCAGGAGTGGGGACATGATGTAAGCAGGAGGCCAGAAGGTGTGGTTTGGTGGCCTTTGTGATTACTCGCTGTTTTAGCTGTTAAATAGTAATTTTTTGACCTTGTAGGACAACTGTCGCTTGTCACACAGCCCAAAAGGGGTCCCCTGAACCCATCAGGTCCCCCTGGAGTTTCTGGCACTGCTCTGGATCCCAGCTGAGGAGGCTGCACAGAATGTGTCCAGGCACAGGCCATAGGTCTGAGCCAACAAGGAAGTTCATTCTGTACCCTTAAAACTTGCTCATCAAGGAAGGGAAAGCCCTAACCTGTGCTTCTCTGGAAAGGGCAGGGCCCCAGAAGTAAACTCCCCTACTTCAGAGTAATTCCCTGGGATAAAAAAGTGAAGGTGCCAGTCTGAGGTCAAAAGTGGCAGCAGAGATGTGGCCCCACCCTGGAGATCACCCTGAAGGGAAATTCTTCTTCTTCAGGAGCTGTGGCTCGCTGTGCCCAGGGGTGGGTGAGGAGGAGTCTGTGGTGACTGTAACTGTCTATTTTATCAAGAGCAAACATGGATCATGTGCCTCTGCTCATCAGCCGTTTTCCAGCACTGATCTCTCTCAGGACACTTGATGTGGCTCCTGCCATCACTGCTGCAACACACTGCAGGTCCCCAAAGATGCAAGATAATCAGGAAAGTCCCAAAACTTGCCACAGCTGGGAACTGGAAGTATTCCAGTTCCCAATCACTGGGGTAAGTGCCAAGAGCGACTCAAAGCAACCCCCCAGATCCTGCAGTCACCTGGGCACCCAGAGCAGAGAGGCAGCAGTAAGTGGTGCCTGTTGGTGACAGCTGGCATTTCGTGACAAGTCCCTGCGCCCAAGCACAAAAGAGAGCAGACAGCAGGGGGGGGCTGAGCGCATCCCCCGCGTGGGGGCCCAGGCTGCCTTGGCTGGTGGCCAGGGCTGATAAGCAGCTGTCTGACCTTGGGCTGTTGTGAAAGGAGCTCACTTGGCACAGATGCAGGCAGGAGGCTCAGCAGGGGCTCCTGCTTCCCCTGGGAGCTGCACTGGAGCTGAGGCCCTGGCTCTTTGTTCCTGTTGGGCTGTGCTGCTCCACTGTCCCGTTGGTCCAACCCATGGACATGGACGCGAGGCCTGACCCCGACCTGCCTCTTCACAGGGTGCTCTGGGGGACAGACCTGGGAGGGACAGCTGGGCCACTTGCTTGGTGTGAGCACAAGAAACAGCCCAGCTCACTTAGAGCTGCTTTCAGTCTGTGGGGAACAGAGCAGTCAATACTGCATGATCTAATACTCCTGCAAACAGACTGAAGCAGTTAGGCAAGAAATGGAAAAGCCAAGGATGGGAAAAAGCAACCCCTGAAATTCAGAAAGGAGCCTACTTCTCTTTATCTGGCGAGGATATACCAAGCTGTAATGCTGTGTGTAGACTTCACCACCCTCAAAGAAGTGGAAAAATTATAGGACTCTGAAGAAGGGAATTTGTTGCCCCTCTTTCCTCTGCTCCTCCTGTTCCTCTTCTGTAAGAGCCGTAATGAGGGATGTGGGACTCCAGGCAGCTCTTCATAATGCAGCTTATTACATCCAATATGTTACAGCAGCCCAGGGTTGTGGGTGACAGAGCCTGTGCCTACAGCTGTCAGCTCCAGCTGCAGGCAGGCCTGGAGACCCTTTAGTTTTGGTTACAATGCATTATGTATTTTTCTTTGCTAAGCATCTTAATACAGAAGAACAAATCTACACCCTAATTTTTACCTATAGCCTATCATAACTACTATAATTACCATATTCATGTTACTATTCTCCAATCACTAAAAGTTAGTATGTTACAGTTTAAGCTAGAAGTTGTTTTTCAGCTTTCTTGCAGTGGAAAATTCTGAGACCTTTTTTCTACTTGCAACATCGGCAGTCTTGTTTGCTATCTTTCTGCTTGGTAAAAAGACCTTCTTGTTTGAGGTGGGTTTATCCTTTGCTCTAAGCCATAAAACCCCCTTCTAACTAACCTACCCTTTGCCTTCTTAGCTATCCAGTAAGACTGGCTCAGCAATTATTTTTTTCTATATCAAAACTTGCTCTCAATTCCATTCCTTCTTCAGATTCTACATTCAAAAATCTTTCTGCCAAGCATACACATGTGTGAGACTCTCTTGTCAAACTTTCATCTTTCCCATTCCTCTTCCCGATGTACAAACTGCAGATGTTTCTCTCCCCAACGCCACGCTCAGTGGCAGTGGTGTCCTCGGAGAATGCTGCAGCCTTGGCGCCACACTGTGCGGGTGGCCCTGTCACTACGAAGGCTGCAACTCCTGGGACCACTCTGTGTTTTACCGCTTTTCCACAGGTTTCCGAGGATCGGTGACACTTCCCTGTTAGCTGTGGGCTTTAAAGCCACCCCGCTCTGTGCATTTCACTGATCGAAGCCCCCGA
This sequence comes from Camarhynchus parvulus, assembly GCF_901933205.1. Taxonomy (NCBI): domain Eukaryota; kingdom Metazoa; phylum Chordata; class Aves; order Passeriformes; family Thraupidae; genus Camarhynchus; species Camarhynchus parvulus. The sequence goes on from NC_044582.1 coordinate 6,290,855, forward strand.
GCCCTCCAGGCAGGCCCCGCCGAGCCCGGGCGGTGCGGGCGGCCCCGCGGGGCGATGCCCGGGCGGGGCAGCGCTGGGGAGCGGCTCGGGGCGGGGCCGGAGGCGGCTCCCGGCGGAACGGGGCGGGCGGAGCGAAGCAGCGGCGGGAGCGGAGCCGCTCCCTCAGCATTGCGCACCATGGCGGCGGCAGGAGCGGGCGTGCGTGCGGCGGGGCTGGCGGAGCTGTCGGCGAAGCCCTTGGGCGCGGCGAAGCCGCTGTCGCTGGGCTCGCTCAAGGGCAAGGTGCTGCTGGTGGTCAACGTGGCGTCGCTTTGAGGCACGACCAAGCGCGATTTCCTGCAGCTCAACGAGCTGCAGCAGCGCTTCGGCCCCCGCGGGCTCCAGGTCCTCGGTTTCCCCTGCAACCAGTTCGGCCACCAGGTAGGGCGGGTGGCGGGGCCGGGAGAGGGGCCGGGAGCGGGGCCGGGGAACGGGGCCGGGGAGCGGGGCCGGGGAGCGGGGCCGAGGAGCGGGGGAGAACCGCCCCCCGCCGGGCTCTCACGGGCCGGGCTCGGGACGATTTTACCTTTGTTTCCTTAGGAAAACTGCACCAACGATGAGATCCTTCTCATGCTCGAGCACGTTCGTCCTGGCAGCGGCTTCAAGCCCAATTTCATGATGTTCGAGAAGTGCGAGGTGAACGGGAAGGACGCGCACCCTCTGTTCACCTTCCTGAAAGAGGCGCTGCCCTTCCCGCACGACGACCCCTCGTCGCTGATGACCAACCCGCAGTACATCATCTGGTCCCCGGTGTGCCGCAATGACATCTCCTGGAACTTCGAGAAGTTCCTCATTGGCCCCGACGGCGTGCCCTTCAAACGCTACAGCCGGCATTTCGAAACCATCAAGATCCAGGACGACATTGAGTTGCTTCTGCAGAAGGTTGCCTAGAAAGTTCTCTGCGCTTTGCCTTTGCTGATGGCTGTTTTTCTTGCAGGGAGCCGCTGCTTTGGCAGAAATCCCAATGTCTCGTGCAGATTTTGCTTGTGATGGTGCATCTTCCAAATCTTTGAAGTGTGCCTGATGTTTTCAAAAGTTGCACGGGAATGTTTGGGAAGGTATGCCAGGGCAAGCAGCTGTGAGTTTCAGTAGTTCACTGTGATTCTCTGAATAAAAATTGTGTAGTTTCTTTAAGGCTGTGGCTTGATAAATCTGGGAGAGTTGGGTAAAACGTGGTGGGTCTGTTACCTGTTTATCAGCCCATGTGGGTGCTCACAGGGGCAGACTTGGAGCACACGAGCCTGGCTGTGCAGTCAGGCTGAACTAAACTGAGAGCATGAGCTCTGCAAGCTGTGAATCAGTACCATGTCCTGCCCCATGTGTAACAAGCCTGGCAGAGTGGGAGGGCAGCGGGGAACAAACAGACCTTGCCCCAGTGCTCACTGGGCCCCCCTTAAAGGCTTCAGTGCAGAGGGAGCACACTGGCACATGGCCAGGGGGGACTTTACACTGGCTGAATCCCCAGCTCCATGTGGCTGCCAGCAACAGGCTACAAGAGGCTGATAACTGCTAGGGCAGGAGATGAGTGATTCTCCAGCCTGGGGGACCTAGACCAGAAGCAGCACCCACTGTCCCTCCCCTTGTCCCAGAGCCACTGTCCCCTCACTGGCTCTACCCCACTTTGCATCAGTGGTGGCCCAGCACAGATCCTCACATGCTTGCCCAGTACTGCATGAGACTCGAAGCACCTTTGTGCGTCCCCAGCAGCTCACGATGCAGGGAATCATGTGACAAACCAGTCTGTTCATGTTCCCAGTGCAATACCACCCCAATCAACCACCTGGCCTGTGGGAACTGTGCCTTGCCTCAGAGTGTCCTTGTTTCCCTTTGGGCACCGGAATTGCATGACACTCCCAAGTGCAGATCTGCCAGGAAATATTTCCTTTTTCTTTTCACTTCTTCCATAACAGTTTTTTGACTCCTGGCAACCATGGAGCTGAGAAGTACTTAGTAAGAAGTTGCTACAATTGTACCCAATGGTCCTGGAGGTCTTTCCTAATCTAAATGATTCTATGATTCAGTAATAATTCTGACATATCGGCCCTGCTCAGCAATCCTGGTTTTACAGGCTGCTGCTAATCTACTGGAATTATGATTGGTTTCCCATGGGAAATCGTGAGCCTCTGCCAAATTTCACCTGCCATCCTTCTGCCCAGTAGCTCAACTCCTTCTACAGGAAAATGTTCACTCCTTCAATTGCTCTGTGAGCACATTTTCATTGCAAGACACTCCTCACAAGGCCTTGTAGCACTGCATATAAACTTGGTATGGGACTGAGGAATCCTAACCCAGACTAAAAACTTGGACTCTCCAAGGGAAGGCATAACGCTTTCAAGCATTCATGCACAGTTTTCATAATAAAAACACTCAGGATTTGAGGGTTTGGTAGGGTTTTTTTTTTCTTGTTTGTAGCTTTTCACTTCACAAATTCACAGTGGCTTTGTTACTGTACCTATATCCAAGGATCCCTCAAGACTGAGGAGAGACTGGGTAAACCTTCCAACCAGCACCACCCTGCTTGCTGCTACCCCTGAGTCATCGAGCTTTGAACTCAGATTGCACAATCCTCACCGGGGGATTTCTTAAAACCCAGAACAGCTTCATAGAACAAAACAGGATGTTTTCAGCAGCTATTGAAGCTTTGCAGCAGATGATGCATGGTGTAGGGGATTGTTTTTTCAGTTAGTTCTACTTCCCTCATTAATGCAGGATGTCGAAATAGGTGGAAAGTACTGGGGATCAGGAGCAGCAGAAACCTAGGGCACTGAAAATCTTTCTCAACGTGAGCTGTGGCACTTCCTCGTTCCTGACTCACCAAACTTGAGCGTTTGAGTGGGGCCTCCTCTGTTCCTAACCAGCCTCTGGCTCTGGCCAAGGTCCACAGGGAGCAGAGCCCAACACCTGCTGCAGCTCCATCATGCCAAAAAAGGTCTCTTGCACCTTGCACTGTGCTTATTCTGTGCCTATGGCTAAGGGATTTATTTACCTTCTGACTGCTGGGGCTGTGCTAGCAGAAAAACAAAGCAACAGCTCCAGCTGTGCCAGAAGCAGCACAGTGACACGATTCCAGGACAAAATGAGCCATGCCAGCAGGAAAACAAACAATCCCAGTGTAAGCACACCAGCAGGAACTCTGCAGTGAGGCTGAAAGCTGCCCAGCCTTGTTATTCCCAGTCTCATTTCAGCATTCCCTGGAGCAGCTGGCTCTGGGGTTCAGTGGGCTGCAGCACAGCGGGCACTGGCTGGAGCTCCCTGGCAGTGACAGGGACAGTGGAGCACAGTCCCCACATAGGATCTCACCCCAAACCTTGGCTGGTGCTGTGATGAGAGGAGGTGAACATTTCACCACAGGCAGCAGCTCTGTACTGAGGGGAGGCATGAAGACTCCTAGGCAATTCTTCAGGGATTATAAATCAGCCCAGTTCTATTTCTGTAATTCTAGAGAGAAACAGACTGACTCAGAGGGCAACCTTAAAAGAAATACTACTTTAGCACAATTGGCTGCTTCTGTGGCTTGAGGATGTTGTCCTTTCGACATCTCCTGTCTGTCACATATACACTCCTACACTACACTTTAATTGCAAACACTTATTCCCTCTGTTAGTGTTCTTGTTTTTCCATTCTTCTGCACATCAAAGTTTCGTATATTCTCTCCTTCCTAGAAAGTGTTTGTCCCCTATTTGTCCCCCCTCCCAGTGATTCTTCCCGCCTTTAGCTGCTGATAGTTGCCACCAACTTCTTAAATACCTAAACAAGTTCAAATATTTGAAGCTGTCAGGAGTGTTAACTAGTTCCAAGAAAAATTATACTTCCTGCCCCTTTCTCCCTCACCCAGATTCCCTAGTCTTTTGCCCACCAAACCCTGGGCTATCTGCTGAAATCCTGGCTGATGAGATGTGGTGTTCAGAAGTGTCTACTCAACAGAAGTGACATCAGCCTGAGACTTTTCTAACTCAGCCTGTACAAGGTTCTTTCAGCTATTTAAATTCCCTTTCTCCTTGGCAGCTTTCAGTCACTGTGTTTGATCATTGCCATCATAAGGCAGGCTGGGAACACCTGCCTCAGTCCTGTGGTACTTGAGGGGGCTTTGCGGCTGTCAGTGCCACTTTCACAGCCATTGGGATGAGGTGGAGATCAGGGCAGAAGTCCATGGCTGAAAGGAAAGTGCTTGAGGAGCCAGGAGAACACAGACACCTCTGTCTACAGTGAAACTGGAACAATGTAATTTTCTTGCACTGAATCAGTAAGGCCTGAATTAAACCATTTAATTGTTTACCACACTTTCTATGAGGAGTCAGTAATTCATTAGCAGAGTGAGGTCAGCCACCAAGCACTATCTCAGAATAGCTGACTCATTTTAAAAACACATCCAGCCTTGCCATAATAGGGTGTGTTAGAGCCCGAAGGGGCCCTGCCCTCTGAGAAAAACCGAAGTAACAACACTCAAGTCTTACTGGAAGGAGAAAAATGGTTCTTTCAGCGTTAACTGAATGGAATTGCCCTGCTGTCAGGAAGATAAAAGGCTTTTATCGCGTTACCCTGGTTGCTGCAGCAGTGCCAGGCTGGCAGAGCCCACCTGCCCATGGTGCTGCCAGAAGGCTCCTGGCACGGGCAGTCACAGCACCCCCGCCTTTTTTTCACATAAGGTAAAGGGATTTCTTTGGTGCATCCGTTCAAGGCAGATTTTTTGAATTCTGCCCAAGAGCCCTCCTTCTCAAGGACAGGACATGGTACCGGAGGGATTGATGCCTGAATCTCCTGGAGCAGTTCTCTCCTGAGACAGTGCCCAGCCTCCCCAGCACATCCCAGTCAGTCTCACACACCCGTTCTCCCGCTTATTCCTACAATTTGAAGTCCAACGCCCTCACCAGTGTGCCCCACGTCAGAAAATGGAGCGTCTAAAACTGAAACCACAGTACAACCACATCGTTCTGCCACCAGTTTCGTCAAAGAGAAAGAAAAATAAACTCTTTATGAAGAACTAAAGGTATCAGCTTGGGTTCGATCTCCACTGAGCGACAATTCAGGGAGGAGATTCTTGCTGAGAAAGTGAAGTACACGGTGTCTGGAGCCCAGAGCACCGGGCTGGCAGCAGCCGCCCTGGGCAGCTTTGGGGAAGGCTGGGCTGGTGCTGCCGCAGAGGCGGAAGGGAGCACAGTGTTCGCAGAAGTGTTTTTATCTGAGCACTCAAAGAGGCTGGCCCGGGAGCCCTCTCGACCACGAAGCTCCCTCGGGGACGAGGTCTATCCCCGCGGGAGGAGCGCACCTACTCCCCGCGCTCCCCCTGCAGCCCCCGTACGGGCGCTCAGCGCGGCACACACACCCCACCCCACCCCTCCCAAGAGCCCTCACGGGGCCGCCGCAAGATGGCGGCCGCCACCATAGCGCGTGCGGCCCCGCCCACCCCGTCACGGAGCGCGCGCGGGCGGGGCGGGTTCCTCCCACTAGCCCAGCGCGTGCCCGCCCGCGCGCTCGCGCGCGCTCCGACCTCCGCCCGCGCCGGGTCTCGCGCACGGACATGGCGGCGGCCGCGGCCGGCGGGGAACGGGCCCGGCCGGACCCGGCGGAACAGCGGGCCGAGCTGGGGCCGCTCCTGGCCACGGCCCTCCGGCCCGGCGAGTCCTGGTGAGCACACCCGCGCCTCCCCTCCCTCCCCGTCCCCCTCCCCTGCGGGCGGCGGGGCCTGCGGGCCGGGCCTCGCCGCCGCTGAGGGGCCGCGCCGGGCGGTGCCGTGTGTTGCAGGTACCTGGTGGAGAGCCGGTGGTTCAAGCAATGGAAGAAGTACGTGGGCTTCGACAGCTGGGACATGTTCGGCGCCGGCGATCCCAACCTTTTCCCGGGCCCCGTCGACAACGCGGGCCTGTTCCCGGGGCCCATCGACAACTCGGGCCTGTTCGGCGGTGAGTGCTGCGGGCAGCGGGGCCGCGGCTCGGGCTGGGGCTCGGCCGGGAACTTCCCCGCGCTGCTTTCGCTTTCGGGGCCGGGCGCTGCAGAGGGCGCGCGGCCGCACCGCCCTGGCCGTGAGGGGACCGGCCGGGCTCTGCCTCTCCGGGAGTTCCTCGGTGTCCCGGCAGTACGTGTGTGCCTCTGGAGAAGAAAAGGCGCTGATTGATGCCCTGCTCTCTGCTGTCTGTCTCCCTTTTAGATCCACAAACTCAGAGTTTGAAAGAACACCTCATTGATGAGCTGGATTATGTGCTGGTGCCCACCGAAGCCTGGAACAAACTAGTAGCGTGGTACGGCTGTATAGACGGACAGCAGCCTATTGTGAGGAAGGTAAGTATGGCTGAATCAACTTCTCCTCCTCCTGGTTTCATTTTTTGATCACCATCAAACTTAAACGGTTTATTTTGCCAGATGCCAGCTAAGACAGGATTCTCAGTAGCTCTTTGGAGATAATAACGTGATGTCTTTTTACCTTGTCAGAAAGAACAACTTGTCTGTATTTCAGCCAAAATGCCTGAATGTCCAGGGGTTCTGAGTTGATGGTTTATCTGGGGCAAGAACCCTGAACCTTGTTCAGGTTATGATTCTTTTTGGACTAGTACAGTGCTTTTATATTGCATGGAGTAGTGTGTACTTTGTGGACCAGTGTAAGTTGTTGGTCAGACTAGTTTATCTTCCAGGACAGAATGAGTCTTTTAGTACAGATGGATTAGGGGCTTCCTCTGGAGTGTAAGGTGGTTCTTATTTTCTCTTCCAAAATGATGTGATTTTAAAATCTTTATAAAGAGATGGATATGTGGTTTTGTTCTGTAAGTCATATTTTTGGTTGACAAATGCAGTCAGGTATGCATTCTGAATATATAACCTGTTTTGTAAGGTGAAATTGACAAGTGTTTATTTTCATTTTGTTTGGGTTTTTTTTTGGTTGTTTGTTTTTTTTGGAAAGTGTATAGGTAAAAGTTTTTTTGTTTTTATTTTAGTTTTAGCCAATTGTACTGACTAAATTGAGCAATGCCAGTCTGTGGGGCTCATTAAGAAACTAATCACTGCACCAAGTGTTGATATAATGTATGGAATTAACATCACTTATGTTTAAGCAGCACTATGTTGTAAGTAAGGGTTTACTTCAAGGTGTGCAAGACTTAGCAAAGTGTGGCACCAGAAGGGAAGTAAGATCAGGAAGTGCTGGAATGTTGTCATTCAGTGTGGACTAGAAATTGCAGGTAGTAAGAAATTCTGATCTCTTCAGGGCTGGTGAGTTAACCCAGGATCACCTGGGTTACCTCAGCTTCACTCAGCTGAGTAGACAGAACTCCCATGGAAGCAAGAAGCAGGAGAGGAGAAAATAATTACAGCATGTAAAGGAGATGTGGTTTTAGAGAAACATGTAACACCTTCAGGAATTGCAAGTCTGTGCTGAGAGGGAGAACTGGAACTGTTAGTGATCAGTGCCTCTCCAAGTGAGGGAGCTTTCCTTCCTGAGCTGGCTGATTGCTGTCACAAAACCTGGCACACTCCCTTTGCTGAAAAATTTGAAAGTTGACAAGAGATTTGGGAGCTATTGGAAAAACACTTGGGCTTAGTCTGCATAAGCCTTCTTTTGTTGTGGTATCTGATGCTGTTTCCAATGGTGCAATTACCAAAGGGTTAGAGCTCAGAGCTTGTGCTGGTTTACAGACCTGTCATGCCAGGTTATTCTGGGTCTAGTTAAGAGTACATTTTTCAAGTTTTGAATTGCTATGAAACTGTCAGTCTGTTGTTAACCTGATAACTGAAGGGGTTTTTATATTTAAGAAGATCTAAAATATAGCAGAATAGTAGGTTTGTGGGATGTAACAGCATCTTAAAAAAATCAGTAGGTCAGTGAGACACAGAAGCTGCACTGCAGCACCTGAGTAGGATGTGGGCAGGATCTGGTTACAGTATTCCCCAGATAGCATTAAAAGTCAAGCACTTAAACTTGTGGTCCTTGAGTGCCTTAAGACTTTTCCTAAAGATGGATCAACTGTAATTCATACATAAAAATATCCATAAAAGTAGGATCTGGGAAACGATTTTCAGGCATCTTTATGGTTTTAAAAGATATTTCTTCCGTCTCTGTGTTTGATGATCAGAGCCAAGTACAGGAGGACTAGACTTGATTTATTTGTGGTTCAGTTTCTTTTGATAGTATCAAACCATATTTTTGGGCAGTCATCTATAGAGTCCTATGGGAAGGTTTATTAATGTGCTTCCTCAGCAGCTGAGTTGTGCTGAGGTTGCTGTGCAGTGGCATGACATGAGCTGTACTTTGGCAGAGAACAAGGAAGCTGGTCAGATGCAGTTTAAAAGACATCTGCAGGTGATTAGAGACTCCATTCCTCCATCTTAATGGACACAATAATTTGATCAGGAACTTCTTGGAAAGAGTTTTCTTTTCTGAATATGGCTCTTATTTGTTTCTAGCTGCAGAATACTGGAGAACAGGAAGTCACGTTTAGTGACATTTGTTCTGACAAATAAATGGAAAACTTTTGACTTGGTTTATTTTCATTCTTAAAAAGAAGTCTGCTCTGCCTGTCAAGAAGCTGTTTAAACAGGGAGTTTTACTTTCTGTTGTAACTGCAGAGTACTGAAGATCTTTTCAAATGTGTTTGTTAATTATTTACCTTTAAAGCACCTTGCATATCTAATACAACCTTCTAAAAGCAGCAATCCTCAGAAGATGGAAGCATAATTTAGTGGAATTGTCACTATAAGTCTAGGTCTTAATTCTTTGTTTCTTTCCAAAGCTAGGTAGTTTTTTCTGCAATATGTTAGGTGTAGATCATACCCAAGTCTGGTGTCACATGGATAGAATGGAATATTTCCATTGGAAGGGACTTAATCATCTGGTCCAACTGCCTGACCAGTTCAGGTCTGACTGAAAGTTAAAGCAAATTAAGAGCACTGTCCAAATGCCTCTCACTGTTCCTCTTAAAAATTATACCAGCTTTTTCAATGAAATATGTTCCCATTTTCAGAGGCTTTGTAGCTCTCAAGCACTCTGGAGAGAATTGAGGTGTGGGGTTTTCTTTTTTTTTCTTACTCTTCCTATAACATTGCAGTTGTCTCATAACTGGCCTGTGAAATGTGCTTTTCTTTCTGGCATAATGTGTTTTATGATGTGTAGGTGAAGAATGGTGTCCAGTTTTATGGAAGGTTTTTTAAAAATATGCTGGAAGCTAGTGGCATGAGTAAATGTACCTATTGGAATATTCTCTCAAATGCAAAATTGATTTGAAAGGTACTCTGAAATAAAGCAGTGTCATCCAAACAACTTCAGAGATACTTTTCTGTTCTTGCTAGGAGAGAGTATTGAGGCAGGTTCTGTGTACTGTGCAGAAAAATAATTAATGCTTTGCTTTGCTCTCTTCTGGTAGAAGAGATTTTGCTCCAGTGTTCTAGCCTGGTTTAATTCTTTTACAAAACTTAACCAAAGACTAGAGGCAAAAGGTAATTTTCTTCTAGAATGCTTTGTGTTATCAAGGATTTTTCATGAGTGGTTAGCTGACACTGTCAGTTCAGCTGTGATATGGACCTCTGGAACTTTGCACTGTGGAAGGAAAGCACTGGGATTTCCCATTTTAAAAACCAAACAAAACCCCCCAAACAAGCTGGTGACTGAATCTAGGAGCGAGTCAGTGTTCAGTTTATGGCTTGACTCTCAATGCTCCAAAAGGCTCACAGCATTCAGAACTGTGTGCTTCAGAGGAGTGCTCAGTGTTGCAGCTTTGTGTTGCCTTGTTCCCTGTGTGCAGGTGGTGGAGTATGGGCTGTTTGTGAAGCACTATAAGGTCGAGGTTTATCTCCTGGAGCTGAAGCTGTGCGAGAGCAGCGATCCCGACAATGTCATCAGCTGCCACTTCAGCAAGGCAGATACTGTTGGTAAGTAGTTCTCTGATACATGAAGCTGTGCTCTGAGGCTGTCTCAGGAGATAATCTCTGCCCTCCAGAACCTCCAGACTGGAGCAAATCTGACTTTTCTCTCTCTCTCTCATTGCTATATTTTTCACATGTTAAAATGCTGTATGTCAGCTGCCCTGTATCTACAGTACTAAACTGAAGAAAGCATCTGTCGTGGTATGACACTGGCCAAATGCCAGGCACCCTCAAAAACTGCTCACTCACCCTCTCCTGCCACAGCTGGGCAGAGGAGAGAAGAAGATTAACAAAGGGTTAATCAGTTGAGATAAGGACTGGAGAAAACACTGCAAGGGCAAAACGGGCTCCGCTTAGAGGTATAAAGTGAGTTTATTACTAGCAGAATCACAGGAGGATAATGAGAAGTAAAAATAAGCCCTTTAAAACACCTTTTCTTCCCCCAGCCCCTCCCTCCTTCCCACCAACAGGGCATGGAGGTTTGGTCAGTTTATCATCTGAGGTTTTCTTCTGCTGCTCCAGGAGAGGAACCCTTCCCCTGTGAGGCTGTGGGATCCCTCCCACGGGTGACAGCTCTCCATGAACTTCTCTGGTGTGGGTCCAGTCTCATAAGCAGCAGTCCTCCCAAAACTGCTGCAATGTGAGCCCCTCCCATGGGCACACAGTCCTCCCACATTGCTGCAGTGTGGGTCTCTCTTCCCACGGGGTGCAGTCCTCCAAGGACAGGCTGCTCCAGCCTGGAAGCTGGGCTCTATCTCTCCACTGAGGCTTCTACTGGATCACAGCCTGCTCCAGGCATGGCTGGTGGATCTCTGCATCCCCTGTGGATCCCCACAGGCTGGGGCTGGATCTCTGCATTCCCTGTGGATCCCCATGGGCTGCAGGGGCTCAGCTGCTTCACCATGGTCTCACCACAGTCTGCAGAGGAGTCTCTGCAGTTCTGGCACCTGCAGCACCTCCTCCCCCTCCTTCTCCACTGACCTTGGTGTCTCCATGTTGCTTCCCTCACATGTTCTCACCTCCTCCACTTTGACTAGGAAACAACTGTGTGCAGTTTATTTTGATTTTCTTATTAAATATGTCATTGCAGAGGCATTACCACACTCTTTAACTGGCCCAGCCTTGGCCAGCAGCATGTCCATGTTCAGAGCCATCAGGGATTGGCTCTGCTGGACATGGTGGAAGCTTCCAGCAGCTCCTCACAGGAGCCACCTCTGTGGCCTCTCCCACTACCAAAGAGCAGGCCATGCAAAACCAGCACAGCATCTTTATGGGCAACTTGACAGTAGTAACTTAAAACTTGAACCTGTGTTTTCAGATGAAGACAAATTGGCCTTTGGGGAGAAAGTTCTCAAAGTGTTCTGTATGTTATGGTTTGAGGGCTTGACAGATAAATACATGACTGAAACCAGAAGTTTTTAATTTTTTTCAGATATACAAACTATATGAGCAATTATAACTTCCATAATATGTTTTCTGCTTGAAGGATCTTGAAGGATAAGTGATGCACCTCCTTGCTGAATGAATGTCTTAAGGTTTTTCCAAAAGCACTAATGCTTTAGGAATTTTGCTGTTTTTACTTTCTCCTGAACAGCTACCATCGAGAAAGAAATGAGAAAACTATTCAATATCCCAGCTGAGAAGGAAACCAGGCTATGGAACAGATATATGAGTAACACTTATGAGCAGCTCAGCAAGCTGGATAGCACAGTGCAAGATGCAGGGCTCTATCAGGGTCAGGTAAGGGGCATAACTTTTTCTCTCTCTTTTTTTAATGTAGTGCTTTTGCTGATGTGTATTTTTTTCACTTGCTTTTATGTACTTTGAGCAAACATTGACAATGGGATTTGCTAATGCTTTTGCAAAATGTGTAACAGACTTGCAGTTACCTTTATTACCTGCACTCTCTTTCAGGTTGTTTTAATAGAAGTGAAAAATGAAGATGGCACGTGGCCTGGACAGCATTGCCTGGCAAAGTAAGCAAGCATGTTCTAAAGGTTTCTGTTATTTTGTGCAGCTTGTTTGCTAGGCTTTAGTGACCACATGTTCTGTGTGAAAGCCTGGTTATCACTGGCTGTTGTGGCTTGCTTTGTTTTGGTTATTTTGAAGGAGAGAAAATCTCAAATATAAATATTCTTCAGTGGTTCTGCTGCTGGTTTCTTTTCTTAGCAAGAATGTGTTTTAAAGCCTGTTTCCAACAGGTTGTATAAGGATTAAATAGCTTAGGGTTTCTGTAGTGCTTAGGAGGCAAAAGTGCTATTTGTGTTGAGCTAGTGTGCTTAAAAAGCTACCTCTGCACACTGCACAGTGAAACAAATAATCTTGTTGTAGAACAGAAAGGATCTTCAGTGTATTCCCAAACCTGCCAGTAGTGAATGCTCAGAGTTCTGGTAGTTCCCCCTTAAAAAGGGTATAGAAATAGATGACCAACACTCCTCCCACAAAAGACAATTACAGAAGCCTGTAAAAGACACAGATTCCCTCAGTGCTGTCTGATTTAGAGAAGAGATGGGTAATTGCAGGGCTTGGTGAAATATGATGCATAGAATGGAACTTGCAATGATAAGGAACTGCTCATATCAAGTCCTGCTACAGAAAGTAGAATTTGATTGTTTCCCCTGTCTGATGCCTACTTGGTGCCATTCCAGGGGCCTTTAGACTTGATATTGATAAAGAAAATGCTTTTCTGTACAATACAGTTCACTTACAGAGCTTGATGCCAAGTGATCTCATTTGAAATCAAGATACACTAGTTAAATTTGAGGAGTTGATTAGATAGGTCAGTGAAACCTCTTCTGAAACAGTACTTTGAGAGATCATACTTACTACACTGAATTTTCTATAGGATTGCCATGTGAAAAGCAACTAAACATTCATATCATGTACCTGGTTGAAGTCAGTATGAGAGAGGCAGCTGTGCAAGACCAGCCATAAACTTTTTTTTCTACATGAAGCAAAGCTAAAAAGGAGCTGTGTAGCATTCTCAGGCCTCAGAGTAGTCCTTTGTCAGCAGCTAGTTTGATATGTAAAGGCTTTGATTTAACCTCTAGTGATAGATAAATGAAAGTGGGTGTTGGTATGTAGATTGCTATTTTCTAATGACATAAAATATTTACTTATTATAGCATGGAACTTGTGAAATTGACTTGATGCTGATCATGGTGGCTGAAAGAAGTGTATTAAGTGATACAAGGATTATATGTTCTTTTATACTTTGTCTTGTGCTTTGTCCTATCTCAGGCAAAATTTTGTTTCAGTGTTCTATTTCTCAGCTCCAGAAAATACATGGGGAACTTAATACTTGGAGCTTTTTTTTCTGGGCTGCACCAGTTTATTACTGAAAGCTTATGAGGGAGTTTTTCCTGAATTTTAGAGTTTTGATGACATCAACCAAACAGAATGTAGCGCTCCCTGCTGTTGATAGAGAATTGGAGAGCACCTGCATCACTGCCCAAGTGCCAAGAGAGGTTCTGGCAAACTGGGAGTTCATATCCTCCCTACTCAGAGGATGGGTGCAAAGTGACCATGGGCTGGGTGGTTCTGTGTCATCAGGATTTTTCCCCACCATTTGCTGCCTGTCAGAGGCACTGGCCCCCTAGCAGAGGAAATAGCTTTTCCACAGGTTTGGCAGCTGTCCTTGTGTTTCCCCAGCCATCAATCTGGCTGACATTTTACAGGAAAAATGCTCTTAAACTCCACAGCAGTCCCTGGGTGGTATATTCAGCCTGTGCTTGGCCACTGTTGTTAGTTTGCTGCTCTCTAAAGAACTAAGTAGTTTCTTCTTACTGTAGTTTGAAACTGCTTTTACTTCTAGACAAAGTTTCAGAGGGGGGAATGGATTTTACTTATTCTAGGAATTTCAAAATTAGAGGCATACTTTGTTTCTGAAAGCAGATTATATCAATGGCTCTGTGGAATTTAGTACTCTTAAATTGTTACTTACAGGACTCCCAAAATAAAGTCCTGAACTAGCAAAATTCCATTTCAGCCCTAGCACACTTTTTTTTTTTTCATCCTGGATATAATTTTTTTAGCAAAGGCAAACAAGAAGTTGTGTTAGTTCTTGAAAATAACACCTTTTCCACCAGGGATTGTACTTGAAAACTGAAGTGAAATTGTATTTAGTGGCTGCCTGGTAGCTATCTCTCTCCCTTAGCAAAATGCAGCAGTAAAATACCTTTTGGTTCTTTGGTTGGAGCTAGAATTTTCCTGCTGTTTCCTCTTCCTCTGTTTACTCATGGCACTATGTGCTGACACTTTGTGATTTCAGAGGACCCCTTCAGCAACTGGGCTAAATATTTTGTGTGCAGATCTTTATTCCCTGACTTTGAAGTGCTTGAGTTTGCAGCAGATGCCAGGCTTGCAGAGGAGCCCTGAGGATGTAACATAAGTTCTGGGGGCTTTGGCATGTAAGAACTTTCTAAATGAGCATCCATTACCGCCTCTGCTTTGCCAATTGAGCAAAATCCCAGCTAATCTGGCTCTGACAAAAACTTTTTGTCACGAATTACTATTTTGTTATTGGTTGTGTAAAGGAGGACTGACTCTACTGGTCTGAAGGTGGCCTCAGCTGAATTGAACTGTGTTTTCTATCTGTGCCTTTCAACCACTTGAAACCTTTTACAATATTTTTCAAGTTGTTTAGTTTAGGGTTTTTTTTTACCTAACAACCATATGGACTCAGAGTGATTTGATTTTATCCTCTTTGTCCTGTAAGTCTCCAGATTTCTCCTCACTTGCCATTTGTGTGGGTTTTTGACAGGTTTTGTAGCAGGACAAAGCAGCTGTCTGTACCTGCAGATGAGGACAATGTGCTCCAGTGTTGTGAAGATGAAGTTGGGTTTCAGTGGTAACCCAAATCATAAATTTCAAAGATGAAATAACTTTGTTCTCTTACTTCAGAGCAAGGTCTTGCGGCCTCCATTTCTGAGGGAGCAGATGTCACATCCTGTGGAAGAGATGGCAATAGAGGGGACAGATGCCTTTGACCAGTCAAAGTCTGCATGTTCCACAGAAACCCTTTTTGTGGCATTGGGGATAAATATTTGGCATCCAGGTTGTCTGTTATCACTGTGTATGAATGAGGCAGTCCTGAGAGCCTGCAGTACTCTGGGGTCATTAACAATGGCTTTCCAGGCTTAAAGTGGGAAGCTTTCAGAGAAAAATGGTTTTTTTCTTAGCTGCTCTCTGTGTCCTTCACCTGCAATCAATGGCTGCCTTTGTGAGCATCTTGTGAAATGAGGGGAAGCAGCTGTCCTTAGGAAATCCTTTCTTCAGTAGTTACACACAGATGAGTAATTTCTAACATGCAGGAGTATGTAGAATTCTTTATCTTCCCAAATACATTTGGTTTATGTTCTTTTATTCTCACATGGGAAGCTCTTAACCTCTCTTGTTGTTTTGCTACTTGCATGGACCTTCCCAATTTTCTAACTGGAACTTGCTCAAGATCCTGGATGACTTTGTGGGTAGACTTTTCCCCCTGTGAAAAGACTATTGACTTGTGACTTGTGTCTTACATTTGCTTTTTGATCTGATTTTTATCTTCCTTTGTAATTCTTAGCTTTTTTTTTTTTTTTTTGGTGTAGGATGCTGTTGAAGTACTTGGAACTCTTTAGTTGCTATGTGACTCTTGATGAAACACTTATCTCTATGCTTCTCTTGGAAACCTTGAAATCCCTTAGGAGCTTGTCCTCATTTTCCTTTTTCACCAGTAGATTTTCTTCTTATGATTTTCTGAGTTTCTCTGTTCTCTCTCTGGGAGATCAAATGTGTAAAGCAGAGATGCTTAGCTCTCAAGTCTAGCATTTTCTAGATTGCTCCGCTTTGCTTCCAGATAATTCATTACTTCAGACTTTTAAAATGTGTTCTTAATGGATTTACATGCTGTTGTTACCTAAACTGTTTTATTCTGGACCCTTGAAACCCACACATATGAACATGAGTCTGATAATTGTTATGTAGTCTAGAGCTTCTGTTTTCCCATTGATTTTACTTTGGTGTCCAGGTAATCTTGAAGTTCCACCTCCAGCATGGAACAACAGTATGTTGTGTATTGTCCCAGAAATGGTTCTCTCAGTTATTCTGCTAGATCTCATTCTTTCCAGGATACTTTCCTGTATACTTTTTTGTTGTGCTGGCTGGTGAGGTTTTTTAGTGTGCTTCAGGGTTTGACTGTGTTTGGGGTTTTCCAGTTTCATCTGGAAGCTCCTCCTGTAACTTGTTTACTTCTGTATTTATTTTGCTGCTGTTACATTTCCAAACTGTTGAGGCTGTCCAGCTGTTCTGCCTTGTCATAGCCTTTATGGCTTGTTCATTGTTGTATAGTTTTTCCCCCACAGAAGTTTTCCAGAACATGTTTTTAGTACCATCTGACCTATGCATACGCATTCTTAGTTTGTATCATTTGAAAACAAGGGCCACAATAAAAAAGAATAAATTTACAAGCTGAAGCTTGAGAGCCCTATCCTCCGCTGGCTCCCTGCTCTGGTGTGGGGCTAGTAGCCACTGTTGTGTGGCTGATGGTGTCATGCA